>NC_134242.1:19991762-20300674 GCF_965152275.1 Natator depressus | reverse complement strand
AGGGGATGCCTTCCCCTAAAACCATTTCCAATTCTGGTTTATCAGGGAACCAGAGTTCCTACGGATTGTGTACCTTCACTGGACACCAGGACACATTAGCAGTTAGTGAGAGAGGGCTCTGTCCAGCAGGACAGGGCATATATACTTTCCCCTGTTGTGTAGGGGACAGTGGCTTACATGAGCCCTTCTGGCCCACTCCCAGATCAGGTGATGGTTCCCCCTCCCTCTCTACTCCACTGACCTGAAGGAGGAGGAGGGAATTCTCAAAGGAGCCATGACTCCTTTATTCTCACTTGACCAGACCGCCTCTCTTTCACATTGCTGTCTTTGAGATTGAAGGGTTGCATTGCAGTTATTTGTGAATTTGCAGTCTGTAGTGGACAGAGACAGAGAGTAGGAACGGTGATTATTAGAGCTGATTGAGACATTACTGACTAAACTAAATTTTGTTGAAATATGCTGTTCTGCTGAAGCCAAAATATTTGGCGGAAACATACTGAATTTGACAAATTTTTCAAGGGGAATCTTTTTTGGGTCTAGGGTTCTCTAGGCCAGTGTCCTAACTATCTGACTATAGAGGGTAAGTCTCTCTCTCTCTCCCTCACTTGCTTTCAGGACAGAAGTGATCAGAAAACGCTGTATCCAAAATCCCACCCTGAATTGAAAACCTCATGTTTCAATCCATAAACAGACATTTCAACACAATTTTATTTTCACTAAATTGGAAAAGTTTTGAGTTTGTTCCAGTGCAGAATGAAAACAAATTTCAGAATCTCTAACATTGCTGCTAAATGGAATTGTCAGTCTCCAGTCAGCTCCTAGTGATTATACAAAGCACTTTAGTTAACACTCCAAATGCTCTAATCACTGTAAAGATATTAATCAACCCTCATGAGACCCTTTGGAGGGGTAGGTAAGTACTACACTAATTTAACTGATGAGGAAATTTAGACAGGATACTCCAACCTACACCAGAGGAGGAAGTGAAAGGGAAAGTAGGACCTGTGAACTCCCTTCCTGATACTACCACTACTCTAGAGAATATTTTTAGCATCTATTGTAGGATGCACCAGATCAAATTAATTGTGCAGTAGAGGCCCAGGAGTGGATGCAACAGAAGACTACATGTCCTACAATGAAATGCAACTATCCAGCTTCATGTTGCATCTTGGGAGTTACATGACTCTGACTGCATTATGGGAGATGTATTCCTGCCAGGGAGCCTGGCTCATATTGGAGAATGGGATCGGAAATGTACAACTCCTGTTTTTCTGAAAACTCCTGAAGTTTTCAGGTTGTTTCAACAACTTGAAATGACCTGAAATATTTTAATTTCAGGAATGTTGAAATGTTTTGCTTTGATTGAAAATGTCAAAGTGAAATGTTTCAACACTGCCAAATCATTTTTTCCCCAGAATTTCCATTCTATCAAAAACTTCAATAGTTTGATCTTTCAGCCCAATTCAAGATTAAAACAAATTTTGAAATGTTGGAATTTTCCATCAGGATGGAAGTTCTGTTTTCTGACCAGCTCTACTCAGAACAGTTGCAAGGTAAGGAACAGATAGGTAGTGTTCCCTTTCCCCACCACAGGAGTAGAACACAGCTGTTGTTTCAGAGTTCACAGCAACACTATACAACATTTCAGGACAAAAAGTGATGACAAATACCATAATTAAAGAAAATTGGTGGGGATATTTTGATAGGCAGAGTGTAACTACCTGTAAAGCAATTTGGCCACAAAATCTACTTTTACCAAAGTTTCATTGGAAAATTAGTGACCATAACAGTCAGGATTCTGTTTTAGATCTTATCTGAGAGCCAGAGCGTCCAGCAGCAAAGAACCTCTAGACTGGCCTTCACATATATCACGATGCTAACACATTGTAATTTGTGTATGTTACATTGGATAATAGTGTTGGTATAATACTTTTGGGTCAGTACTGACTCAGGAAGAAGTGTGTCCTATATTAAATGTAAATTATGGTCTGATTCTCTACTGTCTTACAGCTTTGCTGTCATTTACTTCTGTGCAAAATGAGTGCAAAATGCTACCAATCCATTTTGTAGCATTTTACACCCATTTTGCACAGATGTAAAAGACTAAGCAAGGTGCAAGGCAGTGGAAAATCAGATCTTTTATAACTCTAGCAACTTATATAGTCCGAAGCATTCCTATTTTGTTTCCTACATTTTTTGCACAAAAACAAAGTCTCAGGTTAATCCTATGAAGTGGGTTAAAAGCAAAATAAAGGTCTGGCATTCTGTACTAATCCCTGTTCTCAAAATGGGAATAATTTTAATATTTTAAAAGTTGTATTCACTTTGTCCCTATACAGGGAAAATGTTGAGATTCAGAGTAAATTTGATTTAGCTGAATGTCTGAATCTCAATCAGGTTTGATCTAATAACTGTCAGCTGACCTGATTAAAGTATACCTCTCCTCTAGTTGATTTAAATCAGCTTGGCTGTTACATAGGAAGCTAAAATACGTGCTATTTCAGATAGCCATCTGGTACCCTAAATTCAGTTATTTTAGAGAACTTTGCTTGAATTGACTTACCTGGAAAGCATAAAAAGATGAGTTTTTTTTTTAAATCACATTGTACTTACTGTTATTTTTAAATAATAAAGCTTGAAACAAATATCCATTTCCTTGCTGCAATGTTTTTTGGTATCATGAAGATCAATAGTTTATTGTTGAATTTGGGAGTGCTGAGTTACGAGCAATGATTTTGGATTTTTCTAAGGGATGAGAACATATAAGTATTATTTTAAAAACAAACAAAAAGGCTCCTGTTTCTAAAGAATGATATTGGATTTACCATATTGTACAAAGCCTTTTGAGCTAAATTATGATTGGCCCTCTGCAAGTGTACAGCACGTACCTTTCACCCTGCCAAGGCCAAAACATGGTACAGAATGTGCTTAAAATCCAAAATGAAGGACACCAACCTGAACTGCTGCATGATTCATTCCTGTGCACTACAAACAATAATTTCTGTAATTTCAGTTTCATGGTTCTCTTTTTTTGGTGCAAATAATTTTCAACAGTAAAAGTGAAGGGATACACCTATTCTGTGTGAAATGTAACTGTGGGATTAAAATGAGTGACATCCCTCAGAATGAAGGACAATTGAGGGGAATATTGCCGGGGAGAGGAGAAGGAGGGAGGGCAACATAACTGGACCAGGGCTTGGGAGACTGTATATGGTATGGTACCCTTGTGGGGACATAGAGACCAGAACCTGTGGAAAAGTGCTAGAAGGCAGGGACTGAGTCCTGCTTGTGCCTCCTCCTCTTGCTGAAGAGCTCTGTAGTCGTTGCCTGTGGAGTAAGTCACTTGTGGGCCAACTCCCCTGTGGACCAGACTTTACCCTCCTCAAAATTGATAGCTGTGCTCCTCCTCCTTTTCACGTGGCCCTGAGCTAATGCCCCTTCCTTACACATTGCTAGGGTTGATAGGTCATTCTGTGAACTGAGGTGTAATGGAGAACATGGGTCTTCACGGGAAATTTGAAAAGAAATGGAGAAACAGCTGGGGTGAAAGTAACTGAGGGCACTTACCGCTATGGGCCAGGGCGGCTCTGGCCCCCGGAAGGGGCGGAGCCTCGGGCGGAAGGGGCGGGACAGCATCCCCAAGCCAACCCTTCCAGCCTGCCTGGCCCGCGCTGCCCGGGGCTCCTGTGTTGATTTAAAGGGCCCAGCAGCAGCGTCCGGAGCCCCGGGCCCTTTTAAATCGCTGGCCCCAGGGCAGCTGCTCCCTTTGCCTCCCCCCCCGGCCCATCGGCGGCCATGGTGGGCAAAAGAGGTAGGGACGTTAAAGCGCTGCAGGGTCCTTTGCCGCAGCAGCCCTTTAACATTGCTGCGCTCCGCCCCCACCCCCGTCTGCAGCCCTGCCGACGCGGCTGGGCACAGCAACATCAAAGCGCTGCCGCGGCAAAGGACCATCCTTAAAGCGATGTGGCAGCAGTGCTTTAATGTCCCCGCCCCCTTTGCCATCCCCTGTCGGCGGCCCTGCCGGTACGGACCCTACCGGCAGGGCTGCCAACAGGGGGAAGGGACAATGGCAGCGCTTTAATGTGGGCTGGGTATGGGCTGGTGCGGGTTCTTACCGGTACCTCGTATCGGCCCCTTTCGGCTCACTTTGACCCCCGAGAAACTTTCACCCCTCAGAGAGATGAAAGGAGGCTGCCCAGTTGGCATGGGCTCTGGAGGAGAAGTCTTCCCCACTGGGTATTGGGGAAACTGTGTGTGAAGGCAGAGGGAAAAGCCACTGCTGAGTGTGAAGCAGCAAGTGGCTAAATAAGTCCATGAAGCAATTTAAAAATAAGGGGAGCGGTGTCTTGGGAAAAAAACAAACAAACCTGAAACAGTCAAACCTCACCAAAGCTCTAGTGTCCAAACAGTAGACAATAAGCTGTACCAATCCATGCCTCCAGCTGTAACCGTCCTCCACTTCCAATATTGTGGATAAATCTTTCGGCTCTGCTCATGTGCAGCTTCCTTGACATGTTTGAATTTGGTACTTAGTGACACATTCCTTCCCTTCCAAAACCCCAGGAATGAGAAGGAAATGCAAGACTGCTCCATGCGGTTCAAAATAATTCATAAGACAATGAATTAGAGAGAGAGACCCCCATTGGAAATAACTCTTGCATGTCACTTACAGGAATCAGACCCATAAACAGCACCTGAGGAGGCCGACATAGATGGAAATCCCACTCGCCTATGTAAACTGCAGACATTTTCTTCATAATTTAATTCCCATTGTAAATCTCTCTGTATAATGATATGTGGAAGGCTGAGGAGCAGAATAATTCGATTTATCCTTGGTGCTGAGTGAAGAAGTGTCATAGCCCACGAGCAGTTCTACAGCTAGTCGTTTCCATTCCTCACTCTTCAGTAAAGATAAGCAGGTAGTCCTCTCACAACCCTCACATAGGCTGTATCTCTATAGTCAATTTTAGACAAAAGAGCTGTTTAATTTACATTTATGTGCCACACATTTGATCAAATGTGTGCAAACGTATGGGAGATAAGCTATTCCATATGGGCAAGCTATAAAAAAAGCCTGACTTGTCACATTTGTTGACATAAGAAACTAACAAGTGAGATTATTTTCACATTTATTGTGCTGACATAACTCTAAAACTCAAGACAGCTGTTCAGAACATTGTAGAAAAAGACAAGAAGGAACAGAGAGCAGTTTAGTTTGTCATGTTTTTTTTTTAAAAAAAGCTGTCTTCACTATTTGTATAATAGAATAGTTTTAGTTCATTAACAGCATTAAGCAACAGACGTCAGAACCACAGAGTAATACTACTCTAGGCTGGTTGATGACCTGATGCTTTGAAACTAATAATGACAATGGGTTCTGCAGTATGGCAGACTCAGAAGAATACAATTTCACTTCCTCATTAAGCTCTCAATAGAAGCGGTTTATGGGAGATGAATCTGTGCTACACAGGACACACTTAGTAATTTATAATGACGTTTGAGTTGACAAATTGGGCCTTCATAACATATTGCTTCCCTGTGCTGAGAGAACAAGGTGTTGTAAATCAGTGAGAGAGACCATGTGTCCAATGCACCAGCACAGGACATCTGTCCAAGTCATGTGTGTGACAAACTGAGACTTTATATCTTTGAGTGGGCTGTTTAGTAGGTAGTGGGTAAGAGAGGAATATCTTGAATGATACAGAGAAAGCAAAAGAGGATGGTTGGGAAAGATGGAATAATTTGAAGAATTTTCATTACAATTGTTACAGAAGATTGCTCAAATAGACTTTGAATGTGGGGCATTTTAAAAATTATTTTATTCATATCTTGCAACTTGTTAATCTCATGCACAAAGCAAAATTACAATAGCAGTTACATAAAAACTATAACAATAACTTGCTTAATACTTAAATGGCTAACTCAAAATTGTAAAATAATGTGTGTATTTTAGAGCACAATGAGGCCTTTACCAGCTACTTGACTTAGAATCCCAGAAGATTAGGGTTGGAAGAGACCTCAGGAGACTTCAGGTCATAAAGCTGAAAGATACTGAGTATAAGGGACAGATTGCATCTCACTTCATGTGGATGTGCAAGGACCCTCTCCTCACTTCCTTCACCCTTTGTGCAGGGGCTAGGCACAATCAGAATGCTTGTGCATGGAGTATGAGGGGTCCATAAGACTAATGCTGACAGCTCCCTGCAAAAGAGAAATGGCTAGAGCCTTGGTACTGCCCCCCTCTGCACTGGCTAGCTGACCTGACTGGGCTCAGAGATAGTAGAGTCCACACAGTCTCAATAACTGGCAGAGCTTTCCAGCAAAACTCTTTACTTCCTCCTGAGTAGGGTAGTGCTTAAAAGTACATCAGAGAAGTCTATCTATAGTTGGTCCAGTGGCAGCCATCCCTTCTGAGCCTCCTTAACTAACTGCATAAGTTTAAGCAAGAGGACAAAAAAAGTAGCCCAAAACAAAATCTACAGAGTTTTACAAGAAAATAGTTTTTCCCATTTAGTGTTTCTTCATGTGAGGTATTTTACCTGATGAAAGTGGCCCAGGTGTGATGCTTCACAGGAAGGTGAATAAACTTCAAGCTCCTAGTTTTTACACTGGTAAAGCAAAAACCTCAGTGTTAGGACTGAGTTCTTATGAACATGAGTCATGCCACTGAGTACAATGGGTTTACTTGCATGGGTAAGGGATATTTGTGTGAACAAGGGTTGCACAATTAGACCAATAATTGATCATGGCTTTAGCAGACTGTATTTAGCACAGTAAATCCCGAGTTTACAGAAAGTATATCCAATGTGTAATTTGTTTCTCTAATTTATGTGCTTCTGTTCCCACCTCCCACTTGTTGTTCAAATTAGAGCTGGTCGTGAATTTTCTAACAAAACATTTTTTCATTGAAAATACAGATTTGTCCAACCTGAAACTATTTATGGGAAAGGGTCAGTTTTGCAAAAATGTTTGCAAAAGAAGTTTTGAAATTGTTGGTATGTCCCATTTTGGCATTTTTGAAATGGAAAGTTTTGAATTTTTGGTTTTAAATGAATTTTTGTTTTGAAATTTTAGTTGATTTATATGAAAAAGCTGAAAAAATTTAAAAAGGTCAAAATCAGAAAGAAATGTTTTGAAAACATCAAAACAAAACATTTCAAAAAATATTTTTGGATTATCAGGTTGCAAACATTTTTTTGAGATTTAGAATCTTTGTCCCAAAACAGGTGGGGGAAACAATTAAAAATCTTGAAAACTCTCATCAGACCATTTCCTTCCCATTTCTACTCAAAATGCAGAAACATTTTGGTGTAAGGAGGCTATTATTTTCTACTAAGCATGGTAATTCTGTGAATTTTCATTAATTTGTGAATGCAATTAATTTTTTTCTTAAAGTCTAATTGTTTTATTATGTTTGACCTGGAGCATTGGATGTGAGTTGCCTTAGGTTCTATATGAAAATATCATTTTTATGCTGCTTTAACCTACTCTGATTAAAGCTTAGATTACTTTGTTTGAAAGTGATATTTTAATGTTAAGATTCTTGAACCATCTGTCTTTCATGAGTACTTAAGTGGCCAGATAATATCTGAGTGCCTCACAATTTTTGATGAATTTATCCTCACAATTCCTTTGTGAGGGAGGAAAGTACTATTATCTCCCTTTACAGATTGGGATCTGGGGCACAGAGATTTAAGGTTCATCTACATTTATGGTGATCTGTAGAGTACAGACCTTGCATACCAGTTAGCATTAGTATAACTGGCAGTATAGATGCTGAGGCATGGCTTAGGTGCCCACACATCTGAACCCCCAGGTGTATATAATGTATATACCTACTCAGCTCTCTACACTCCCAAGCCATTTTTCCCATGTCTACACTGCTTATCCCACTGCCTGTGTCTTTCTCTGCTGCAGTGAAAAACTCCTGCAGTATGGAAAGGCTCTGGTGGGGCAAGCTGCAGTATACTACACTCCACAGTGACAAGTGTGGACACAGCTGGTCTATCACGATTGTATGTAGCTACATGTGTAGTGCCTGTATTCTGCACACCATCATAAGTGTGGACATAGCCTTAGTGACTTGCCCAAAGACGTCTGGGCAGAGGAGGGAATTGAATTTAGGACTCCCCAAGTCTTGCACTAGCACCCTAACATCTGGATTCTTTGTGCCCTGATATTTGTCCTTGTGTGTGTCCTGGGGTCCATGTATTTGTATTGGAGTACAGAATTTAGCCCCCGTGGAGCATAAGAATTAGAATGGTTGAGTGATACCAATAAGATAGTGACTACTTGGTTCATTTTTAGTGCATCTAGGACTCAAACTAAAAACAACCCCTTCATGGGTCTGTTACTTAGCTGCCCTTTGGAAAAGGAATGTGTTGGTTCTGATATTTTTTAATGAATTTGCCCAAATTATTATTTATTTTGTATTTTTTCATTAGGAAGAAATGACATTAGATGAAAGTGACCGGACACATATAAACTCTCTCTTTGCAATTTTACCAGATCCAAATGTATAAGAGGGGGTGCATATCTCTGTTCTATTATTGGTCCTGTATTGCCATAGCCTTTAGGAAGCCCCTCCCAGAAATACATGGGAAATAATTCTATCTGCCACAGTTAATAGTCAGCCAACAGCCTTCTATCCATCTAGAATCAAAGTGCCACAGCAATGTGCTGTAGTGCTACTATATCACTCTTAATGCCCAAAATGTATTGGAGAGTTACTGAAGGGTATCGATTTGTGAGAAGCAACAGAAGCTGGTAGTTACTGTGTCTGCAGTGAGCATTAGCAGCCACATTACAGCATGTGCACAGTTTGGCTTTCATGGACTGGGTTTTTTTACTTTGTTCAGGCAATACAATCTAAATTAAAGCAGGGAAGAGTTTGCATGCTGTAGGAGCTGGTAATCAAAATTAATGTTTTTCATCTCTTAAAGTCATTGGCAATTAATCAGCACACATGTAGATTAAAAATGCATTTGATTTGAAGATTTATTGCATTAACCACAACAACAACAAAGGAATGAGCACTGGAAATTTGCACTGTAGGGTGGTTGTTTTTTTAAAAATAAATTCTGCCTGTGAGTTTGCCACCAGCTGGGTCAGCGAAGTGGGGCAGAGAAAGCAGGCTATATAGGTCCTACCCTGGGAGTTTGCCACCAGCTGGGTCAGCGAAGTGGGGCAGAGAAAGCAGGCTATATAGCTCCTACCCTGGGAGTTTGCCACCAGCTGGGTCAGCGAAGTGGGGCAGAGAAAGCAGGCTATATAGCTCCTACCCTGGGAGTTTGCCACCAGCTGATGCCTAAAGGAAAGCACAACTGATAGGGGAGCAGGGTAAAGTTAATTTCTACTGGTTGCAGATTTTCTGGCCTTTATTGTCAATGGATTTACAATGTTAATTTTGATTTATTCTGATAAACAGAGCTTGGCAATTCCATTGCATTTTTTCCAAGGATGTTTACTCAAATTTTAAATGAAGTCACGTCAGCTGGGCATGAACCCTTTTTCTGCTCCCCATGTGCTAACACCCATGCAAGTCGTTTTGACATTTGCACATTTTTTTAAGTCAGCTGAAACAATTCAGTGAAATTGCAAATTGTTTGTCTTTTTCAGTGAAAACCCAGTTTTCAAATTCATGGTTCACTGTTACAAATATTTTTTGCCCAGCTCTAGTTATGACAAAGTGTCAGGATATTGCTGGAGAATAATGCAGCCTTTTTCTAAGGAGTTGCATCACTGCTTTTCCACAAAGACCACTCTTTTAAGCAGTTGTTTGTGCTTTACTCTCCCTTCCATCTCAGTTATTATCCATATTACCATGTCCCGCAAAGTATTGCTACTGGACTCAGCTGGTTTTAAACCCTTATGGGAGAAGACACACATTTTTCCTTTTATTATGCATGTTGGTTGTGACCTTCAAAGCTGTCCTGGGCATATAGGCACATATCTCTTATTAATTGTAACCTGTAATATTTTTGTTTGGTACCCCTGCTAGGGATTGGCAGTGGTTGTGGGCAGAGGGCTGGGGGGTCCTACAGAACATTAGGATTACATTACAACACCCTAGATCAGCTGGATGAACCAGTCAAAGTAAATGTGGTTAAACATCACTCTGGAGAAGAGCTCCTTTAAAGTACAGTATATTTTATTTCTGGTACAAAGCCTATTTGTAGTTTGGACAAATGATAGTAAAAGTAAGATTTTCCTAAGACTAAAGGCAGTGTCACTGCTGCAAAGTTGTCACAAAATTTCATGGACTATCTTTTGATTTTAATTGCAAATGCTAGCTCTGAATGACTCTTTTATAGTGGAGCTGGTAGAATGTATCCCTCCTTCCCCACCGGCTAAGGGGAAAATTTACCCCTCTCACAGTCAAATGTAATGGAAAACATTCAATGAATTTTCTTAGCAAACTTATTTTTTCCACAGAGCATGTGAATGAAACTAGATCCTTATCCTGAGTGCTTGATTTATAGGCTGTTTCTTCTTTCTGTATTTGTGTACAGATAATTCATCTTTTAATTTTAAAATGTAAAATAAATGAAATGATCTCTTGATGCCATTTTTAAATTCCAGTATGCAGCTTAGTTTATCTGACTAGTCTATATACATTCATCAGAGGAAAAAATATAATACTGGATGAGGGTACTATCTGTGATGTATATTCAGCATTTTTCTAACTGATTGCTATAATTGTAGCTCTCCAAGTCCTATTATGATTGCAGGATAAAATATATACTTTTATTTCAGTTTAGTATTTTGGAGCTATGCCTTGTGAGTAAGAAAGAAACTAATAATTTCTTGTCACTGGAAAGCTGTAATTATGTATATTTATATTTAACCTTTCCAGATACTATTCATTAACATCTACTTGGCACTGGCACAGTTTTCATTTTGATATACTGCTTTTGTGTAAAGGCTGTAATGACTATGTAATCTTTGTCTTGCAACTGTTCCTGTCTTTGAAGTGCTGGGGCTATGTTAAAATGTAAACTTGGGAGAACAAGGGCTGGTTTCTTTCTGTGTGGATACCCAAGAGATCAATAACAGGCCATGACTTTCCATGCAGAGGCCTCTGTGGTGCTACACTGCTGGGGAATTCTTCAGCTATAGATGCTCTTGGAAACCCCCTTAATGTGGATCTCCACAAAGAAGAGAGGAAATTGGAAACTATACCCTTAGGCTGTTATTTTTTCCCTGTGCTCCAGAGGGATAGTAAGACCTGGCTTGCCAGTGCTCATTTGTTACCCCAGAGAGCAGACCATCCTCTGATGGGTCCAGAGAAAGGGGACAACATGTGCACAAACTTTAAGGGCCATGAACTATAAACTATTACAACTACCTTTCTAATTAATATAAAAGAACAATCATGAGGCTTTCAAGTTTATCTTAGGAAACAGGTGAATGTGTGTGTGTCTGTTTGTTGCTGTTGTTTAAGGTTTAAAAGAACAGAAAAGACAGACCAAAAAAAAAAAAAAGAGGATTCAAATGTATGCTTAGATTGACATCCATTCTATTTAAAGCTATTTTAATTTTACAAAGGTAGATTTCTTGAATGAGAATGACTGGGAAGGTACATAATTAAAGGCCAAGGATGATAAGGCCATGGTGGAGAAACTAAATGAATTCTTTGCATTGGTCTTCACGGCTGAGGATGTGAGAGAGATTCCAAACCTGAGCCATTCTTTTTAGGTGACACATCTGAGGAACTGTCCGAGACTAAGGCCTGGTCTATACTGGAGGTGGGGAGGGAGGAATCGATCTAAGTTACACAACTTCAGCTACATGAATAACGTAGCTGAAGTCGACGCATTTAGCTCTACTTATCATGGTGTCTTCATTGCGGTAAGTCGATAGCCGACGCTCTCCTATCAACTCCGCCTGCACCGCTCGCCTGGTGGAGTACCGGAGTCGATGGGAGAGTGCTCAGCGGTTGATGGCTGCCCATCGATCCAGTGGGTAATGTAGACAAGCTCTGAGGTGTCATTAGAGGAAGTTTTGGAACAAATTGATAAATTAAACAGTAATAAGTCACCAGGGCCAGATAGTATTCACCCAAGTGTGAATAAAATCTGAAGGAACTCAAATGTGAAATTGAAGAACTACTAAGTGTAGTCTGTAATCATTTAAATCAGCTTCTGTACCAAATGACTGGAAGATAGCTAATGTGATGCCAATTTTTAAAAAGGACTCCAGAGGTGACCCCAGCAATTGCAGCCTGACTTCAGTACTGGGCAAATTGGTTGAAACTATAGTAAAGAACAGAATTGTCAGACACATAAATGAACATGATTTAATGGGGAAGAGTCAACATGTTTTTTGTAAAGGGAAATTATGCCTCCCCAATCTACTAGAATTCTTTGAGGGAGTCAGCAAGCATGTGGACAAGGGGAATCAGTGGATATAGTATACTTAGATTTTCAGAAGGACCAAAGGTCCCTCACCAAAGGCTCTTAAGCAAAGTAAGCTGTCATGGAATAAGAGGGAAAGTCCTCTCACAGATCAGTAACTAGTTAAAAGATAGGAAAAAAGGGTAGGAATAAATGGTCAGTTTTCAGAATGAAGAGATGTAAATAGTGGTATCCCCCAGGGGTCTGTAGTGAGATCAGTATTATTCAACATATTCATAAATGTTCTGGAAAAAGTGAGGAGGCAAAATTTTCCGATGATATAAAACTACTCAAGATAGTTAAGTCCAAAGCAGACTGTGAAGAGTTACAAAGGGATCTCACAAAACTGGGTGACAGGGCAACAAAATGTCAGATGAAATTCAATGTTGATAAATGCAAAATAATGCACATTGGAAAACATAATCCCAAATATACATATAAAATTATGGGGTCTAAATTAGCTGCTACCACTCAAGAAAGAGATTTTTGAGTCATAGTTGATAGTTCTCTGAAAACATCCGCTCAATGTGAAGTGGCAGTCAAAAAAGCTAGAAGAATGCTGGGAATCATTAAGAAAGAAATAGCTAATAAGACAGAAGATATCATATTGCCGCTATATAAATCCATGGTATGCCCACATCTTGAATACTGCATGCAGATGTGGTTGCCCCATCTCAAAAAAGATACACTGGAATTGGAAAAGGTTCAGAAAAGGGCAACAAAAATTATTAGGAATATGGAACGGCATTTGTATGAGGAGAGACAAATAGGACTGGGACTTTTCATCTTGGAAAAGAGACAGCTAAGGTGGGATATGATAGAGGTCTATAAAATCAAAACTAGGAGTCACCAAATGAAATTAATAGTCAGCAGGTTTAAAACACACAAAAGGAAGTATTTCTTCACAAAACGCACTGTCAACCTTTGGAACTCTTTGCCAGAGGATGTTGTGAAGGCCAAGACTATAACAGGGTTCAAAAAAGAACTAGATAAATTCATGGAGGATAGGTCCACCAATGGCTATTAGCCAGGATGGACAGGGATGGTATCCATAGCCTCTGTGTGCCAGAAGCTGGGAATGGGTGATGGTATGGATCACTTGGTGATTACCTGTTCTGTTCATTCTCTCTGAAGCACCTGGCGTTGGCCACTGTCGAAAGACAGGATACTGGGCTAGATGGACCTTTCGTCTGATCCAGTATGGCCATTCTTATGCTCTTATGTAAAGGTTTACAATTGTATAGTACACCGAGAACAGGATAGTAGCAGCATGTTTTGTTTTTCATTGCATTTGTTCTTTAAGACGTACCATATTCCACGTTTTTTTTCTCTGTTTAAAAAATAAAGAAGCTACTTTATTTAAAAATTATTGTTTAACAAAGTTTCCTTTTATAGGTTTTAGTGTTGCAGATGCTGATCTTCTTCTCTAGTGCTAATGAGGGGAATTCCTCTTGTCAAAATTTAGTTTGTTATGCTTCTAGTGGGCTTTTTCCAAACAGTAGCTGCCTCTGGGGACATCCTTGCCCTCAGATAGTTGCAACATAATCTCTAAATTGACTAATTTCTCAAGCCTTCCACCTCCCCATTGTCCAGGTACACAGAAAGAAGAATAGTAGATATTTGATATGATTTTAATCAGGCTGCAACTTTATTATTAGATGTCTGGGACTACCCGGCAGATAAAAGTGTGCAGTGCAGGTAACACTATGTTCATTCAATAATTACCCAGGGGCTTCCACCAGTTCCCCTCCTTTTTCCATCCAGGTCCCCCAGACAATCCATTGCTGGGATCTTACAATCCACCCCCACCCCTCATAGAAGGATTAAGGTGGGCTATAAGAAAGGGGGAGTTGACTCCCTGCGGTACCATTCATAGTTGTCCCCAAACACCCCTTTTAAGTCATTTTCCAAGCCATTTATCTGGTCACTGTATACTTTCCCTATGGAGTACCTGCACTGGACATCCACCCCCACACTTATATAATGAGTCGTGACACAGTAGCCTACCACCCGTCATGCCAGGCATGAAGAAAGTCCTCCTCGAACCCACTGTGAGGAGCGTGAAAAACACCCAACTCCACCTAGGCCAGTCTAGTGGTAAGAGAAAAATTCCTTCCCACCCCTGCTAAAAAAGGGCACAATGCCCACAGCAGGTCGTGACCAAACCTGGTATTTCATCATCTAAAGGGGGAAGTGCTGCCTCAGCCTGCTCTGTGTAAAAGGGGGCTTCATGGACAGAGCTGCCCCCTTAAACCCTTCTGCCCATCCATTTCCCAGGGGATGAATCAGTGTCGCCATGCTGGCCCCTTGTCCCCTTTTGCAGCAGTTTGACCTCTCCCTCCCCCCACAGCCGTAAAGCACTGTTCCCCTTATTCGGCCGGTCAGCCAAACTGTACAAAGGTGAGGTGCGGTGCGGTCATTGGCAGTGTCAGGAGATGACTCACTTATGTTTTCTGGGCAAGGATCTTCTCTGACTGACTTAGGCAAACAAAGGACATGGACCTTGGCCCAACTGAGCCTGACCCTTTCAAAGACTATCCTGAAGAACTGTGTGCCACCATTTGCCATTGCAGATGGTTGAAACTCGACAGTTTGTTAGGTGATACTGTCAGTAAAATGTGTGCTCAGAGCCAATTTTAAGACACAGGTAAATATAACTGCCCTGAGCTAATCTTTGCAGGTAATACAAGTAAAGCTCTTTCATAGACTGAGGTGTCAAAAAATGAAGAGGTGTAGGAACAAACTATTCATTGACATTTCAACATCAGCAGGACCAGATGGTCTCCATCCAAGAATTCTGAAGGAGTTTAAGAGTGAAATGGCTGAACTGCTAGCAAAATTGTGTCATCTGACAAAAATCTGTATAAGTAGCAGTGTGTGCCAGATCTGGATGATCTGATGAACAATGACAAGGAAAATTTTGTGGCTAACACACTATATTTATTTATTTTAAGTTAGTGAAATCTCAGGTTCATTCTCAGGCACTTCAAATGGAGCTAAACCTTGCTGGAAAGCTGGGCAACAGGATAGCAGATGAAATTCAATATAGACAAGGTGAATTCACAATGGAGGAAATAATTTGAACAGCTCATATACAATGATGGGTTCTAAATTAACTGTAACCACATAGGAAAGGGACCTAAGCAGCACCATGGACAGCTTGATGAAAACCTCTGCTCAGCACACAGCAGGGGTGAAAAATAATAAAAAGCCAAGAAGGAGGTTTTTCTGCACTTTAAAAGACGAGATAAAGGGATGGAGACTAATATTCAAAATCTTATAATGCCATTATATAAATTGATGAAACACCCTCACCCTGAACACCATGGCCAGTTCTGGTCTCCCCACCTCCAAAAAAATACAGCAGATTTAGAAAAGATCCCAAGAAGGGCAATGAAAATGATTAAATGCACAGAAAGGCTTCTCTATATGAAAGGTGATTTAAAAGCTTAGAGCTATTTAGAGAGGAGCTGAATAGGAATGGACATGATCATAGAATCATAGAATCATAGAATATCAGGGTTGGAAGGGACCTCAGGAGAGTCCAACCCCCTGCTCAAAGCAGGACCGATCCCCAATTAAATCATCCCAGCCAGGGCTTTGTCAAGCCTGACCTTAAAAACTTCTAAGGAAGGAGATTCTACCACCTCCCTAGGTAACGCATTCCAGTGTTTCACCACCCTCCTAGTGAAAAAGTTTTTCCTAATATCCAACCTAAACCTCCCCCACTGCAACTTGAGACCATTACTCCTTGTCCTGTCATCTTCTACCACTGAGAATAGTCTAGAACCATCCTCTTTGGAACCACCTCTCAGGTAGTTGAAAGCAGCTATCAAATCCCCCCTCATTCTCCTCTTCTGCAGACTAAACAATCCCAGTTCCCTCAGCCTCTCCTCATAAATCATTTGTTCCAGACCCCTAATCATTTTTGTTGCCCTTCGCTGGACTCTCTCCAATTTATCCACATCCTTCTTGTAGTGTGGGGCCCAAAACTGGACACAGTACTCCAGATGAGGCCTCACCAATGTCGAATAGAGGGGAACGATCACGTCCCTCGATCTGCTCACTGTGCCCCTACTTATACATCCCAAAATGCCATTGGCCTTCTTGGCAACAAGGGCACACTGCTGACTCATATCCAGCTTCTCGTCCACTGTAACCCCTAGGTCCTTTTCTGCAGAACTGCTGCCTAGCCATTCGGTCCCTAGTCTGTAGCTGTGCATTGGGTTCTTCCTTTGCACTTATCGTTATTGACCCTGCACTTATCCTTATTGAACCTCATCAGGTTTCTTTTGGCCCAATCCTCCATTTTGTCTAGGTCCCTCTGTATCCTATCTCTGCCCTCCAACGTATCTACCACTCCTCCCAGTTTAGTATCATCCGCAAATTTGCTAAGAGTGCAATCCACACCATCCTCCAGATCATTTATGAAGATATTGAACAAAACCGGCCCCAGGACCGACCCCTGGGGCACTCCACTTGACACCGGCTGCCAACTAGACATGGAGCCATTGATCACTACCCGTTGAGCCCGACGATCTAGCCAACTTTCTAATTACCTTTTAGTACATTCATCCAGCCCATACTTCTTTAACTTGCTGACAAGAATACTGTGGGAGACCGTGTCAAAAGCTTTGCTAAATTCAAGAAACAATACATCCACTGCTTTCCCTTCATCCACAGAATCAGTAATCTCATCATAGAAGGCGATTAGATTAGTCAGGCATGACCTTCCCTTGGTGAATCCATGCTGACTGTTCCTGATCACTTTACTCTCGTGTAAGTGCTTCAGGATTGATTCCTTGAGGACCTGCTCCATGATTTTTCCGGGGACTGAGGTGAGGCTGACTGGCCTGTAGTTCCCAGGATCCTCCTTCTTCCCTTTTTTAAAGATTGGCACTACATTAGCCTTTTTCCAGTCATCTGGGACTTCCCCCGTTCGCCACGAGTTTTCAAAGATAATGGCCAATGGCTCTGCAATCACATCCACCAATTCCTTTAGCACTCTCGGATGCAACTCGTCCGGCCCCATGGACTTGTGCACGTCCAGTTTTTCTAAATAGTCCCTAACCACCTCTTTCTCCACAGAGGGCTGGCCATCTACTCCCCATGTTGCGATGCCCAGCGCAGCAGTCTGGGAGCTGTCCTTGTTAGTGAAGACAGAGGCAAAAAAAGCATTGAGCACATTAGCTTTTTCCACATCCTCTGTCACTAGGTTGCCTCCCTCATTCAGTAAGGGGCCCACACTTTCCTTGGCTTTCTTCTTGTTGCCAACATACCTGAAGAAACCCTTCTTGTTACTGTTGACATCTCTTGCTAGCTGCAGCTCCAGGTGCGATTTGGCCCTCCTGATTTCATTCCTATGATAGAGGCATATAAATTAATGAAAGGTGTAGAAGAGGTTCATCTTCAAGCTGATCAAATAGTTAAAAATACTAAGATTCACAAATATATAATGTGAATAAAATTACCGAATTGATTCTCTGTATGGGAGTTCATCCTTTTTGCTTCTTCTCAACACATGTTTCTTTTCAAACATGTTGTTCAAGAAGGAGTATATCCCATTTCTTCTGCATTAACATTGTGGGTGGGGTTTGTTTTGTTTTTCTTTGGCATGCCTGTTACTCAGCATATGGACATTCTTTTTTCTCTGTGGTTTCTTTTCACCCACAAACTCATTTCTCACTCATGGCATTTAGGTCTGTTCATGACTCAACATAAGAACAGCCAAAGCTCAACTCCATCCTATGAGATTAGACCTCCTCAGCCATGATGTGGACTTAAGAGCCTTAGTGTGGCTTTGGCATAGCTCCCTCCTTTGTTACCTTCCTTCAGCAGCCCCGAAATCTTCACATTTCCTCAGAGTAGACTGCAGAAATAGTCTAATCTTAAAGTGTCAACTAAAAAAAGGGTTTCTTGGGAGAAGCTCAAATTAAATTAAAGTTGATTTTAATTCTGCCCATGAAACACCAACATGATTGTGTATTGGTATTTAATAGGGAGATTTGGACAAAAGCACATAAACTGGCATAAATTATCCACTTAATCTCTTATCTGATATATGCAGAATTTAATAGTTAGGGAAGATTTCCTTTCCATGAAGCAAAGAAGATGCAGGAGTCTGAGTACCTAGGGATTTATCCCAGGGGAGAATGAACAGTAATCTGTGAAAACTTACAAAATCCATTTGTTTTAGGGACAAAGGAGAAATAGTGATGCTTAATAGTGATTAAAGACAACATTAATCAAATGCTGTAAAAATGCCAAGTCCTTAATCGCTCACAAGGGGGTCTAGTGTTTGCCCTTAGTCTTTGATCTACTCAGTCTCCAGCTTCTTGTTATTGGTACTATCCAAGTGTCATAACATTCTAAGACACCTGAGTATGTTGAGCATAAATTAAGCCAATTTCTATTGCAGTATATTACAGTAAGTCTTTGATTTATAAAAGCTTTAATAATTTAGGCTTTGGTTGGAATGAACAGTTCAGCACCTGTCAGGATAAAGCCATTAGTGATCACTCCTTTTCAGATGCAAGTTCAGTTTTTAGGGTTTCCATGCTCTCTGCACACAATATTTTAAAAATGTTCATTGAATTTGGTCTTTTCAGGAATCAGGGCCTCCAGCAGAGCAGGTGGATGAAGTGGAAAAACCTCAGTGTTGATGCAAAAATGTTTATTAACAAAATTATCATTTATTTTATATTAAGTCATGCTAAACTTGCCTGCATCTTTACTCAATTTTAAGCGATACTTCCCAATATGTTTATACCCCAGATGCTTGGAGATGATAACACATTTTTGGTTACTTATTTAATGAAATGTCAGGCTAATTTAATTAAATTCCAGGAGGTTTCTGCTTTCAGTTGCTAGGGCCAAGTGTCAGAGAATATGACATCTCTTTGGCTGTGAAACCATGTTTATTGCACTCAATCCCTAAAATGCAACTTTCATAATATCGATTTGATTTAATTTGCTACACTATTTTCCTTTATTCTGTGTTTGAAAATGTATATCAGCATTGATTATTGTGCTTTGCATGAAATATTTAATAGAAGTCTTTAGTGGCAGGTTGTAAATATCCTGCAAATAGCAGGTCATAATGCCAAGGACTTTAGTCAAAAGACAAACTCACAAGAGATCTTATCAAAGAACAGGACACCTCTTCTTATATAAGATACCAGTGTGTATCGAGATCCTCTTACGTTTAAAGAGCAAACTTTAAGATTTGCACGCTCTAGTGAGGGTCCACTGTATTTATGTTTTAGAAGAAAAAAAGTCCAGACTTTAAAAGAATAAAAGAATGCCTTTTATTTAAGATACTTCAAAGAAGAGCAGTGAATAAGAAATGTTATTAGATGTTATAAAGCCAAGTCATACAAGCAGGCCTTTTCCCCCTTTCCCTTTTCATAGAAAAATACCTCAGCTTAAGCCCCCACAAAATTCTTATTGAAAGTAATTTCTTTTATGAACACTGTAAAATTCTATATAATTGAAACTACAGAAAAATTGATGGTTGGAAAATGTTTTACAGAAGGTTTTGTTTACTTCTATCTAACTCATCTTTCCTCTTGGTGCAAACTTTAGTTGTTACTTAAATACTGGAGATGACAAGCTTCTTTTGATATGCTCTGATGCATTCCGTCACAGATATATATTTGTACATATTTTATCTAAATGCAAAGCTTCTATTGGAATATCTTCCTAATATCATTGGGTGTTACCATACACACTGTAACGAGAGTGATCAGGTAAGGTGAGCTATTACCAGCAGGAGAGAGGAAAAAAAACAACCCTTTTGTAGTGATAATCAAGGTGGGCCATTTCCAGAGGTTTGGAAATGACAGAGCCATAAGAGTACCCAGAAGTTACCTACTACAGGACAAGCCCAACAAAAAAAATAACAGAACGCCACTAGCTGTTACCTTCAGCCCCCAACTAAAATCTTTCCAGCGCATCATCAGGGATCTACAACCTATCCTGAAAGACGACCCATCACTCTCACAGATCTTGGGAGACAGGCCAGTCCTTGCTTACAGACAGCCCCCCAACCTGAAGCAAATACTCACCAGCAACCACACACCACACAACAAAAACACTAACCCAGGAACCTATTCTTGCAACAAAGCTCGTTGCCAACTGTGTCCACATATCTATTCAGGGGACACTATCACAGGGCCTAATCACATCAGCCACACTATCAGAGGCTCGTTCACCTGCACATCTACCAATGTGATATATGTCATCATGTGCTAGCAATGCCCCTCTGCCATGTACATTGGCCAAACAGGGCAGTCTCTACGTAAAAGAATAAATGGACAGAAATCAGATGTCAAGAATTATAACATTCAAAAACCAGTCGGAGAACACTTCAATCTCTCTGGTCACTTGATTACAGACCTAAAAGTCGCAATATTAAAACAAAAAAATTTCAAAAACAGACTCCAGTGAGAGACTGCTGAATTGGAATTAATTTGCAAATTGGACACCATTAAATTAGGCTTGAATAAAGACTGGGAGTGGATGTGTCATTACACAAAGTAAAACTATTTCCCCATGTTTATTTCCCTCCCGCCCCCCACTGTTCTTCACACATTCTTGTCAACTGCTGGAAATGGCCCACCTTGATTATCACTACAAAAGGATTTTTTCCCCTCTCTCCTGCTGGTATTGGCTTACCTTGATCATTCTCGTTACAGTGTGTATGGTGACACCCATTGTTTCATGTTCTCTGTGTATATAAAATCTTCCCACTGTATTTTCCACTGCATGCATCCGATGAAGTGAGCTATAGCTCATGAAAGCTTACGCTCAAATAAATTTGTTAGTCTCTAAGGTGTCAGAAGTACTCTTTTTCTGTTAGAAGTGTGCTGCTTATGCATTAAACAGTCTACATATTCATGAGCTTAAGGTGTTACTAAGGCCCATGAAGATATGGAGCCAACGAAAGGATGACAGTAGCTAATTTTGAATCTTGACAAATGAGTGAAAGGGATGTTTTCTTCCTTTCCTGAAATTAGAGGAAAGAGAGTTATAAAAACACTCTGAATTGAGCAGCAGCTCACCTGCTCTCTCCACTCCTTTCCTCATCTTCACTGTACTCAACAGAGAATATCCAGTTTATCTTGCCTCTTTAAATAAACAGCTAATAAGAACAAGCAATGACAGAGAAACATCAAGAAGGAACAACTTTCCAATTCAGATGAGGACATCCCCAGGACTTCAACACAGTTTAGTAAGATGGAAGTTAGCTAAAGCACTGAGAAGGAATTAATTTTTTTGTAGTGATTTTAATTGGGCATTGAAAATACTATTATAACATAAGATACTAGCAGCTTATCTTAAATACCAAATTATTTGAACCATGCGTTTTTGGAGTGGAGACATAGATCTACCGTTGATAAGAGAGAAATAGTGGGATTTGATTTGGATGTAAGATCAGGCTGACCAATATTGTCTCATTGTTTCCTTATACTCCTCTGTCTTATGTCTGTCTGTCTATCCATCTCTGTCTCTTGTCTTATACATAGATTGTAAACTCTTTGGGGCAGAGATTGTCTTTTTTTCTATATTGGTACAGTGCCAAGAAAACTGGGGTTCAGTCCATGACGAAGGATTCTAAGTGCTGTGATGATACAAATAATTGATAATAATTCTTAATTAATTTGCCTTTCTGAAGAAAACCACTTATTTGGCTTCTTCTGTGTAATTGATTTAAAGACTTCTTTGGTTTCATAAGACTTAGTTAAGATGATCCACCTTTACCCATCAATAAATGGTTTCAGTGATCTCATTACTAATTTCAGGGAATAATATACTTTGGTCTTCATTTACAGAGAGAGGAGTCCCCCTAAACCCTCTGCCCCAGGCAGGCCCACTCTCAAAGGTGTAATCTCTTGTCAAAGCTCTACAAACAGGCATACAGAAGAGACTTAGGTCTGGTCTACACTACACAGTTAGGTTGACATAAGACAGCTCGCGTCAACATAATTATGTGAGTGTACATACAGCCTTCCTCCCACCAATGTAAGTGCCCTTCTCCACCAGCATAATAACTCCATCTCCATGAGAGGCTTAGGGCTTATGTTGGTGGAGTTTGTCTGTGTAGACACTGTGTCACTTATATGGGCTGTTAGCTCTCATGTCAATTTCCAGCAGAGCTGTGAAATTGACAAGAAAGCCAGGCAGCTAGACTCTAGCTCTAGTCTACTCTAGACTTTAGCTAGACTCTAGCTCCCCTGGAAAGCTGTACGGCTGGGTGCCGTTCCTGGCTGGGAGCCAAGGCAAGAAGCCTGGGGAGCTGGACCCCGCTCTTGGTGGGAAACAGGGAGGCAAAAGCCCCAGGCAACTTCCCTCCTACTCCTGGAGGGTAATGGAGAGGTGAGATGCCCTGGGTGGCTTCCCCCTGTCCCAGCGGGGAACAGGGAACCAAGGTGTGGCACCCCACCCAAGCCTGGGAGCCGGTGGGGCAGCCGGGCTCACAGCAGGGAGCTGCCAGCTCCCTACACTGCCCCTCTGAGGTCAATGGAAGCACTCCTGGTGAGGATGCACACCACAGACCCCAGGAGGGTTGTGTGGATGTGTACCACTGCAGTAATTACTGTGGTGGCTGTAAGTTGACCTAATATAGGTTGACTTTGGTTTTTAGTGTAGACATACTCTAACTGAAGTAACCATTTTTTAAATTGTTTGTACTCTGTTTTGTTCTGTTTAATATTTTCTTTTACTTACTAAAAAAATAGTCGTAGTTCATAATTGTGGTTGTTCTGCTTGTCTTTAAGCATGGTCTCTGCTCAGGCATGGCTAACAACTCCATCTGACTACAATAGTAGAAGTCTCCTCCTTGAATTGGCATTGAGAGACAATTGTTAAGATTTGGCCTCCAATGTCTTGTTTCTCTCGACTACATTTGTATTATTTTGGGGATAAAATTACTTGGCTCTCAGCAACATAAAACACCCTTTTCTATCCCACCTGGGTATTGCATATGTATGCTTTATATAATATTCTTTCTTATCTGATTTCTCTTTCCATCCAAGGCAATATTAGTGCCTGTGCTGGATTTAGTGATTATCTTTATGGTCCTTTTTCTACAGGTAGCACTGCTGCTTTGGTCTATGCAACGAACCATATCTACAAGTAGAGAAGTAGACAGGGAGCCTGTATTTCTTTGTTGCTATTGAGCATTGCTCCTGCCATATGGAAAGAATAAGACCAAAATGACTGTAGGAGGTAGCCCTATGCCACTGCTGCTTATTTAATGTTTAGTGCCTTTTGAAACTAGACTGGCCTGTATTTCTAATGAGAATTAAAAATAGTACCATTATTTCTGGAGCATGAAGAAGAGTGAACTGTTTTACAATAAACTGGGACCCTGTTCTGCTTCAGGATACTAGAGCAGATGGAGACACTGAAGAGAATCCTGAAAAGATTCAAGATGCATTGTTCATTTCCTTTTATTGTCGCTGTTTACCAGAAATAGCAGAATGTAATGTGAATTGTAGCAATTGATTCATAAGTAAAGAAAACCCAGTCTGGAAAACACTAACTGCCCCCAGCCTCAATCCTAACTTTGACAGATGCTTTTAAAGTTTGGGTTGGGTTCAATAAGCCCTTTGCCAACTTCTCCCTTGTTATCAAGGCTTCCTGATAGCCTACAAAATACATGGGGGAAACTGATGTCAGAGGGAATTTTGGCATGAGCCGCTGTCATGAGCCCATCAGAGATTACCTGCAAACCCAGAAATGGAATACCTATCTAAATGATATAAAAGATGGTCTAACAGTCGTGTCACAGACTTCCTGTGAGTGACTTTCTCATCTGTAAACTGGGAATAATAACAGTTCCTTTATAAACATGTTTTGAGGATAAATTCATTTACTTGGTGAGGTGTTCAGAAACTACAGTGATATGGGCTACATAAGTACATAGAAAAAAATATGCCCAGCATGTTAAGAGGGACTAGTTGAAGGATGAATAGTCTGGGCAGAGGGACTAAAAAAAGATGGAGTCCAGAGGAAGGTAGGAAAAGGTAAGAAACAGGGTAGGTCTTCACAGCTAATAAAAAAGGTCTGTTCTTGGGTTGCCTCACCTGCATTAACTAACTCAGATTAAAATAGCTGGTTTTAATTCTAACTCCTAACCTATGTGAAAAGCCAAGTTGCTGTGTCTTCACTGCTACTTTAACCTGAGTTAGCGAGTTAAGAACACACCTTTTCTACAGTGAAGACATAGGCAAAGAGACCTCAAAAACTCAGTTAAGTGGGCAAACTTTACAGAGCCAGCCCAAACAGTCCAGCCTTTTGAAAGTTTATGAAAATCCCACTGTAAAATCCCATATTACATTTTAATTTTAAAATAATAACAACATAGGGCTCATTCACTCCCTCCCATAGGAAAACTAAACCTTTTCTGGAATTTTAAATGATAATGGACTTAAATTTGGAAACCTAGGTCTAAATTTTAGCACTGCCCACCTCCAAATTTTGGGAAACTTTGGATCTGGCATTGGATCCACATGCCATGTCCTCATTATGGGCAAAGTCATCCAGTGTAAATCAGCATAGTTCCACTAAAGTCTCAGTGTGTCTGTCTTTAGTTCTAAAATTTCACTTCATGTTTAAAAAAATGTTTTGCTTTCAGAAGGAGTAATACAGGAATATTTCTTCTGTACTGAGTGAAATTCACCCTGCTGAAGAGTGCAGATACAAGGCCAACCAACTGCTTAAGTGCCACTTAAGCCCTATTTGAGGTGAGTTTTACCTCCTGTTAATCTGATAAGGACTGGCAAATGGATTTGAAAATAAGTAGGAAGTACCTAAATATGAACCAACCCATTTTTTATTTTTGGAACGTTTGGAAAGGCTGCTTATTCACCTTTTGATTTACACCTACATTGAAATAAGTGGAACTGGCAAATACACAAAATCTCACAGGAAATCTTAGCAAGATTTCCAACTTCAAGTGCATGCAGATAAACTTGTGCAAGTCTGAAGTTCATTAACTTGAAACACACAGACAAGTTTTATTATAAAGCCTGCTTGTGTAATCTAGAGGTGAGCATGTGTTACAGGTCCCTGTCCTTGCTAACCTACAGAGGATAGGCAAGCCTGGTTAGTCAGCTCAAACCGTAGCAGCTTGTGCTTTTGGGTTCTGGCAGTCCACAGTTCAGTCAATGGTGTGTCAATCAAGCTTGTTTATCATGTTTCTTTATGAACAAGGCACACATGTATATTCTTTTCTCATAGGAAAAACTACATTATTTTGCATACAAACATTTTGTACATTTCCAAATATATTGGCTTGTTTAAAAAAAAATGCTTCATGACAATGGTGTCATTAGCAAATGTTATACCGTGTGTATAAATGCAATGCCATGTAGAAATGCTAATGCTATGTAAAATATCCCTTTTTTCCAGGTAAACCATAATATTTAAATAAGAGTATCTGAACAGTACTCTTTTCAGAGTGTGGTAAAATATCTCTCAGACACCATTACTGCAAAAGGTTGTAAAACCTCGCCCCCGTGTGAATGTTTGGTTCTGAAAGTCAGGCAGTGATGTAGTGAAGGCACGGTCAGGAATATTTTACCATTTTCCTGTCTGCTGGCATTTTCTTTCATCCTGTCTCCTAATCAGAACCGAAAATAATTGCCACCTGGAAATCATGAACAGTCTTGGCACTTCATACGAATGCCACAACATAGTGTGAGTGGGCAAAGATGCTTTGATTAATGTACTGGCGGAAATCTATTGAACTCCATATAGCACTAGGAATTTCTCACCATAAGTATATAAAATTATAACTCTGCATTGCAGCAGCACTTCCCTCCAGACACGGAGGTATTCTGTGTAACACATACAGGAGAGGCCACATACTATTTTATTTGTCAAATTAAATTAAGAGTACGACTACAGCATATATGTTTCCTTCTCTTCGGGCTTACTTTGCTATTTCGGATGTTTGTGGTTTACTAATACTACATAAAATACTCTCTGGTTTATTTCATTTACCCACTCCAAAAAATCAAAGTTGCTTTGTATGTTAGAACTAACAGGAAAAGCTCTGAGAACAAAACTTACACAGAGCAGCTGGATGAAATATAGCAACAATGTTTTGGTTTTCTTTATCCTGACAAAAATTCTTGGTTTTGAGAATTTTCATGAAATGGAAATAGATTTTTTAAAAGGTTGCCAGTTTTTGATGAAGAACATGTCTGAGGATATTTTCACAATCATTCCCTAACAGCAAGCATTTGTTATCCTCATTGCTTTCCCACTTTCCATGGGTTGGTTGAGACACGCTGTGCTGGGTACTGATTGGCTCATTGGCTAGGCCTACCTCATATATTCAGGAGTGTTAGCAGAAGCCATTTTGATGAATACTTTCAGAGGGAATGGTAGTCCCAGGAAGTAGGTCTATGCAATACTCTGGTGCAGTGTGGTGTGAGAAAGATAGGTATCCCTTATCCAAGGAGCGCCGAGGCTTTCAGAGAGGCAATGGAAGAGAAATTAATGCAGTCAAGAACTGAACATGCTGTTTCTCCACCTGCAGAATGCCATCACCAGGTAAAGCTGGAGGGGGTTGTGTAGGGACAGTGGGTTACATATCGTGGGTGAGAGTCCCCAGGATGTAGGTTTGGACCTTTAAAATAGGCATCCAAATGCTGACCTTTATTGTTAAACTAATATGGAATTTGGTTTTGAGCTATTTTAGTGCTCATATTTACATGGTTTTTATACTGTGCTCCTCATTGTGTGTCATTGTGTGTAGGTGAAAGAATCGGTAACATTTTGGGCACACTGATGGAGTCCAGGTGGGAACACAGACTAGCTTTTCTTTTGCAACTCTGTAAATAATAACTCTTTTTGCCCTCAACCTTAAATTTGTTTTCCTTCCCTTTGTTGCCATTACAATCTGGCTTATAATCATTCATCACATTGAAGGGAGAGTGCAGAATGTAGTATAGATTTCCATGCCACTTGCAGAGGTGAAACATGATTGCATCTTTCGCTGAACACTTGATCCCTCCCTGACCTGATATGTACCTGTCTGTGGACATCTGTGTCCCCCTGTGGGTGAAATCAAAGAAAGGTGAGGGCGCTCAGCACCATATAGGATCAGACCACTAGAAATGGTTATGGGATGCTGTAAGTATTTTTAGGTATTTTACAGCTAAGCCACACTTAAGCCCAAGCAAATGGGCTGGAGAAAAGAGGCTGGGTTTGTGTGACTGCAAGGGTGTCATCCTCCCAAGCATGCAGACCTTTTTGCGGGTTCCCAGCATCCTACCTCCTCTTTACAAAGGGATCCATACAATTTCAGTTGCATTCAGGATCTTCCTTCGCAGTCGGGTTAGTTGGATACTCTTCAATACTTCAGGGCTGTCATATCTCTAGTTAAACAAAGAATAACTAAACAAGGCCATGCTCAGTATGGGATATGCTTTCAGTTGGGCATTCATACATTTTGATATGGCACAGGCCGAGTTAAAACTCATGCAGGAGAGTCTTTGCTGCAGAATTAATTCACAGAGCTATTCATGAATTACATGAATCTTTATTATTATTATTTTTGCTAGCATTAATCTAAACTATCACAGGAAAGCTGTTTCTTCAAGTACTATTATAAAGTACTCTGTGTTTGAACTATTATGAGCCTTTGGTATATTGGCAATTATTTTAAGAGTGCTTTGATACATAATAACTTATCAGAATATGAATATTACAGTTCTTCAATAAGACTTAAACCAGCACCAGAGAAGTTATAACGTGAACTACATTTAGATAGTCATGTGTGAACACTAAAGAACATCCTAGCAATACATGTAACTGAAAATATATCATGAAGTACTACAGTGAATCCATTGCTTGGTTTATATGCTTACATATATCATTATCATGATCCCATCCCGCTCCTCATTATGGGTCATAAGTGAAGGCCCATGTCCTTTAGCTCCAAAAGAGACTTCTTCTACTTGAACGTAAGTAGTAGCTCCATTAGCGTCAACAGTAACAAACTGTTCTCTTCTAATCCATCCATGAGAGGGGGACGTGACATAGGCTTTGCCATTGTTTTTTATTCTTGAATTGTGTTAGCGTTGGAGAGGCAAACTTTGCAGCCCCCTACATGAGCATGTAATGCTACACCATTTGCAAAGGGAGCAGGGCAATGGAGAGCTTGCACAGAGAATGGGGGTCTAACTCTGTCTGTAGGAGAACAATTTGTTTCATGGCAACTTTTGAGGTTCCATCATTTGTTTTCATTCTTCACTGAAATGAAAACAAACCCTTTTGGTCATGAAAATAGAATTTGGTCATGAAAATAGGGGAGAGAGGTGTGCGCATGACGCATTCTAGTCTGGTGATTAGAGTACTGGCCTGGGATGTAGAAGACCAAGGTTTGAGTCACTGTGCCTATGTCAGACCACAGTTTTCCATCCCAGCTCACTCCAAATCAGGCAGAGCAGAGAGTTGAACCTGGGTCTTCCATAACCCAGGCCAATATATTGAGTATCTCTGGCACAATCACCTTTCCGGTGAAAGTTTTGTGGAATCTCCTGCATCATTGTGACATGTTTCCACTTAGATGAAACAACATATTTCTGCTAAAATGTTCCAACCAACTCTACTGGTATCTCATCTCTGGTATCATTGAGAGGAAAGTTTTTATTATTGTTGTTAAATGTATTATGTTCCATCCAAGGTGCCCCCAGCTAAGGTTGGGGCCCCATTGTGGTACAAGCATCATAAGAGACAATCTCTGTCTAAAGAGTTTACAGTGTAAATAGACAAGACAGACAAAGGGTGGGAGAAAGGAAGGATTTTTATCTCTGTTTTACAAATGAGGAAACTGAGACACAGATTAAGTGATTTGCCCAAAGTCACTAAGCTAGCCTGTGATAGAATCAATAAAGGGCATCCCAATAAAACACAATTAAACACAAGACTAGTCCTCCTCTCTCTTGCTTTGTTAGGACCATCTCATTTACAGGCTCCAATCTAATATTGCAAGCACACATCTCTGGGCTTCGTATAGAACTCTCAGATTCCACATATGGGTTCATTATTTTGTTGCTTTAACTGGTATTTAATGTTTTTGAGCTTTCTCTACCTCCACCTCAATTTTTGTGCTTTCTGTACAATACTTTACGTTGCACACACCCCATCTTCTGAAATTAAGGAGTTTGGTAAAATCTCAGTTAGACTTCACAACATATTAAACATATTTCTCCAAGAGTGTAAAAGAAATTAAAATGCTTACTTGTTGCGCCACCTCAGTACAAATGTGTTCAGACAATGAAGGGCTATATGCAAGGTATGGTGGTTAATTAAATGTTCTGTGCTAATTCATTTGTCAGATTTGATCTATTTCTCTGTAAGAATAAAACTGTTGGAATAATGTTAAGGGTCTGGCTTGAACCTACCACAGAAGCTTCAGAGTTATGATTGCCATAGTACCCTTAACACAGTTTCTTATGCATAGCTATTATGGGTCTCATCCTGCCCTCATTGCAGTCAATGGGAATGTTGCAGTTTATTCAATGGTGGCAGAGCTGAGTTCTATTTTAACCCTTTCTTTATTGATAGTTACAAGATACGGGCCTATCTCTGGTGTTCTTTACACCAGTTTGAGTCTGGAGTATCTCCACTGAAGTTGACTTCTACTGGTTGGTAAAAACAGAGAGAGACTAGTATCAGGTCTTTTATAGATGAAGAAAATAGGAAATTAAAATATTTCTAATAATATGTTTAAATTAAATATTACCTAATCATCAAGACATAGGACATACCTTCAAGAGAAAGTCCACTGAAGATAATGGAGTTACTGGTGAAAGCCACTGTCAGTGAGAATATAGAGAGTTATAAATGAATGACATTGCAGTTCTGATTCTGGGGAATACAATTTTCAAACTTACTTGAGAAATTCAGTGGTTTGAGGATTTGGCCCTTAGAAAGCGTGTAAATCAAGCCTCAGACAGTTTGGGTTAGAAATAGTATGAAGTGAAACTTACAGGATTGTTAATTAGATAATAACTTGCCAAATACTATAGAATTTTAGGTTTTATATTTCAGCTCTAGTTCAGGAAACAGAAAAAGCCAGCTGAATTTTCCTGTGACTATGTGGTAGTTAAGAGGTACCTTCTGGGTCAATAGGTGCTGTCATGTTACATGTCACTATTGCACAGATGTGCAGAACTTATCCCATGTAAAGAATGTTTGAAAAATCACTGTTTGGTAATTCAATTTGACTTGTTTTCTTTTGATACGAACAGTACATTTAGGGTGAAATTGATTTCTGTCTTGGCCTGGTGCTGGTCCTCTATATAGGTGTAAAATGTACAGCTAGGACTTGATCTAACATACTGAAACCAGTGGAAAAACTTAATGGGTGTTGGAGTGGACTCTTATTCAGCAGTACCTGAATTTCACAAATACCATATTTTTTGCTAAATTATGGGAAATGATGGATATGATGTAAAATTTAATAGAACTGGTCAACATTTTGTGAATTTTAAAAATTTACACCGTGACCACTTTTACAACATAAATTTTATTACATGATTACTTGAGTCCTTTAAACTAAAATGGTATTTAATGTTGTGCTGGGTAATACTGGATGGAGCTACAATAACTTTAGGGAAACATCCAGCAGTTTGTCAGATTTTAATGTTCACATTCATCAGAGGATGAGATACAGGAAACTGCTTGTTTTGCCATGAGCTTTTTTAAAAACAAACAAACTTGGTATCAATTTTTAAACAAATTATAAAACTTTTTATACCTGTTGGAGAGACTGCCTGGTTTTGATCTGCTTATTTTATTTATAGAACCAATATACATGAGGAGAAGTATTTGTATTTGCCTTTGTTTTGGGGCATTTAATTTTGGAGTATCCTTGTGAGAAAAATAAATAAGGTTTCTGCTGAAATTTAACCTTATACAGTTCTTTCTTGGTATCTGCAGTTCTGTCACTAGATGGCATGCTGTATGTATAAATTCAGAACTGCTTTTGCTTAAGCTTCCTTTGTATGTTATACTTTAGAAGACGCTAAATAATGCCAAGTAATGAGTTAGTTCATAGAGACATATAAATAGCCAAGGAATGCCAAATAGACAGTTCATATGTAAAGAAATCAGGGTGAAATTGACAACAGCTGAGAAGACGATTTAACTGAAAGTAAACTTATGTAACACATGCGGAGTGGATAGATAGCAAGAAGTGGACACACATGACAAATGTCAAGCTGACAGGCTCTCATGTTGGTGTATGATACAGACCTCAAAAAATCATCATTATTGGAAGCATGAGTGATTGCCATATATATGGTTCTGATGAAGAACAGGTATGCAACAACAACACAAGATCAGTTATTTTGATTGGTATCACACGGGGTTAAATCATCAAAATGTGTTCATATAAAAATGCAAGCAAAAAGCAATGACAATTATCATAAATATTTATGCTGCAACTATTATGGAAACTATGCTAGTAAACCATTCAGTTTATAAGAAAGATTAAAACATATGCTGAGAGAATGTTAGGTAAGAAAAGATTCACCACTTCCCCTGATGCTGTGAAAGTTAGATGCACAGCTCAAGGACAGCAGTATTATATTTCTCTTTCTTTCATTTTGGAAAACAATTCCTTTGTGCATGTGAAATGATACTGTGCTTGTCACTGCTTCCTCATTTTGGACACAAATTTACATTGAAAACATAAATTTATCTGCTTTGTTTTTTAAATTATTTACATCAGAAATGCAGAGTCATGACCCCTGTAATTTGAGCGTATAGGGACAAATCCCACAGCATTTTAAACTTCCCATATTTTTGTATATGCCTTTGTGATGGCCAACGCATGAGGGATTGAACCTCAGGCCGCCTGTCTTAAGGATGTGAGCTCCCACAGCTTGAGCTAAAGAGTCAGGCTCTTCAGCTGAGAACTAGAACAGACTCACATCCATTGCATATTGGGTACAGAGGGGGGTTACGTAACAATGACCAGAAAGTTACACCTTGTCTGATGTCTGTGTTCTATATTGCATCTGACATTTAGGCCTCAACAATCTGAGAACTATTCTAGAAATGTGTCAGAATGGAATTTTACTAAAAATTAAAATATCTTACTGGGTTACATTCTATAACGTGTGGCCAAACTCTGGTTTGCGAGCCACATGCGGCTCTAACCTTTCCCCCCACCCCATTCTCCACCTACCAGACTTCGGGGGAGCTCGGGTTACATCTGCCTTGCAGCAGGGTGGTGCGGTAGGGGCTTCTGCCCAGCGGGGAGGCGAGGATCTTGGGGCTTCAGCCCCAGGGGCATTCCTGCTGGGGTTTGGGGCTTGAGGCACGTGTGCCTTGTCTCCCAAACATCTGAATTTTCGTATGTGGCTCAGAGGCTCAGTAAGTTTGGACATCCTTGTCATATAGTAGAGTGTCTGCAATTACATTAGGATAGATTCTGTCACCTTACTTCTCTACTAGCCCTACTGATGTAAACAAAACAACTTGAAGTAAAATATTACTGCACGTGACTGAGGGTGACAGAATCTGGCCTTTTGTGGCCTCCCCCTAATCACATTGTAAATATGAAGTGTAACCCATATAGTTAATCTACTGGATTTTGTACTAAGTATATATAGCAACAAAATTACCTTCAGAAAAACTGCAGTAATGTCATATATATGAAGCTAAAAAGTAATTAATGCAACCACGTAATTAACTTCCCAGGTCTATGAATTTATATTTTTTTGCAAGTGCCTAAAAGCATAACAGGATATTATAAAGGGCGAAAAAACCATTTTTTTAAAATGGAGAGTTTGCTTCCAAAGATTGAAAGAAATAAAATCAGAGGACAAGGTTTTCTAAATATAAAGTTAAGGTCCTGAGTGGGCTGTCTTTTGAAAAGCGTTGAACCCGAAGCAGTTCCCATTGATTTCAGGGTGAACTGTTGATTGTTCAGCTCCTCTTAAAATCAGCCTACTGATTAAGGTGCCTAAGGGATTTAGTGGCCTAAGTGTATGCACCTATTTCTGAAAATCTTGGTCAAAATAAACATTTATTAATCAAATCCTCCTCCTTCATCTCAAATAGTTTTCCAGTCTCTCCCTGCCAGTGTCCTGCTTTCCTTCACAGATCACTGGCAGAAGGGCTGCCAAAACTGTGACTCCCCATTGTCTGAGGTTAGCAGAAATAAAACACTTTGTCTTGTGTACAAAGTGGTTCCTTGTGTCTGTCAGCACAGGACGAGTTTTACAGATTCTGCAGCCCTTCCTTATGCTGAGTAACATTTACCTGAGTGAATTCCCACATTGACTCACTTATCGGAATGCTCAACATGAGTTGGTTTGTACAGTTTGGCCCTGTGTTGTTTCTCTGACAGGTTCAAAACTGCTGTGGTTTTGGAACATAAACTATTGAGCAGGACTGCAGTGCCTCCCTTGAAGGTCATTACAATCCTGCATCTTAAATTTAGTTAAATTTGCTTTAATTTCTCATCAACAGCAAATGTGAAATGGATCCCTTTGCCCACAGGACTGATGGGGAGTGGGGCGCAGTGTGTGTGTGAATGAATTATACTGGAGACTCCAAAATGTCTGTAGGAGCCGTGTAAATAAAGAGAAATGGGAGGATATGGGGCCCCAGCAAACACGATGTACCTGGACTTCAGATTTCTCCTGACAGACCTGTTTACCCACAATGGCTTTCAGGTGAGGCTATGATGAGGAAAACAAATTAAAGTTCCACATGGAGATATTACCAATCTCCCATACTTTGCACCATAGAATATAATTATTTAGCATCTAATTGAAACACTGTATACCTGTGGAGGAGCTGACAAAGATGCAGGGTGAAATCCCACGCCCACTGAAGTCACTGTGAGTTTTGCGATTGATTTCAGTAGTGTCAGAAATTTCACCCTTGAACCCTATCTGCTATACAAATTGAATGAGATCCAAAAGATGAAGATTTTCACTTCTTTGATGCTACCCATAGTAATCTTGCATTTAGATCTAATCAAATATTGGTTGTCCCACCATTAACAATTTGACAATACCCATAAAGAACAAGGGTTGTGCGGGACTCTTGAGAATCTTGGCATACGTTAATTAGAATGCTCTAGTCAAGTAGACCTCAAGGTATTTGGCTAACAATTTTTGAGCCCGGCAAGATGGGTAATGAAAGAAGAATTGCATGATTTTTGTTTCTGTGCTTAAAGGGGTTGGGCCAGGAAATTCTACTCTTTTCAACTAAAAGATGATAACAAAGTTAGAAAAAATAGAGCAGGGATGTACCCAATTTAGCAGCACTTCCAAAGAGCATGGGATGCTATCAAATCCTTGTCTCTTTGAGAGACATGAAAGGAGGTGAAGGGTTTTTACAAGGAATATTGTATTTACTTCAGTGCAAACCCTGCTTTAAGCATCCTTCACCAAAATAAACTCCCAAAACCCGATCTAGTGACTTAAATGCCTCCCAAATATAGGTGCTGGAACTAGGGGTGCAGGGGGTGCTACTGCACCCCCAGCTTGAAGTGGTTTCCATTATATACAGGGTATATAGTTTGGTTCAGTGGCTCTCCTAACCCCCCTTTTCCCCTATAAAAATTGTTCCAGCACCCTGCTCCCAAAGATCAACAAACGCTATGGGTAGCTTTCAAATATTTACATACTTATTGACCATGGAACACAACAGGAAATATTGAAATCCAGATCCATCCTCATCTTTACAAAGCTACTGCATATCAGCTCCCTGCTGTAAACAGCTGGTTATCAAAATCCTAGCTGCAATGTCAGCAAGACTCCTGGGAATATAATATGCTGGGGTAATTTTTATCACCCTTTGAAAACCCTAGAATTATTATATTTGTATTCCCATCCCTGCAAAAAGAGCCAGATCAATTTAAATGCAGCAAAATCCAGCATCCAACATGAAACATTAAAACCAAAGTCATCTGCATGTACATGATCCTTCCATGGAGTGTTTTGTTTTGTCTTTCTGCTGTAATGTCATTTAAAGAAAATTCTTATACATGACAAATGCTAAGGGAAAATAAAAAGACTGAAAGTTACAAAAGTGAAGCAACAAGAAAATGTGGATGAGACCCCTAAAGCAAAGATGCTGAATAACACACCAGCAAGACGCCTATAAAAACTTGAAATTAGATTCCATAGATTTCTATTATTCTTTCTGTAGATTAAGTATTCATGTTCTCTGTGCGCACAATGTTAGCTAATTCAGCCACTCATTCTTTGTAATTGACAATGAGGTTTTTTCCCCAGTTTTTTCATATGATGCTTTGGTACTTGGTGTGCTTTAAAGACTACCCTCAAGGTAAAGCGTGGGATTGGAACCACAAAGTCATAGTTTACAATAGGGAATGTTTCAGAGTAGCAGCCATGTTAGTCTGTATCTGCAAAAAGAAAAGGAGGACTTGTGGCACCTTAGAGATTAACACATTTATTTGAGCATAAGTCGTGAGCTACAGCTCACTTCATCGGATGCATGCAGTGGAAAATACTTAGATTTCAGAGTAACAGCCGTGTTAGTCTGTATTCGCAAAAAGAAAAGGAGTACTTGTGGCACCTTAGAGACTAACCAATTTATTTGCGCATGAGCGATGAAGTGAGCTGTAGCTCACGAAAGCTCATGCTCAAATAAATTGGTTAGTCTCTAAGGTGCCACAAGTACTCCTTTTCTTTTTAATAGGGAGTGTGGTACCAATGGCAGGAAATCATTAAAAATAAAAGCAGGAGAGGCTTCTTTAGATGTCCATCCAGCACTTCACAACTTCATGGCAAGAGACTGTGGTAAGTTTGCAGGCTGCATCTAAATTTGACACCAGCAGCACTCTCCATCAGACAAAAGATCCAACCAATGCATCGTTGTACAGTGACAATCTTGTGGAAGAAAATAAGAATTAGTAAATTTAGGAACACTTGCTGAGACAATTTTCAATCTCCAGACCATATACAGATGTATAATTCTTTCTCCTGTTGAACTTTAACTCATGACAAAAGGTATGTGAGTGTATTAAGCCATCTATGTATTTTTCTCCTCAAGCTTCAATCTAGAAACCTAATCAGGACCTACATTTTCATCTAATACTCCATGAAGTCTCTTAACTGAGAGATCTGAAGATGAAATGAGGCAGAACTTTTTGCTTAGTGACTTAGGATGAAATCCTGGCCCCACTGAAATCAGCCCAAAACTCCCATTCACTTCAGTGGAACCAGATTTCACCATTAGTTTGGAATGTGTTATTTATTGTAAAGTTTTCTTTTCAGTCCCTTCCCATCAACTTTCTCTGACCGGCCCAACTAATTTCCCTTTTTTTCCTCTATCCCCCCCCCCCCCTTTTCCCCTTCCCTTGCCACTGAAAAATACAGGGAGTAGACCTGAAAATTGAAAACCAAACATTTTTCATTTTGTCGAAAAAGGTTACATTCTGAAAATAATGAAAATATTTCATAAAACATTTCATTTGTTTGAAAAAATACATTATTCATTTTAAAGAGATGTTTTCCATGTTAATTTTTCACCCATTCAGCTAATGAATCATACTATCTGAGACAGATTTATTATTGATTTGAATAAGCTCTACCCCAGGGTAATCATATTTGGGATCTGCCTAAGCAGGTGCTTCTTGCACTCTGTAACCCTATCTTCTGGAAATCCGAACAGGGTACTCAACACAAGACCCCCTACAGCTCCACAGGTTCCAGCAAGATGAGGAAAAGAACTGGACCCAAACCAGATTTGTATTTTCTCCATTGCCTGCTCATTGTGTAATAAAACTTAGCTCTTATTTAGTGCTTTTCATTCATGGATCTCAAAGTCCGGTACCATGGTGGTCAGTAGTATTCTCCTGCTTTTACAGATGGGGAAACCGAGACACAGAGAGGTGAAATGACTTGCCCATGGTCACCCAGCATGTGCTCAGTGCCCAAGGTGCCAATAGAGCCCAGGTCTCCTAAATCTTAGTCCAGGGCTCTATCCACTATACCAGGGGTTGGCAACCTTTCAGAAGAGGTGTGCCGAGTCTTCATTTATTCACTCTAATTTAAGGTTTCGCGTGCCTGTAATACATTTTAACGTTTTTAGAAGGTCTCTTTCTATAAGTTTTTAATATATAATGAAACTATTGTTGTATGTAAAGTAAATAAGGTTTTTAAAATGTTTAAGAAGCTTCATTTAAAATTAAATTTTAAATGCAAAGCCCCCTGGACTGGTGGCCAGGACCCGGGCAGTGTGAGTGCCACTGAAAATCAGCTCACATGCCGCCTTTGGCACGCGTGCCATAGGTTGCCTACCCCTGCACTATACCATACTACTATCTAGAGTCATTTACACCATTGCAAAGTGGGTTTAAGATGTTATCAGTTTAGAATGGTAGTTGTTTACACTGGTGTGAATGACTACCCAAGGTAATGCAGAGCCAGGCCTAGAGTATTTATTTTCTCATAAAGAGCACTTTGCAATTGAACACAGGCTTCCCCCCCCCCCCCCGCACATCACTGGCAAATCTCTGTGTATATCTATCTATAATCAACATTCATACACCAATTTAACACGTTATTTTACACCATTACATTTATTTTCTTGTGATGGTTCTTTTTGTGTGTGTGTTAATCATGCAACCTGGTAGGCTCAGACATTTTTTTTTCCCCCAAAAGAAATTAAGACAACATCTTTTCCCATGTTTCAGAATACTTAATGTTCATTTACTTCATTCGCTCATTTGTGAGAGCTACTGCATCAGTGGAACTGGAACAAAGAGATCGATTACAAATAGAAATAACTACGCCTTAACTTTGGTTCTGGTTACAATTGTATAGGGCATGCGTATGGAGCCACAAACATACTACACTTACATATATCAGATAAAACATGAATTGTATTTGCTGAGATTACAGTGTTAAAGGATGTTGTTCCTAAATGTATGTTACATGTTAAAATTATTGTGCATCCTGTTGTTCTTTCAAGACCGTTTGAACTCAGAAGAAGGGGGTTAGGTCCTCATTTGGTGTACGTTGGTTCAATAAGCATAAAGCTTTAAAAATCAAACAGTACATTTTGCCAACATTAGAGCTACATTGTTTAAGCCTTTAAGTGGCCCTACTACCATAACTAATGACCTACTGAACGTCAATTAAATGAAAGGAGACACAGTACGCTCAGCAGCACAGAAGGTGTGTTCAGCTGGGCGTACTGCTAATGTTCAGCAGCAAAGCATTTGCTGCCTTATTGTTATACATTTGTTTTAAAATATTTCCTTCCAACTCAGTTTTATAGCTATTGCTTTGTATGAAACACCTTTTGGAATAAGGTCAGGCACTGTGACAAGGTGTCCTGCCCTTTCAGGGCCGGGGGCCTAGTTCCAGCCAGCCCTGTTCAATTGATGAGACCCAGCTGGGAAGGATTCGGGTGATCCCTGTAGAGGGCTGAAAGCCCTTATTTGAGAAGGAGCTGCAGGAGGGAGATGGGGTATGTAGTAGGCCCTGAAATAGGAGGGACTGAGATGCAAAAAGAAAAAGCCCCTGGGATGCTGGAGCTCAGGGTGGGCTGGGCAACTGTTTGATGTTTTTTCCTAAGTTTTATGTTTGGAGAACAAAACTGTGCCTGGAAAAAGACTCTGGTTGTGGCAATGAGTCCTTCATGTGCTGAGGAGAGAGGCTAGCAGCCTACATGTGGTGGAGAGTCTGGGGAGGCGATTAGACCTTGGACCTGTGGGGAAACTGAGGCAGCAACTAGCCAGAAGCCAGACCAGGTAAGGCACTTTGAGTAGGGTTGCCACCCCTGAGGTACAAAAAATCAGGTCATTTGGGATGATCCTGAACCCATAAAACTGGGCAGCTGGCAGAGTTTACTGAGCACTTTTAAAGATTTTACAGGACAGTTACGTCAACAAAGGGATGATTCTGGGAAAACCGGGGCAGGTGGCAGCCCTATCTGTGAAAGGTGCATTTATAGCATCATTTTGTGCAACTGATTACTGATATGAAAATCTAGAAAATTTCTCTTGTGCTAACCAGTAATTTTTGTCTGACGGCATTGCCTATGCACCAGTTCACATCACACATTACACCGTGCCCTATAACATCTTAGTTGCTTTCAGGCCCATACATTTTGTGGGGGCGAGGGCAGTGAAGAAGACTATTAATTAGACTTCAGTTGCTTGAATAGGGTTATGGAAATGAAGAATTCCTTTTCCCCCAACCCCCAGTACATTCAGCAGACAGCATATATCTGATATGCAGTATAATTGCACCTGCACACCTCGATGTTAGTTAGTGGCCAGCATTGAATATCAAAAGTAAAATGGTGGTTGTTTAACTGTCTCTCTTCTTCCATGTCTTACTTTAGCGGATGTATGTGCCAGTAGAAAAGAAGGCTCGGCATATACCCATAATAGTACATAGCACCTATCATGTGCTTCACTGGTACAAACTCTGAACAAACATTAACAATTATTTCTCAGAACACATCTGTTGCATTCTTTCATGAAAGATGGGTTAACTGAGGCAGAGCTAGTAAGGCTGCATAGCGAATCAGGTGAAGATCAAAAATCAAGAGTTTTTGGTTTCCCAAACCCTACTCCTTTAGACTGCGCTTCCTAGGTTAACCTTCCTTTTTAGGTTAAGATCAGGCATGAAGGCCTCATGCCTAGTTCCTGAAACTTGTCTACACTGGCACTTTACAGTGCTGCAACTTTCTCGCTCAGGGGTGTGAACACCCCCCCACCCCCGAGCGCTGCAAGTTTCAATGCTGTAACGTGCCAGTATAGACAGTGTACCGTCACTGGGAGCTGCGCTGGTAGCTATGCCCCTCATGGAGGTGTGGTTTGTTTAGAGCTCTGGGAGAGTTCTCTGCCAGTGCTCTGATGCGACTATACAAGCCACGTTAAAGCGCTCCCATGGCAGCGCTTTAACGTTGCCCATGTGGACAAGCCCTAAAACTGGGCTAAGAAGAACCTCTGTAGACTTAGATATAGCTGAAACCATGTGGAGTCGTTCAGTAGATTGGTCTCATTTGTCTGCAGCGTCCAGTTCAGAGGCAAAGCGCCTACCCTAAAAATTAAGCAACAACAGCAACAACATTTAAAAAGATTGGGGTCAGTGTTGATGGGGCTAACTGTGATTTACAAACCCTACAATGGCTTGTACAATTTTAATGAGACTTAAAAATACATATAAAAATAAGAATGAAAAAACAAGTTTGTTTTTATGTTAATGTAAACGTTATCCTGCAGTAACAATAACCCAGCACAAAGACATAACTTTAATATATGAATATTGCATGGGAACCAAAAAGTAGCATTGACTAGTCAAATGTCATTTGTCCAAGTTGAGTAAAATGTGAAAAGCTGAATGGGATAAATGATGGAAAAAGTAAAATGGATATTTGAAATCGTTCCACACACTGAACGTGCTAAGGTGATGATAGTAGTGGCGATAAAGATTTCAAAATACTATTGTGGGGCTGGGGTCCAGATTTTCAACCCACAAAAAGGGCCTGATCCAAAACCCATTCAGGTCAAGAGGAGTCACTTCATTTACTTCAGTAGGCTTTGGATCAGGTTCAGAGCTTGGAGTGGAGGGGCGAGGCATGTGTTTGCCTGGATATACTTACCTGCCCAAAAGCTCCAAAAAGTCCGCTAAGGCCTTTGCTTTTGAAAATCGATTTTACATGGAAGATGCTTAAGTTCTATGATGGTGGCAGAACAACACCTAGGATAGACAAGTAGGTAGGTTAGTCCTCTTTAATTCTTATGGCAGACAAATGTTCCTGTATCTCCTTCAAGGTTCTCCGTAGTCATTCTAACAAATTGGAAGAATACAGAGAAGTGGCTTTAGAAATGAAGTCTGAATTGTAGTAGGGAAAAATTACTTGTCACATTAATGGTCTGTTGGAAAGGGGTGAGAAGATACTGTGTCACCTATTTATACTTAACTGGGTTAAAATGAAACTCCATTTAATTGTGGGTGAATGGGTTTTAGACTCCCATTAATGGCATTAAGTCTCAAGGATGAAAAGATACACCATACACTGCACTAAATTGAAAATGTTCCCCAAATAATGGAGTGAAGAAACAGAATGTGGATTATATAATTTTGAATGGAATACAACATAGATAACATTCCTGTGAGCAGCTCCTTTAAGGGGAAAAGTTGCGATTAGGTTTTTTTTTTTTTTTTTTTTTTAAATACCAATATATGTTGTCTTTCTGACTTTATACTGCATTATTCATTCCAATCACTCATCCATGTAAACTCCAGACACAAACAGCTGAAATTTCTGGAGGTGAGGCAGAAACAATTATCACTCCAAACCTCAGTACACAAATCCCAAGAGACAGGAATGAATTCCTGAAAGGAAATAGATTTTACACCTCAAAAAAATTAAAAATTAAAGTATACTGTTATTTCTCCTCTTCCTCTCCCCCCCCCCCCAAAAAAAATGCAGCGTTAGCTGTTCACTTGGGAGCCTTGGTGTGGAAAATGCATAGGTAGAAAATAATCAGGGTTGTTTTTTTCGGGGGGGGGGTAAACTTCTTAAAAATCTTAGATGGGACTAAATCTTCCTTATTAAATGGACTAGTAACCCTGTTACTGAGCACTTATATAAGAGCTATTTAATAATGCCTAGCTCCTATATAACACTTCATCCATAAATCTCAAGGCCCTTTTACATAGATAGCAATTATCATCATCCCCATTTTACAGATGAGAAAATTAAGGCACGGAAAATGGAAGGGACTTTCCCTAGGTCACACAGCAAGTCAGTGGCAGAAGCAGGAACAGAACCCATGTCTCCTGAGCTCTAGCACCCTCAGCAACTTTGCTCACAAGTTTGATTTGGAATTGCACATTAACAGCTAATACTGCTAGGTGGGGCTGTTTGGTCATTATCATTTACATATTCTTTCTGCGTCCATCGTGAAATGAAACTTGTTTAATTGTTAAATAATTTTTGTCATTAAATTCTGGCTGGTTTGCATTATTAATTCATTCATGACCATTCCAATTCTGCTCATGTGAAAGTTTTTACTAAGAAAGCAAATGTTTGCAGATCTGGCAAACTGAGTCTGTATTTGCTTCTCCAGTTTTTAATGAAAGATTGTAACCACTCTACCCGCCCCTCCCCAGCTCTATCCTACATCCATGTGGGGCATCCTCCCTTTGTGGCTTGGCATGGTCCTGGAACCAGTTTTTCCTGCCCATATGCACATACAAGTCCCTCTGACTTTAATGAGAAACTCAGAGGTATATCTGAGGAGAGATTTGTCTTTGGGTAGTAGCGGAACAATGATCGCTAAATTGTGCCTGATTTAGGGCCTGATCTTGCTTCTATTGACTTAAGTGGAAGTATTCCAGATGATTTCTATACATACAAGATAAAGCCTTTACATTCTATGTAACTTAAAGTATGATTTTGCAGGTTGTGATTTAGGACAGAATTTGGTCCATGATCACTATAGCTTTAACAGAAGAAAGATTATGGGAGCTGCACAAGGTATGATTGTGTGCCTTGCTAGAAACAGGACAGTATCTGTTCATGCCAGTTTGCAGGAATGGTACCAATGTAAATTAGAGAAGATTAAATCCTGCCTCTTTACATTTTTTTTCTAAAAGTTATAGCCCGAGGACTTGTATACTGACTGTGTGCACTGTCAAGACAATATATTCCCCCAGCCAGATGCTGTGATGATCATTCACCATACACACTGCTGCAAATTTCTCAGTACAGTTACTTTATTGATCAAAGCAAAGCCATGCAGTTTTCACTGTGCACTACAGATTCTGGATGTGACTTTGTTGTACAATGCTGTATGATACACCCATGCTCCTAGAGACATGAATATAGCAGTAAGTAAAGTCCTCTTATCATGTCTGCCAGTACTGTTGCTAGATTCTTGATTAGATAATATTGTAATATATCCTCTTTCATGCATATACCAACTTCCTGTGGCTATACAGTTAGTTAGGTCTGTTTGCGGTGTTTGGCAGTTGAGCTATGCCTGCAGGCTTGCTTAGAGTTCTGAGTCTTACAGGAGCTCCAACTACCAAGAAGAACCCCTGCCCTAGGGGACATATGATCTATCTCCTTTCCCAGCTGTGATCCATGACTTGCTGACCCTGCCCTATACATTATCATACATATCTTTGCAGAACCGAGAGGAATTACCACTTCTTGCTTGTTCCTAAGAGTGGATGGTGCCCTCCATTTTTTGAAGTGATCTTCATGGGCACCCACTGGCCACTTTTCCCCAAGAGTATGCTGGGAATAATATGCCTCGCAATGGCTTCTTCCTCCTTCATGGTTTCTTGGGGGAGGGGATTGAGTCGCCCAATCCTATTACTAACAATGTAGTGGGCACAGGGGAGAACTCTATACCTTTGCACAGCATTCCAGTTACTGCATGTGGCATTACACCCCATATTCTTCAGAGTAATATTACTATGATATGATTATGGCGTAACTATGATTTATTTTATGCAAGATAGGTCATGTAAGGTATCATTGAAAAGGATACGATTCATTGAATATGATTGTCCTATTTGTATGCGTGTATCATTTTGGTATCTGAAGTTAGGAATATTGTCTGTGCATCTATTACAAATGTGTTTACACCTGGGGAATGCCCACTAGGCAGAATGCAATCAGTCTAGATGGCTAGCTGGGAAGGGCCATTAGAGACTTAGAAGATGATTTAAGTATCCAAATCCCATTAATGTTGAAGGGACACACATGCACACACACACACCCCTCTAGCCCACTGAAAGGAAACTAGACCCCATTATATTCCTAGTTAATCAGACTTCTCTTAGACGCTGTTTCAATTTTTGAACTGACACTCTCCTTATTGATTTTTCTTCTCTAATCTGGCCCTTCTGCTATATATCTGTTCAGTTACAGAGCCACCAGAATTTTATAACCCCAGCAAATAAATCCAGACACAAAATGTTGACTTCTTTTAATGCTGGGCTGCTGTGTAGTTTAAACGAAATTAGCTGAGATAGTTTGTAATAAAACAAACAAAAAACAGATCTTTCCTTTTCTGTCAGCAGCAGGTATCTTATTTGGGAAATTTTTTAGAAAGTACTTTGTTACATAATTCAAGCTGTGAATTATTAACTGACCTGGCCTTTATGTACAAGTAGCCCTTTCTTTGATGCGGTACACACCTGAGTGATAAGCCTCAGGGCATTCCTCACTGTGGTACATAAAATATGTATTTTTTATTTTAAGGAAAAAAATAACCCCCCAAAACTTTGAAAGGTTTTGAAAAAGAAAAGAGGGCAAGTTACTGCAGCCCCAGAGCAACACTAATATATGCACCACAAGCTACAAAGCTGTTTTTTTTAACTGTTCTGTAAAACAAAGTTTTACAGTACTTATCAGTGGCAAGTCTTCTGTCCCAGATCTCTGCAATATGGTGAACTTCATGAATTAATCATACACCAAAATTAACGCAACTCTGTTTATTAAAGTTCGGAACTTTGGTAGGCGAACTGTTATACATTCAAAATGCTTCAGGGTTCTATCCCCATCCATACTATTGGGATGGGTCAGCCTTGTAATTAACAAGAACAGTTTCTTCCTTTCCAGTTTTCTTTAAAAGAGCGCTGAAAGCTGAGATTGCTGGTAACTGCTTTCACTGAGGCAACATGAGTGGCTAGATAGTATATCATTGTTTGGAATCTTATCCATATAATTCTGAATTTGGAATTTAAATAAGAGGCAAGAGTGTGTGTGTGTTGTGGGCAGTGATAAATTATGTCCTGGACATTACTACTTCTACAGGACTGTCACACCGAAAGAATTCCTTGGTAGATTTTTTTTATTTTACCCCACATTAACAAAAAACACCAAAAGATCTCTGATTCAAACTGCTGTATTTCATAATTAGTATTATATGTATCTATTTGTAAAAATGTAAAAAAGCTAGGTTTTCCTTTTATGTCCAACTTCACAATGTTACATAATCAAAATATTATTCTGTTTTGTCTGTATTTCAGATGATTAACATATTTTCCTTTTTTTCCCCTCATCGAACTCTAGCATAAGTGTCAAATATTTGTCTACGGAAAAAAGTAGTCGTGGTCCCAGCTAGAGAAAAGAAAATTTAGAAAACAATGTGAGAGATTACTTTTGATCCATTGGCATCTACCCAGATTAAGCCCTTTACAGTCAATTCAGGTAGACAGGGAACAATCTGAATTTTCTCTTTTTTCCCTCTTCCCCCTTCAACTCCAGGGGTATGTCTACACTACAATCATGGGCTGTGATTGAAAATGGAGTAGATATATCTGTGTTTGCTTTAATCTAGCTATTTTGGGTTCCAGAAATGTGAAGCTGTGGTGTTGAACCCTGGATAATTACTCACAGGGCCGCCCACACTGAAGCACGTACTACTGCAGCTGAGTTGCTCCACGACTAGAGCTAGCTAGATTAAAGCTAGCTTGGCTAGGTCCACCACAGCTGCCATCATACCCTGTGATTGCAGTATAGATGTACCCTACTTGAAGGGTACGTGGAAGTTTGTCCCACAAAGCCAGCAGATTCCTGATGCCTATGCTTTGAATCCTCCGAGGCAAATAAAACAATCTGCACAAAGACTCTGTACATCCAAACAGGCTTCTCTGATTTCTTCTAGCCCCATGGCAACCCTGTAAGTATGCTGATGTAAAAATTCTTCCTCCAATTGCTGCCCTAGAACCTCCACTGTGTTGGGGAAGGTCTATAGTGCAGAGGGGGAATGAATTCATTCTCCCAAGGTCCTCGCTAACAAGACATACAGGAATTCACTGTCTAAGTAAGGGATAAATGATGCTGAAGAAAGAGGCTGTCCCCTTACCACCCACAATATATGGCCCAAAACACACATCTCTCAGAAGATATCTCTAGGGTCTGTGGAAGGGGGAGAAATGATGCTGAGGAGATGGGCCTCACATTGTACACTCAGCTACCCATCTAGATCCACCATGTTCTCATCCCTTGCCAGTAAACCCATTTTTTGGCAAAGATTAGAATATGAACCCTCAAAAATAGTATCCTTTTGTTTTTCAATCTGCTCTTCTACAGGCATCTTTCATTTTTAGCTCTGTGCTTTTCCAATGATATAGCAGTGTTTCATTATAATCCTGATAACCTACCAACAATAGCTAGACAACCGTTTTAATACACAGCACTTCTTATTCCTGTACAGAACTCTACATCTCACAAATGTACAGCGTTCTAAACCTTCAGGGATGTTTTAATGCTATCATTTGAAATTGGCTCATCATAACTTATCTTCCAAGAAAGTACTATACTACAGGTCGATCATTATAAGTCCAACTTCTATGAATTTCTGAATTATTTGGTTTTCAGCTGATTCATTGTTAAGTTTCTCAAGTATATATTTTTTTCTTGTAAAGGAAAAAAAATCTGTGCTGTTTCATAGCAGTAGCAAAGACAGGAATTCGAAATGGAGCTGAATTCACAGCAGAGCCTATAAACTCATAAAAGTTTGCTTTTCCTTCTAAATTGCAGGAAAAAACCTGCAGGACAAATTATTATGACTATTTCTATTACACTAGCATCTGGAAGCCCCAGTGGAGGGCAGAGGCCCATTGTGTAAATTGCTATACAGACACATAATAAAGGGAAGTGCATGCTGAAAGAGCTTGCATTCTAAGGCCCTGATCCTGCACCAAGTCCATATGGGTGGAGCCCTTTGCCTGTATGGAACCGTGCCAAAGTCAGCGGGGCACCCTACAAGCACACGGATCCACCTTACTTCATTCATTTTGCAGTTTTGGGCCCTAAATAATGGTGCCTGCTCCCTGAAACCAAAACTGGCACTGAAATATCTGGCCCTTTGAGTGATATTCTTGGTGTAAATGATCCTGAGTACATCCTATACTGATTGAAAATTTTCCTGACTATACCTTCGTCTTCTGGGTATTTTTGAAGGAACATATTAAGTATTCAATGTAACCTGAGACTCAGGAATTAGCCCTTGCAGGCTGTTTGAAAACAAAATGACAAAATGTTTAGGTTTCAGAGTAATAGCATGAACTCTGGCTTAGGGGATATGGAAACTTCAGTTTCACAGGGGGAGTTGTTCTGAGCAGCAGATGGGAAGTTTCTCATAATTGGAAGAACCTATTTGAGTTGAAATGTGTTGCTGCAAAATTCTTGGATATCGCATACGCAGGCAGGGGATTGCTTTACTTTGTGAGGATTTGACCTGTATAGAAAAGTATGCATTGGAAAACAAAATGCTGTTTAGGTGTTCTTTCATCATTGGCAAATACCTTTCTACAGCCATTTATTTTGGAGATAGTTTTCTCATCAGCTTCTACCATGTCACGTCGGCAATTTCATTTTACTGCATAGTCTCACAGAAATATGCTATATAAAAACATATGTAACACCGCAAGTACGCCCTAGGAAACCATAACCTAGTACTATGTGAGTGACTGTCCCTAATCATAATAAGGGAGGCCACTCTGACAGAAGCTGAGGAAAAGCTTTTTGGCACAGAGGTAGCATAGGAGGCAGCAGATCAACATGAGCCAATGTAAGCACATTACTTCAGTGCTCTGCACTGCACTAGCTCCCCATTGAATACAGAGTCAAATCCAATGTATTGATCTGGATATTCAAGCCTTTCATGCCATAAAATCCTCCCTCCCTCCTTGATAGGACATCTCACAATATCTGTGTTCTACAGGAGCAATGAGACTGTTAACCTCTAAGGGAGGCTTGTAAGCACGTGGAACTTTCAGAACAGCTGAACTTAGACTGAGGAACTTGCTTCCAGAAGAGAGAAGAATTCCCGTCAAGCTCACGGCTTTCAGAACAGAGCAAAACAAAAGGATTACTGTGCACTTTCCCTTAATTTTATTTTAAAAGAAAATTCAAACTGCTGTCCTGTGGATGGAGGAGAGAGAGAAAGCTCTATCTTTATTTAATAATTGTGAGGTGCTCAGACACTAAATTGGTGGATACTGGATAAAAATCTGGAAAAAAGATAAATAAATACCAGTAGATCTTTATCAGTATCTATCCATCACTCTAGGTGCTTATATACCTTGCTGAAATTGTAATTGCTGAACATTTTTCATGTGTTGATAATGGTAAGCTATCTAGGTACCTACAAGTCTCTCACCATGTGTCTGATCGGCTCCTAATTTTTGATGCAATGCATGAAATGTTACCAAAGAGACTGAGGATTCCTCTTCCATTGGAAACAATACTGGGACTTTTCTCAGTTTTGAGAGATTTGTGGAAAACTTTTTTTCCTTAATCACACTTTGGCAAAACTGATTTGCTTTTTTCACCATAAGTAACTTGTAGATAATGCAGGAAAACAGCATTGTGGAAACCATTTGTGTTTTTAAATATTCAAAACAATATAACACTAGTCCTGTGCCACACATCTCTCAGGAGTGCTTGTAATCCCTCATGCTCCTGAACGGGACAAAATTCTATAACGACCTTTAAAGAGCAAGCATGCTGTGGCACTTGGTTATGAACTGATCACTGCCTACAGCCCTAAGCTCTTGAAGATGGCAAAAACATGGGAGTGTGAAATAGGGATCGTCAAGGTTCCTTCCCCACTCTGAACTCTAGGGTACAGATGTGGGGACCTGCATGAAAACCCCCTAAGCTTATTTTTGCCAGCTTAGGTTAAAACTTCCCCAAGGTACAAACTATTTTCCTTTTCCCCTTTGACTTTATTGCTGCCACCACCAAGCGTCTAACAAATATATAACCGGGAAAGAGCCCGCTTGGAAACATCATTCCCCCCCAAAATCCTCCCCAAACCCTACACCCCCTTTCCTGGGGAAGGCTTGATAAAAATCCTCACCAATTTGCATAGGTGAACACAGACCCAAACCCTTGGATCTTAAGAACAATGAAAAAGCAATCAGATTCTTAAAAGAAGAATTTTAATTGAAGAAAAAAAATCACCTCTGTAAAATCAGGATGATAAATACCTTACAGGATAATCAGATTCAAAACATAGAGAATCCCTCTAGGCAAAACCTTAAGTTACAAAAAGACACAAAAACAGGAATCTACATTCCATTCAGCACAGCTTATTTTCTCAGCCCTTTAAACAAAACAGAATCTAACGCATATCTAGCTAGCTTACTTACTAAGTTCTAAGACTCCATTCCTGTTCTGTTCCCGGCAAAAGCATCACACAGACAGAGAGAACCTTTGTTTCTCTCCCCCCCCCTCCAGCTTTGAAAGTATCTTGTCTCCTTATTGGTCATTTTGGTCAGGTGCCAGGGAGCTTATCCTAGCTTCTTAACCCTTTACAGGTGAAAGGGTTTTTCCTCTGGCCAGGAGGGATTTTAAAGGTGTTTACCCTTCCCTTTATATTTATGACAGGGATACATACCCCAAATCAGCAAAGCACATAAGCATTTACGAACATGTTACTTTTAAGCACATGCTTAGTGCTTTGTCAAATTAGGATTGATTTAACTATGTGCTTTGCTATGTGGTATGGATTGTTGAACTAATGTCTGTTTGATTAAGATGGGTTGAGACCCAACGTTCTTTGGATTCTTTCCATTAACTTCAATGAGCTTTGGATCAAGCTCTAGTACTATTCACTAGGGAAAACTGAGTAAATTTGTGCAAATTCAAAAATAACCCAAAGGCATAAAACACTAGTTTTCATATCACTTTGTGAAGATGGATCAGGTTGAGCATGATAAATTTCAGATTGAATATTTAAAACTTCATGACTGTCTTTATATTAATAGTTTCAAACTCAATCTTGGATATTTCTGTTTATTGCACAACAATTCAATTGAACTCCACAAATAAACTCTATCAATTTATATATTTTTGATATTCATTTCTTATATCCCTTTTGGAAACTATAGAATTTAATAGAGATGACATGAAGTGGTTTCTTTAGAAGGGTAATAATTTTATATTAATGTAAGAACCTATAACATTTAATACAGAACAACATCTTTTCAGTAGGGTTTTCTGTTTTAATTACTCTATAGAAATCTAGATCAGGGATATAATATTCTGTGGAATTCTATAGGATGGTCTAAAAAAACTAGAGAGAAGTTATTTGCTGTTTAATCTCTTGTGGGAAAAGTCCTCCAGGTGTTTATGAAAAATAGCAAGAAAGGGAGTCCAGTATCTCCTCCAGAATATATATATATATATATATATATATATATATATATATTACCATGTTGTCAGAGATTGGTGCTACTTTGAGAGTGGGAAACTAGATGGCTACAATTTAAAGAAAAACAGCTTTTCCATGTATTATGCTAAAGTCTTTTATTTCACTCCCTATCAGGGCTAAAAGCAAGTACTGTGTGCTTTGCTTGGAAAGCTAGGAATCTCTCTCCTTGTCAGTGGTATAAAATTTCCATTTCTACCCCGATGGGTCATGAGACATGTACCTTAAATCTGTCACTGATGCAAAACTGAGACGAATATTGTTCCAGGAGACAAGAAACAAACATTTCTGTAACAAATTGATTTTAAAAAGAGTGACTGAAAATGCTGAGTTGTGTAGAATGTAGGAGTACATCCCAGTGTGAATGGACTAGTAGCCTGAGACTAGTGCAGGTTAAGTGTCCAAAGGAGCAAAATAAATGTTAGGGCACATTTGTTATAGAAACCTGTGTCTGCAGCATCTGAAAGGTTGTCCTATGACATTTTTGTTCATAGACAAATTATTGCACGGGTAACAAAATACCCAGATTCGCTATAGCTCAGCAGAATACCATGTTTGCAGACACCCGAATCTTTGGTACCTGGGACATGTCTAAAACAAATACACATGGTGGAAAAGGTCAACATTGTACAACACTGTATGAGCCAACATAAAAATACTGTTTTCTTTTAGTAGAAAACAGTACACTCGGAGAAGAAAATATATAAACAGGAAAAAAAATAGCCAGATAATCTCACTTGTTTTCTGGAGAGAAAAGGGTCTCTCTTAGCCTGCTAAGTCTGTTTTTAAACATCTCAGAAAACTGTTACTTGAGAAGTGAAAATACCACAGTGTTAATCCATTCTCATGGCACGAACAGAAAATGGCACATCAATTATTTGTCCTGACAAACTAACGAGAATGGGGAAAGGTACTATCTCATTACTAACTTAATCTTCTAGCGGTTCTTGGATGCCGTACAAGTGATTCTATCAAACTGGAAACAAAAGGATTATTTTTGTGCCAATTATACAAGCTCAAATACTCTCGACATATGAAGTGGGTTGATCTAAAAACCCATGGTACCATAGAAGTTTGAGGCAGACAGTATTCTGTTGGCAGTGTGTAATTTGTTTCTTTAATGAGATTATTTGTCACGCAAGTATGCATAGCTTCCTTTGTTTCAAATGTGTGTGCTTTTGTGGCTGCCATACAATGTGTACTGTGACTACTAACATCTTTAGCAAAGGAAGTGGCTGAACTTTGGCTGACATTGCTATGAGTTTACTTTTATAATTAGACTTTTGTTTAATTTATTATTTTTTTCTCTCTCCTTGGTTAATTGTCGATAAAATGGAAATGGATATTCTATGTACTGTGAAGGCTATTATTCCATAGAAACATCCATTTGAATCTAAAAAGAAAAGGAGTACTTGTGGCACCTTAGAGACTAACCAATTTATTTGAGCATGAGCTTTCGTGAGCTACAGTAGCTCACGAAAGCTCATGCTCAAATAAATTGGTTAGTCTCTAAGGTGCCACAAGTACTCCTTTTCTATTTGCTCATACAGACTAACACGGCTGTTACTCTGAAACCTACCATTTGAATCTGTTTCCGCTAACAGAAGGAATTTATTGGGCCCAATTCTATCCTTTATGCTCATGGAACCCCATTGACTTCAGTGTGGTTGTAGAGGTGTGGGCAGAATTTGACCTATTGACTCCCAGTTGGAGTGGAATACTCTCATTCAAGGAAGAGTTTTGTGTCCAATGATTTGAAAGATATCTGGCTGTCCCTCTTCAGTTAAGATGACAAGTGTTTACCCAAGGGAAATGTAAATAGGAGGAGAGGAGATCCAGGCTGCAGATGTAAAAGGAGGTATAGAGTGTCATTTTTCCAGAAGATACTCCTTTCTTTGAACTGAAATTCCCAGGCATCACTTGGACCAGTTTGGTCTTAACATTTTGAACACATCCATAAAGGAAAGCCAGGGTATGTCAAGGTCTGTAAGCAGGACTTACCTTTCCTTGTACAGTAGATGATTTATGTTCTGACATGTAGCGATGAAATAAATGGTTGAGTAACATTTAGAAGTATGTGTTAGAATTGCTAAAATAAGAACTCACTCTGATTTATGTTGTAATTTTACAACTGTCCTGAGTAAAGAGCGGTGCATAGATGCACTGATCTGGGAGAAGACAATCGAATAGGTGGTGACTCAGTCATGTTTCCTTCCTTATTTTTCCTTCACCTCTATTCATGGAGCAGCTAACTGGTGAGCTACAGTGACTGGCAAGTAGACCATGGCTCCTTCTGCTCCCTGTCCTCACCACTGGCCCCCGCACAGGAAAGAGTATCAAGCTAGAGTGCTCTTCTGGAGCATGCTGGAGTCAACTCTTAAGGGAATCAGTGGAGAATTTTACTCTTCCTAAAACCCCAGTTTGCAAGAAATAAGGGCTGGGACAATCCAGCCCCCTCTTTTCTAAAATGTCTGTTTCCTTTGGTACCTGATAGACTTTGGAATAATTAAATTCAGAAGCTATGTTGCTAATACAATTAACATTTTCACAACAAAAAAGAAAAGTGAAAGTTAAGAATGAAACTCCTTCCCAGTGTGAAAAAGGAACTCCTTCTTATGTGTATGGGTTTGAGTGGCAAAATTCAGATTTTGAACACCCCACAAGCTTATGGTTCTGATTTGGGACATGATAGAAACAAATCCTAATTTGGTACATTTGGGTCCAGGATTAGGTCTGTATTTTGCTTCCTCAGTCCCAACATTCAGGAGTGTTCAGGTTTCGGGAGTGTGTCTCTAACTAGTTACTTAAAAACATCAGTGTAGCTTCCTCTGTTGTTCATTTAGATAAATATTTAGGGTGACACCCCACAGTCTTTACTGAGACAAAACTCTTGCTCGTGTCAATGAACTGTTGCGTTCAAGATATAAACACAGAAAAGTTAAATAAAAACATAAATATTTTAGGTGGAAGGTTGTAAAATAACACTATGTTATTTCTTAGAATTCAGAACGATAACACAAAGAACCCAAAAACAGAGAGCCAAAGCAGGCTGCTCCCTAAAACAGAGGTGCACAACTCACCCCAGGTTGTTTGCAGACAGACTGCTGCTAGGCACAAAATGCATGCTTCTCCACAGAGCTTCCTAGTCTGCAAGCAGGATCAGGAAAACCTCCTGAGCATTTCAAGCGAGAGCATGCAATTTCAGTGCGGTTTTCAATACACAACATGAACGTGAATCTATTATTCAACTGCTGCTGGCCTCAACAGGCTCAGATCAAGCCCCCAGTTATGTGATTACCAACACACTAGAGACTGAACAAGGGACCTCTAGAGCTGAAAGCATGAATCTCTATGCTTCAGCTAATGAGGCAGGCTCTGTACCTGGGGGCTATAACAGACTTCTCCTTCTCTGAATCAGGCACAGATAGGAATTTAGAGCTCACTGATCAGCAGCTTAGAACTCCACAAGTAGGAGTCAGGGAAGGGTGGAAGAAGTCTCACCCCATGCTTGCTCCACACGAGAATGAGTTACAATTACAGTTCCTGTGGTTATGAGTAGCACAGGATTCCTCTTTGTTCACCCCCCACCCCCATAAAGCACATTACCCCAAATATGCGAGGAAAGGTAGCCTTTCTGTGTACTAGGTGGACTTGGGGGGTGAGCGGGTGAGTGTCTTTAAAGGCACAATGTGTACATCAAATATGTATTGCTGAATGTACAATAAGAAGAAAAAACTCTTATTTTTAAATGTTACAAAACCATATTAAATAACCCGATCCTGTCTTGTACTCACTCCCCTTTCAAAATCATTCAAGGGTAGTAATGTACTCAGGATCAGTCCCTTTCATCTTTTGTAATCACTTCTGAGAAAATTCCGTACAGAATTATGTCTAGCCAGTGTTCCCATTGTGAGACATACTGACAAAAATTTAGGAATGTCAAACCACAAGCTGAAATCACTGCTTGTGAGTTGTGATGAGTCTTTACTTTTGTTTAATCTTTTACACAAGTGTTGCACAGAGACCCTGTGTTTTAGTCTTGCATTTGAATTTTCTGGCATTTGTCGATGTGTCTAAATGGTAACATTTATATGCAGTTTTTGTATTTAATTTTAGTCTAAATGAGTAATCTCTGTAGCAGTCATAATACCATGCACAGCAGCATATGCATATTCACCAATTTTGACATTTCTTCTTTCCTGTCAGTAACCTGACACACACAAAAAAAGTAAACTAGAAAAGGGAGATCCATTAATCACCTGAGGTGTCTCCTGCTGCTGTGGCAATAAAATTATCTTCCTTATACTACATTTCAGTATTCTTGACATCTGTCATAAAACGAAGATCATGCATATTTATCTGCTATTAAAATAAGAGCCATACTAAAAAAAAATTCCTTTGCTATTCCTAGGGCTATGTCAAATGAAAACATCAACGTATTGTCAAGGTGTCCAACCGTTCACATTACTGCTAGTTGTATAGGCTCATCTTTGCTCAGATGTTTACCGTTTGGGACTGTTTTCAAGCTTGAAGCAGAAGAACAGGTCTGGATGCCACACATTGATAGTCCTGACCAATGTGAAGGTGCTCAGCTCCTCACAGGTTTGGTCCCTATGTCTTGAATACTGGGAAAGGAGTTATTGGCCTAACTCTGTTCCCATTGAAGCCAATAGTAATGCTTTCAATTCAGTGACAGAATTTTAATAAAGGGCTTACCCCATCAGTGAAACCACAAGGAAAAAAGATAAAAGTAAATACAGAGACTGAGTCCTGTCCTGATTGACACCTTTGCACACCAGTTTGACCCAGGTGTAGATAACAGGCACACATTTCTCATTTGATTAGAAAGCTAATCTTTGACCCCTCCCCAGTTGGAAGGAAATGACCATGTGCAAAGTCATAAACTTTGTTCCCCAACAAATTTTCAGAGGGGAGGAAAAGGACATTTCTTCATGCAGTAAAAGTGTATTGTGTGCCTTTGCATGGCTGGAGGCCATCCAGTGGAAATAGTAAGGGAGCCTTTGGCTGCAGCTTTATCTGACTCGGAACCCAGAGATATCAGAAATCTGATAGAAGAATCTGTTCTAGTGAGAGTTCTGGAATGAGTTGGATAAACTTCAGCAAAGTGTTCAGACTGCTGTGTGCAGCTGTACTCAATTATCTCTGCTCCCCCAAAACTTTGAGGATCTGTGATAATCTGTTTGTGTCTGTTAGGCATTCACCCCAGAAGAGAGACTGAGTGTTCCTAGCCTCAGTATGTATAATAGTTATACTTGGTCTCTGGGCCCAATTCTCCATCGCTTTGTAGGCTGAGAGTTGTTTACCTTAGTACAAAGGGGATGTAAAACACTATCATTTTGATTTGGTAATATTTTGCATTCACTTTGCACTGATGTTAATAATCACACAAGGTGCATGGCAGTGGAGATTCACACCCTGTGTCTGCAGAGCCATACTTTGCCTTTTTGGGACCCCACATGTGACTTTTGTGCAACTCATTGGCTTAATCAGCACTTACTGCTGTGGACAAAGATATAAGCTGCCGTGAGTTCTTCTTGCTCTTCCAAGCTGCCAGGAAGGAGGAGAGGAGAAGAACTCCTGCCTCTGAGTAAATAGCCATGAAGGAGCAGAGAAAGTAAATACTGTGGCGACTGGAAGTCCTGAGATCCAGAAGATAATTCATAAACATAGAGTTACAACCTGACATTGCATTGTAATGTTTGTCTCATGGCATCACAGCTTTTGGCAACCACATTATCTTGCAACAATGGAATGTCACATCATACAACGGAGCTGCATTTGTTGGCAAAATTGTCACTCGCGCTCTTCAAGGCTGGTATCGCTGATGTAGAATAGTGAAATGCGGTCAAAATGCCAGAAAGTACCAACCAAATCTGTTATCTTTTCAAAAGGCAATACCACAGTGGAACCATTTGCATTATTCTCATTCACTCTCCTGGGAAGTGCGTTTTGCACTGTACAAGTGTGGACTTCCATTCTGCTTCACTGTAAATGATGTTGCACTGTACCTTGGCTCAAATGACTAGGTTCCACGTAGCTCTGTGTAATAGTTCCACAGTGAAAACCCCAAGCCAAGTAAAACAGACTCACTTGGGCTGTTTGTCTGGAACCTGACACTTGGGCCAGGTTCACCAGGTTTTACAGCCCTTTTGAACAATCTTGGCCTGGTTTACAGGTTTTGTATTATACTATATGAAAGCTAGTTATTTATGATTATGTTGACTTGGAACAAGAGAAAAATGGTGACTTATTCAAACTTGAAGTTCCCATTTTGTCAAGATTAGGAGGAGTCAGCAGCATTAGGTTATGACCTTTTCCTCTTGTGTCGATGCAGGTATTAACCTTTCCTCTCAGTGCAGTTTGAGAGCATAGAATCCACCTAGTTGAGCAAGATCAAGATAAAAGTATTAACTTGGATCCACACAAAGGTAAAGTTTGTGGTTAGGTCGGGGTAGCAAAGATGTTAACTAATGTTAACCTAACATAAACCTAATCTAAACAAACCTTCAGATGGGACAAACCTACTGAGAATGGAATGAAACTGCAGTGGCCCTGCTCAGCTCCAGTAGTACTAGATAACCATAATAGCAAATGGGTGCAAGATCAAATCCTTGCATAAGAAGTAGAAACACAAATCCTGTTGCTGAACTGGATTTGGGCAGGTGGCTCTTGGACAATGTGTACCTCAAGATGTTACATTCATGAGATTAGTTTTGAATGGCCTTACCTTTTTCCTTTTGCCCTTTGTTTGCTTGTAATTACTATCTGTAAGCATGCCAATACAATTTAGCTGGATGCCTCGGGACTTCACAGGAAATGGTTTTCTAATCAATGCAGGCTTTTATAAAGACCAGTGACTACATTTAGAAATAGTTTGCTTTATTTCTTTGTGTTTGCTGGGCAGCTACAAAAACAGAAGTGTATCCGTGCTTCTTAGAGCCACATATCAATGTTACTGAATTACAAAGCACCCTTTATCAATGTGAAAATGAGTTGCTTCCAGTTGGACCAGAAGAATTACACAATTAAATATTAAAGGAATTAAATCAAAGGAAAGAAACGGGGATAATAAAGTCAACAGTAACATGATTTCCTACCAAGGTATTTAACTTTTAAGAACTAAATTCTGTTCTGAATTACACAGAGTTACCCTAGGTACTTGTATTCAGCCAGGGTAGTTGGGGGAATTTGACAGTTGGTTTTCAGTTTGTTTGAGGGCAATTTTCTTCCTGATTCTCTATTTTGTGGCTTGTTCTTACCTCAAAATTTGATTTCTTTGTACTTATTCCCTGTTTTATGAATTAACTATTTGTTGCTAATGGGGGGCGGGGGAAGGGTGGAACAGGACTGCATAGAACTGCTGGAGTATGTCTGATATGGCAATGATACTTGCACCTGTCAGATGATCCACATTTCACAGGTCGCTTTTCTACTCAGACCTGTGTGCAATTCAACATGGTTTTTACTGCAGCTCAGCTGTTCCCTTTCTTGCTTGCTGTCTGCCAAGCTTTCCCCCCTGTGTCTGATATAGATTCTGTGTCAGATGCAATGGATGGGGGAAATGTGACAAACTTTCAGCTTCATCTGTTGATGTAAGTGAAGTGAAACAGTGAGGCAGCAATAAGAAATGCTAAATTATGTAACTTAGTTGGAAAAAGAACAGCCAAGATAGCAGTTTATTTTTTCTCATTGTGATATAGTTTTATATTTTCTCATGTGTACTGATTTTTCTCTTTCCTTTTTAACCAAGCATGGAAAATATAGTTGTGATCAAGATTTGATTATGTCAATAATTTAACAATCCATGAAAATATTCTTTATTTCAAGCAAATCAGATCAGATATATATTTAAGTTTGGCTAGAATACAGTCCTGAAACCTCAACATTTCTTCTCCCTAACAGGGTGAATTCCACTCAATAAACATTAACCTCCTGTTGAAAAATGTCTGTCTCCAGGACAAGTGGAATTTTAAAAACTGTGCCTGCAATCCATCAATTCATTGGTACTAACACCTTATTCACATGGTGCCCATGACCTGCCTACCTGCCTGCAAAGACTTAAGTTGGGACTTCGGAATATTGAAGATAAATGGCTGGGTTTGGACCATTTAATTGGCTTTCACAGTTGTAGCCACCTAATTCTGTTAGGTTTCATTTTAAGACCCTGTACGCGCAGTCTCATGAAACATGGTAGCATCAGTTCTTCTCAGAAAAATGACTCTTATACATGATTCTAACTAAAGAGTGTTGCAGTTTCATTTAGAAATAATGTAGAAATCCTGCCAGTGGACAGGACAGTTTGTTATCTTGGCTATTGAGGAGAAGCTTGTCTGAAGTGGAGCACCAAACTGTGCTGCTCCAGCTACAGTGGTGTTTGAAAGTTCTTATCAAGCAAAAGCTATTTGAATATCATTCTAGTAGCATGGTTTGGTGCCCTATGGAAGGAAGCTATTTCTGAGCTGGTGGGGTGACTTAGCAAATGAAACTTCAATAACAAAAAAGGATTTTCAGTAGGAACAAACTTTATAACCATAAATCAATAGCAGATACTTGAGAAAAGGAAATGTGTAAAAATAACAAGGTTTCTCTGCCCCTGTTAGGGGTGGGGAGTCCCTAGGGCCAGTGAGACCTTTCTGAAGCAGCACCCCCTTCAAGAGCAGGTGTTTGGAGCCCTGCAATAGGGGATTATTAGATCCAGCTGAGGGGATCAGGGACTTCCTGATGAGTTCTTTCAATCTTTGTAGAATCAGGTGCTCATTTGTGGTGGATACCAATAGGAAGTGGGTTGTCTTTATGACGAGCTCTGGAGTCCCAGTCAGATGGCCTGTATGAGGATCGAGAGATAGCTCTCGGGGGCAGATGGACTCTGGCAAGGTAACCCTGGAGTCAGGGGAAAGTTAATGGTTGGATTTAAATTGAATTGTTTTATTTTGGTCTTGCTAAAGATTGTTGATGCAATTAATAAAGCTGAAGCCCTGAGAAGAAGGCCTGAACCCGACTTTGGGTGTAGTGTCCAGTCCTTCATGGGCTGGGGAGATAGACTAGCAGCTTACAGCCCCCTCAAACTTTGCAGCCTATGATTCAAACCACTTTAGAACATAGGTGTGCAACCCTTGGCATTCTCCTATGTGGTTCCATGGGTCCTTCTTAGGGTTAACTGTGACCAGCCAATATGCTCTTAAATATGACTACTGTCCTCCACATGAAGGACAAAATTGTGTCTAACATCATGGTTGTGTGTGTGTGTGAGAGAGAGAGATTTATTGTAGACAAGACCAGATGGAACAAAGAAAGAAAAGAGAAAAGAGCTGGTTGGAAAATGGAAGTGATTTTTTCCACAAATGTTGGTTAAAGTTTAGCTTTTGTTAAAAATTTCTGTGGAAAATTGATGTGTTTGAAAAAATGAAAACCAAATATTTTTCAGCTAAAAACTGCCAAAATCCAAAACATTTTTGGTTTCAGCATGCAATGTTTTCAGCAAGCCTTTCTTATGAGAGAGAAGCTAAACTATTAAATTTATTTTTCTCCTCTGAGGCTTGTATGTTGCTATATATAAGTAGATCCTAAAGGGAGATAGGATAGTCAGCACTCAGGGGATTTTGTACATGCCTATTAGCCAACATTTAGATTAGGGGTTTAGAGTAGATGACCCTTGTTGTCCCTTCTAACCCTGTGATTCTAAGATTTTGGATGTTTCCCATCCATTGTTAGAGTGGGAGGAATGTATTCTGTGGGCTCCGTGCTTCAGTCACAGTTCTATCTAGCATCCTTACCACCAGCTCAGGGACACAATTGACCTTGTTCCAAATTATTTAGTCTAGCTAAATAGAGCTCTGTTATTTGGCTGTATACACAATAGGAGTTCTCTTAAACCAAGATTGAAATAGGACCCAGAGGGACAAATTTTGATCTCAGTTACACTAGTGTAAATCCAGTGTAACTGCTTTTGTAAGAAATGCTTCCCAAAAAATCCCAAAAGCTAGCTCACAATGTGTAGTGTAGAAGTTGTGTCAGAAACTGAAGTGAGGATGTTTGGACCTAGGGGTTGAAGTGGTGGCAGTTGGGCTTCGTGGTTAGAGGCAGAATAAAGAGTCAGAATCAAGAGCGGGGTTGGAACAAGGTAAGAGTAGGGCTGGAAGCTAGGCTGGTGCAAAAGCAGGGCTGGTGCAGGCTAAGGCCTTTGGAATCTGTCCCCACTGTCAAGCAGAGGAGACTTCCAAGTCATGAAACAACACTGAGCAGGCTGAAGTGCTGTTTCTCCTTTAAGATTTATATACCGACTCTGAGAGTCATCAGACAGCTTCTGTCTTCCTAATACAGGAATAACTCATCACTGCATGTAACTTTATCAGGCTCTAGTCTAGGGTTGACTTATCATCTCACATTTAGCCACTTGGTCACGTTAAAACAAAGAGGACACATTCCTATTCCTTACGAGACAAATCCTGCTACCTGTTGCCCAAATCCTTTCCCTGTGAAACCAGCAGTGTTGTATGGTTTAAATGAATGGCGAGATTCACCCTACAGAAGCAGGTGGGCCAGATTTGATATCATTTATACTAGTGTAGTACAGAGCAATTCCGCTGAGATCAGAATCTAGGCCTGTGACTATAAAGTTCTTGAAATAGGGAGGGTTAAGGCTAACTAGGAACTAGATCAGTGGTGGGCAACCTGCAGCCCGTCAGGGTAATCTACTGGTGGGCCACGGGACAGTTTGTTTACATTGACTGTCCGCAGACATGGCTGCCCGCAGCTCCCAGTGAGGAGTTCCTCCCTTAAACCCAGAAAAAAAGGCCAAGGAATCTACTGAAAGCAAAAGGAATTGGCACAGAGGCTACTTGCTTCTGCATTGCTTCCTGTCTTTTCCCTTTTGCTCTGAGTGCCTAGGACTCTAATCAGCAGGTGACCATGGCTTGCCCCAGAATCTATTTCAGGGGAGAGAGCGGACTCTTTATGAAGTATTTTGCTTCAGTGTGGGGGGGATACCCAGCCACATACTGCCAGGTTAACTGCTCAGTTGCACCCTTCTACCCATGCTTTGCACCTTCCCCATCTATGGATTAGAATATACCCAGTGCCACTATCCAACAAGATTTCATGTTGCTGGAGGGAAGAGTGTAAGCATGTGCTGGTAAGAATGTTCTCTCCTCTTCCTCACTTTCATAGCCAGAAGTTCTTTTTTTTTCTCACCTCTCATTGTGGAAATTGTGTGGAGTAATTAAAAGATGTTTCCTTGGGCTCTCCAACATGTTTTGAATTTAAAAGGCTGTGTAAAGTCTTCCAGAAACAGGCATTTTTAGGCTCCCACCTGAAGAGTCTGATGTGTGAGCCCTACTTTTCCAGAGCTACTTCAGCCATGTTATGAAAATATCAGAAAATCATAATGCCTGCCTGTGATTTATTGCTTGCAGTGAGTGACAGTCACATTGGCCTGAGGATTTGCATGTCTTGATCTCATACGTCTTTGTCATATTTGGAATAGGCAGTCCACATTTAAAATCCAACAAAAGTAATTTTTGTTTTTATATGAGAGACTGAAATGTCTGGAAACCCAAGTGTCTGTCTAAATTAAGACACATTGTCCCCTTTGTTTAGCTTCTGATAGGCACATAGATGTTGCTTTCAGTCTTTCTGATGGTGAAATCTCTTCACTTTTGCTCATAACTGGCATGAGTAATCAGTGTTGTACATTTGAATTACGTTTCAAGTGGAACATCATGGTAGTTCTTTCATTAGCTATGAATTTATTCCAGAATTATGAAAAAAAGTTATTTTCTTGTATAGCTTCTTGAGTTGGTACTTGACAGGCAGAGATGCCATAGGAACTGTTTAATGTATTAATTTGAAGAAAAAGTCATTGTCATATTCTGTGTTCTGTCATGAATACATACATATATTTGCATAACTTTACTGAAACCAACGAATGAATCAGCATTTAGGCTGGGATTTTCAAGAGGCCTAAGGGAGTTAGTTGCCTCCTTTGAAAACCCTCAGCCTCAGAGATAAGTGTGGGTTGTCTTGAATAATTTTAGCTGCTTCCCAAACCATGGTACAGTAGGAAATACCTTTTGTATAGTAACCTTAGCTCAGTGACCACTCTGTGACTTTCAAGCCCATAACGTTGCAGTTCATTTTGAATCCTTGCTCTCCATTGCTCTGCATATCTAGGCTGTGTCCAGATCTCACTGCTTCATCCTATATAACACTTCTGAAATTCTCCTCATCTAGCTGAAAGTCAGTGGAATAAAACAACGTTGTTCCACACGAGGCAGAGAGTTCTCCTAACCGCCCTCCCACCCCCGCAACCCAAATTAATGGCCATGCTTTTGTTATTTAGTATCCCTGTTCTTCACTGAACCAACTTTCCCATAAATCAGACTCTCCAAAACTTACGCAACCCCCTCACAGCATTTATTCTACTGGCTGAGTGTGCTTGAGCCATGTGATTTTGGTTATCAGACAGATGCGTCTTGCTGCTCTGCAACACAAAAGGAAACCCACTAGAATTCAGTGAACAACCTTCTTTAATGAAGGAGCTCAAGTTTGAACTGCCCATCAGCGGTTGTTGCCTATTGTTCTCACTGAAGTACCTCTATGCTCTAGTCTAGACTGTTGATCCAACTTCTTTATTGCAAATGAGCTGGAGCTGTCATGACTCTCAACTCTTTTTGCAGCTTCCCATCTTTGCTACTTATTCCAATAAAGCTATTAGTTTGCTTTTGGAGTGGCAAAGATATGAATCAGAACTCTTGTGGCTGATGCAAAATACGGAGTCTCAAGATTTAAAAAATGCTAAATCTTTCCAGAGGCACACAGTGCCACCTTTCTGATTCATTCCTTCTAAGTACAATATAAAAACTCTCCATGTGAAAGAATCTGCTTCTGTTATTTTGATGGCTAATACTAGAGGCACCTATTGCCTTATCGTACATAACATAAAGTGCTCTAAACAGCCAGTGCTCTTTGTTTGTTCAAAGAAAGTGCATGTTGGCTAAAGAGCTCCAGTTTCTTAAACTCCTTCCAAGGACAAACAGGCCCTCAACACACCTGAATAACCTTCCAAAATCAGCACAGGTTGGTTTGCCCAAATAATTGTAGTCTAATGATGATGGTTTTAGCATGAAATAAGATGTGATCCCCGCAGGATAATTAATGACTCTTTTGTATTATGATGCATAAAGGTGCACTTGATCCTCTTTCTTATAAAGGCGTGACTGCATCATGGTAACCACACTCTTTGAGCTGCATTGTTTTTACTTTTACATTTCTTTTGAATTTGGAATGTAAGTAATTCAGTTCCTTTGATCGAAGATGTCTCAATTAGTTGTATGAGTTTGCACAGATCAATCAACTCCTTTTAATAGTTAACATTTAACAGTAAAAATAAATTATTACTTCCTCGAGAGCCATTCAGTAGCATTTATCATAAAACACATAAACATGAGAAAATAACTGCAAAATACAGAAACTTTATCAAGTTCTAGTAAATGGAGTAACTGGGAAGTAACTGGTTTTTTGTTTTTTCCTGGAAAGGAATTCAGATATTTTTCTCTTTTAAAGGATCTGCCTTGTTATATTGTCTAGAAGGAAAGCATCTGAGAGAGATTTAAATTATGGAGAAAACACTGAACAAAATATTCAGGGAACTTAATTGTCCATATGATGAAGTTTTCTCATGTAGTAGAAAAACAGTTCATAGGAAGTGGGGCAAAGGGTTCAACTAGACTTTTAAGAATTGAGCTAATATTAATATTTAAGAGAAGTCTTAGCTGTATATTAAATATTCTATTACATATCAGAAACATAAAACTAGAATTTCTTAAACCTTTGTGCTAAAGCTATTATCTCATCATTTCTAAGATACAGATTCATTAATGAGCTTTGTCACAGGAGGAGCTGGTCCTTTCCAGAGAGTTGGGATTCAGCCTCATCTGGGCCAGATGAGGGCAATCAGTCCAGGGGTCATGCAAGTAAAACTGTGACTCAGAACCACACTGAGTTAAATGAGAAAGAGACTCAAAGAAATACAAAGGATGCTTGAACTCTTGTGCAGCTCCCAGGCAAAGGACCTGAGAAATATGAGCCTGGAGGGAGCAAGACCCACCTAAGGTGGCTGGCGTCGCGGGGGTGGAAGAGAGCTTTTTGGAGAAGAACCACGGCAGGGACAGGACTAAGAACCCTGCACTGCGGGTATGAGCCAGCTAGGAAGGTTGGGTGGAAATCTTTGTGGTGTTTTGAACTTTAATAAATCAGCCTCATTGAGAGATACGTCAAGGTACTTTACTGAGAGATTAAAAATGCTCCACAGAGAACATAGGTTCTGTAAAGATGGTAAACCAGCGTTGAGTGATAGAACCTATGAAACTAAGGTCTTTAAGCTGATTCTGAAAATGTAGATAACATATTGCATACATTTTAAAGAAGAGCAATTAGTGATGTCTAAATTTTTATAAGACTGTTTATATTAGACAAGTATTTAGTAGTAAATATTGTCTAGTACAAGTTTGTAATTCAGGAAATGTGACATTAACTCTGATTCCATCTCTTGATTCACTGTCATCTTATGTTTATACTGAACCAGTGTTTGAAGCACTGAGCATAAGAGAGAAAGCAAAAATTGAGTGTTTAAACCAAGTTGTTGTGTTTTTTATTCTGTGCTTTCCTCTCCTGTTTGGTAGTTTGTTTTCTTCTAGCCTTTGATCCTGTGCCAATGATGCACTTTACAAATCAGATCTTCCACTTCCATTTCAGAGACAGTAATGATATTTGTGGTGGTGTTCTAGTTCTGATGAGTACCCAGGAAATAAATGTGACTGGCTCTTTGATATCAGTGGTGAAATGGGTTAATGGGAAGTGTACCCCCCCTCCCCCACACACCTTCACAAGGTTGTATATAAATACTTAGTACCATACATAAAGAAAGAGCAAAGTGGATCCTCCTTTGAGATTTGGTCCCTTCACGCCACCGGGGAGACTGACCACAAATGGTCAGTAGAGAATCCTTTGCTGGTGGAGGGGAACTCCAGACTGGCTCCAGTGTGCTTGGGTTCATGCCTCTGCTCCCACCCTGGACAAAGGGAGCATATTGGTAGCAGAGGGGCTGCATGGGAGCTCTGTTCCACCACAACATTCCTGCATCCGTCTCATACAGGTTAGAACTTACCGTCAGTGGTGCAGCTTCAAGCTGCTGCCGGGCAGCTCTGTCTCACTGTAGCTGGTTTTCAGATTTGGTGAGCTGTAACTGGCTCCCTGGTGCCCTAGTTCTATCTCATCCAGAAATAATCTGGCTCAAAAAGGGGACATCCATTTAATTAACAATTAAGGATAAATGGTCAAATGTGTAGCATACACAAAACACACAAAGGACATTAAAATTGTGTCACTTGAATTTTCTCTTTAATTTGGTTGCAGTTGCATAAGCAGCTTCTCACTTCGGACATGCAACTGTGCAATTTGTGTGTGCGATGTAAGTGAACGTTTCTCTTCAATGTAACAATTATAATATATTCCTTTTTTATCCCCAGCAGAAGATTCACACAGTGTGGTCATAATTTTAGATAACTGTTGCATGTTTATCTTGAAATATTTTTGACCAGATATAAAAATCCATTTTGACTATGGCGTACATACTGTAGACAGCGTCATTCCAAAAAAAAGCTTTTTAAATGAATGACAGGACCGACTGAACTTCTCTTTATTCTTCTTCCCAAACAAGCAAGTTTTCTTGGTTTTTTTTTTCCCAAGTATTTTTAAATTACTTAAAAAATGTGTCATCACCTGATAAAAGGGAAAACTCCAGAGATAGTCTCTTAAAATCATATAAGTCAAAGAAGCCTCAGGAACATGGAAGAACATGAAGGGTAACTAGGTTGTATGTTCCTTGGATTTTACTTTACCAGTCAGAAAACTTTAGGAAACAAAAAAGCTGGTACTAAATTTAGGTGTGGTAGAAAATGCTAAATGCAGAAAATTAGGAACTTGCTTATGATAAACTTTCTTGGGAACATACAAACCACAACAGAGCCCTCCTTGTGTCTTGCATAAGCCCGTGCATAACTTAGCTTCCCATAAACTATTTGAAACCGCTCTGATCCATTCAGCATCTGCCTGTGCAGCACAGAATGAGGCCATCCGCCAACCCCAAGTGTTCAAAAATCATATCGGCACCTACTAAATCATGAGATATTTTATTAACCAATGTAATAAATTTTGGGGAGGGTTTGAGTTAGAGAAAATTGAGGCTCATAAAAATCAACATTAATGGTTCAGAGAACTCATCAGACAATTATTTTAATATTCTTGGATACAAATTAGCTGGTCCTACAGATTTAAAAAATGTTTAACTTCAATAGCTGCTATTTAACATCCTTTCAGGGTTTGTCTTCCTGTTGTTTGGTGCTTGGGGTTGCTAATGCATCGTTTTCTTGAGTCTGCAGACAGACTGAAATGATCATTCCAATTGTTGAAAAATACTTAGAAGATTCACAGAAGTTGTGTTTTGAGTAATCTTCCTGTGATTGATATCACAAAACTGCTTGCACCAGTTTGTGGAGAAATTGGTGAGATAAAAGTTTGGCTTCTTTTCGTTTGGTTATTGGGGGAGGGGGATTGTTTCTGAAAATGCTGGAAGTTCTGGGGCAGTACACAGTTTACTCCTTGTTCAGGAAACCTTGTTTAAATGATCTCTGTTTTGATGTAAGCCAATCTAGGGGAGCCTAGGGACGGAAAGAGCTTTCACTCAGTTCTGATGCTTAGCCAATTTTACCTTCACTGCAGACTATTTCTTCAAATAGAGTGGACAGATGGAACTATAACAAAATACATAAAATCTCTCATTTATTTTTGTGATGCCTATAAACAATATGATTATGGTTAGGCAACTATTATTGTGGCCGTTGCTTATTATGTGGATCTCAGTCATCTGTTACCTTGCGCTTCCTCCATCTGTCTGTATTGTTTGTATCCACCTGAAGTCTCTCATCCTGTAATTAGACTGTAAACTCTTTGGGGCAGGGACTATCTTTTTAATATGTCTATACTTCGGAAGTGAGCTGTAGCTCACGAAAGCTTATGCTCAAATAAATTGGTTAGTCTCTAAGGTGCCACAAGTACTCCTGTTCTTTCTGTAGCTGTAATGATAGAGGAAAAATAATAGGATAGTGGCAGTGAAAGACAATAGAAACTATTAATTTCGTTTGTAGCTTAGTTTAATTGTATTTCAGGAAGACACATGAAATGGCATCATTCATACTACTAAAATCAGGTTGCTTAAGCATTTCTGTTCTAACATTTTATTTCTTGGTTTGTGTTTGACCTCAAAAAATGTTCTGGACTTCAGGTTGGTACATGTAATGCTTTAGTACCAAGAAGACATTTAGCATACATATAATAGCCAATTTTATCATATTACTATTCTTTTTGATAATTTAAGATGCTTGCTTCTGCTCCTGTAAATTAAAACTGATATGATTATATGTGTAATGAAATTTGGCTGGCAATTTGTCCATATGTGTACTTATTACCTAACGGACTATAGAAAAACATACATTCCTAATCTCATCTATGGTAGCAGTAACTTTTCCCCTGCAATATTTCATACACGTCATTTAAAGCAAGTATAACAGAGCTGTGTTCTCTTTATGCACATGGCACACAAGGCTGCCCATACCATTAAGGAAAGTTAAGTGGCAGTGCAGCAAGAGGAGGATCGGTCATTTCTGCCCCAATCCTGCCGTCTAATTTGAATGGGTGGGAGGATCTTACGTCTGAAATCATGCATCTTCTACATGCACATCAGACTAAAAGATCGGGGCATTAAATGACAACTGGAACCGTTCCATTTTTTTCTGAAAAACTTCAAAGTTGTTTTCATTTCACAAGGTTCAAGTAATCATTTTTTTTCATTGATGCAAAACATGATTTTATTAAAATCATTGTCAAAATGTTCAGTTACTGAACCACATTTTTCAGTAAATGGGGAAAAAATCAATAATTCAATAATGTGTTGAATAAATGTTTTGATTTTGGTGATTGTTTGGTTAGGGGGGAAATTAAACATGAGAGGAACATTAAGGTTTTTCCATGGAAAAAATCCTTGGTGTCCATGATAGGTCATCTTTTGGTAAACCTTTGCTGAGAAAAATTTGGACCAGTTCAAATGACAGCCCTTGGAAATGAAGTGTTAAATCCCCAGCATGGATTCCTTCTGTTGTACGAAGATGTGAGGGTGTGTTGCTTCCTCAATAACAGGAGAAAAAGAAAATATTGGGTTGGCTTGTGGCCCGTTCATTCCTGCAGAGGAATAAGAGGGTGTAAGGTGCTTTACTTCCCTGTACCTCACTTCCTGTGCAGATGGATAGGGAGTGGCTGGAACCTGGATTCTTTCCCGCAATATGCTGGACAGTCTAGTACTCAATGAGTTTGGGTAATCTGCCTGCTGATCACAGCATATAGCATCTTTTAAGAGGAAGCCCAGTAGTTCTGCCATGTGGGGAGGAAGTAGAATGCTTTGAAAGACACCGCTAATAAGATGTCTACTGCTCTTCTGTAAAACTTGAGACCTGCTTAAACCCGAGATACCTGATCCTCAGCTGTTGTAAATCAATATAGCTCCACTGACTTCAATGGTGCTCTGCCCATTGACTGTAGCTGAGAGTCTGGTTCACTGGGCTTATTTTTTTCCCCATTTACAGTCAGGAAACCCCATTGACTTCATTGGCATAACACTGATGTAGTTTAGGGCAGAATTTGGCAGTCTGTGGGGGACAAAAGCCCTATAAGAATGTGGTTGGAGCTGGTTACTGTCCATATGTGGTGCCAGATCTCTTTTTACTCTACTGAATGATTTTTAAAAGCTCTGAATAAGCAACATAGGAAATAGTAAATCAGCAAACGAGCCTCATGTTTGTGCTTGTCTTATTTATAATATAACCAAGGGGCTCTCTCCTTTTACCCCAAATGCATTGAGCCACTGCTGGCTACTTCAAGTACCAATGTTGCTGTGTATAATGTGGTCCTGTTACTTTTCTGGAGGACCAGTGCTGTGTAATCATAACCTAAAGGTGTTTTAAAATTTCAAGCATTTTCCTGCATAGTTTTGTTAGTTTTCTTTACTTCAGGGAAGTCCATCTTCCAAGCCTCCTGCCACAGGGGAGTCTGCTCTCCACTCAATAAGCAGATGTACAGTAACTCCTTCTGACACTAATGGGAACTGTGCCCGCATAAGGAGAGGATAATAGATTCCATATAACAAAGCTCAGTCTCACAAATCCTAAACATAATGGAAAAAGATAAAATCACAAAAGACCATGGGCCTGATTCTGCTCCTACCTACACTCGTTTTACAGCAGTGGAATGTCATTGCTGTAAGTGAGACCAGAATTGAGCTCTCCCCGCCCCCCCATCCATCCGTCTGTCTTATTCACTCTGCTCTGTCAGGCTCTGCAGGTTCTTCTGGTTCATCAACCAAACGTGAGTTAAGGGCATGCTACTGTCACCTCAGCAGTTTCTCTGTCCACTTGTACTGGGACATCATCCATCAAACAAACAGCTTGGAGAAAAACAGGACCTGTCGGAGCTGCCAACCTGAGAGAAACCATATTGCTGAACAAGTGCCCGTTCTTTCTTCCTTTTCCTGCCTCACTTCTAAGCAAGCTAGAAAAGGCCAGTTAACTAGTTAAAAGGGACGAAAGAAGATGGACCTTGGTATTTGGACTGTTCTGTCCCACAGAGATTTGGGCTTAAGTACAGTCACAATCTCATGTTCTCTAGACCACCTGGGGTTGGGAGTGTTGTGTTAGCAGCATGCTCAACTCTGAGGAGAGGAAGTGCCTAATGCATCTCAGTTCCTCTAGCTGATTAAGGAAGATAGTATCATAAATTAAGTGTTGAAGTCAATATCCTCATCCTTCGGCGTTCAGCAAGGTGCTTTATTTCTGATTTTTCAATTTCTCAGTTAATTTATTTCAATTTATGATCCAGTGTCTGTTAAATAAGCTGCATGCATTATACTGATTTGCATGTGTAAAAATTTGCTGCATCCACTCATGTAGAGTTATTTGAATTCCCTAATCTCTACTTGAGCAGAGTCTACCAAACTTCTATAACTAGAATGTTTCGTTTGTAGACTCTTAGGTATAAATGGGTATAGGAAATTTCTTTAAAGTAATTTGAATAATCCAGAATCAGTAAGAATACATAGGCACCATACATAAAGGTAACACACAGGTAAAATTTATAATAACCAAATGGCCTTTATAACCAAAGTCTGGGGTTATCAGACCAGGATGCATGCATATGTATATGTATGTATGTATATATATGTGTGTGTATATATATATATAAAATATAATATAAAGAGATTCACCTAACCAGGTGCATCAGGAGAACGTATGTACCTATGGAATTTCCACAGTGTTTACCCCATCAGCTCCTCCATTATAGTCCCTATCTCTAAGTGATGTGCACATCACCAGACGTGTCCCTGACGAACAAGAGTTTGATATTGCTTAGTCATTTGTTTCAATATCTTGACCTCCTCTAAGTCTGGCACCCTAGAAGCAGGTGTTGACATCCTGAGGGCAGCTGGCACCTATTAAATATCATGGGTCAAGCATGGAAACTGAGGTAGTCTAGGTAATAACACTCTGTATTAAACTATAATATGTTTGATATGACCACACATGAGCCCACCGCACTTTCTTTTTGAAAATATAATTGGCTAGGGATCATGGTTTGCCCTAGCCATGTACCTCTCTGCTCTCTTCACCCTATGGCATCAGCCAGTATTTAGGGCTATCTGACCTGGTTCCCACATCAAATGGCCACATCACCCACAATGACTGAGTGTGGCTGTATTGGTGAGCAACACAGTAGTGCATTTGAATTTTCTGTATTTAGGTTTATGGGCCCAAACTGAGCTACATCTCGCTGAAAATCACTTGTGGGCAGCATCTACAGTCCACTGTGACTTTAAATAATGTTTCATCTATCCTGATCCTCAGGTGGCCAGGGACTGATTCATCCCCAAACATAACATAGAGCAGCCTATGGGTTGCTCTGTTGTGCCAACAGAGAATTGCCTCATTTCACTTGTAGCTTGCCCTGACACTACCTCTTTGGAGGTGATGAGGAGAGATAGGTAGCCTTAAGCTAGTTCTTACCACCTTAGGGATTCCCTTAGACTGGGGAGGGGGGTCTCTTGCTGACAATTTAGGGTATGTTTCTAGCTGTTTTATGCTGCCAGAGCCCAAGGTTTCTGCTTTTGCTATCCTTGCTGCCTGAGGTGGAGTGTCAGATGTGAGTCAGTGTAAGACTCACCTAGCAAATGTCATCCCATCTTAACCATGCCATCTATTTGCCAATTTGGTTATTCAGCAAAGATAATAGTTTGTGTTCTTACCATCATACAGCAATGCTTGATCTTAGAGTGCAGATTTGGATGGGATCCTTTGGTGCAGTTTGTCCATAGTAATTGTAGCAAAAATACTTTGGGAGAAATGATTCATGCATTTTTCATTCAGTTTATCAAAGGAGAAGGATAGTTATCTGTGAACCTGGTCTGTTGCAAATTGAGCAATGTGGCCAATGCCCAGGAGATAATTGGTGGTTCTGCAGTGACTACCAGAGAAGCTGGAATCATGATGGGAAAATGGAGACCAAGCATGCAAAAAAACTGCCCTGCTCTTTTGAAAATCCCACTTTGGGGCGCATGCACACTAACTCACCAGCTCCACTTCTGACCCCAGAACTCCTATGTGCCTAACTATGTGATCACAATGATGCTTAATAGCTTTAAAAATAGCTAATCACAACTACCCACATTTTTTATACTCTAATCCCTAATGATTTTAGTGCAGTGTCTGAGTTTTGAAATCTGACTCTACGTGGTTGTCTGATCAGTCTATGTTTGGTGACATTAAGTAAAGGTCCTGATGTGTTGGAAAGTTTGATTTATTTATTTTGAAAAGTGTATGGACCTCCCTTAGAACTGTTCTGCTTCACAAAACAATCAATGATGCTGGACCAGTCAGAATGAAATGATGAATAGCTCTCTAAACATCTATGATCATGCTACACAAGCATGCAAGCTCTCATGAATTATCTTAAAGGGAGATAAACTAAAGCACAAAAAAACTGCAATTTATGAATACACTAAAAAGCAAATCTCCTGGGGAGAGGCAGCTTATTAGCGTGCAAAAGAATAAATAAATTTGTTTCACAACTTTTTATTCAAAGCTAATATGCTACATTGTAGCACAGAAAGAGGCCATGGCTCATATATTCTCTTTTGTAGCTGTGAAATTTAATGTCTGAGCAGAAATTTATATGAACACAGAGCTTAAAAGATAAATCTAAAGACTGTTCTAACTTTATACAGGATGTGAGCTGGGGTCGTTCTTTTTGTTTTATTTCTTTTACAGTGGTGCCTGGAGGTCCCAGCTAAGATCTGGAGCCCATTGTATAGGCACCTTGCAAACATACATTGAGGGAATTCTTGCCCTAAAGATCTCAGTATAAACACACAAAGCAGATAAAAGATGGGAGAGGACACAGAGAGGTGAAATGACTTGCACAGAGTCACATAGCAGGTCAGTGGCAGAACCAGGAATAGAATCCAAGTCTCTTAATTCCCAATTCAATCCCCTATCCACTGGATCAAGCTGCCTCTCTTTTGTCCTTTGATGATAACTCTTGCTTCTGTCCTTTGTCACTTGTTGACAGTATACAGTAAAGCATCACTCACTGTTCTTGTCAGACACACCAAGTGAACATGGCTGTATTGTCCTCAGAGCCTCATCTTTCCTGTTCTAGTCACTGCAGTTTACCAGAGGAAAAGGGAACAGGAAGAACAAAGCTGAAGGAATACATTGGAAAACTGCCAATTATTTGTATGGGATTTCCACTTCCAGAGAATTTGTAGGAATGGGTCTCTTTTTTTATATACTATGTCCTGCTGAAATTTTAAAAATTCTTGGTATCTTGCTCAAGCAGAAATATGTGCCCTTGTATTACACTGATGTCTGTAGAAAAGAGTACTGTCCATAGTGTGACCCTACTCAACCACACAATAGGAGGCTGGATGACATTCTGCATCTGGATAACTGGAAAAACATCTGAAGCTAGAAGCTTCAAATCTGGCTTCCTTCGTACCTGTGTAGCCATTAAATGAGAGCTGGGATTTTCAAAGGAGATCAGGGACCTGTGGTACCTAACTCCTTTAGACTCTTTTGAAAATCCCAGCCTAAAGTATTTGATCACATTGTCATATTTTAGTAGTGGTTATGCATCATTAATGCTACAAATGTTACAGAAGTTTGAGTCTTGTTTACTCTTAAATTCAGCAATTTTGTGCAATTTTTGACTCAGTAGTTAAAAAAATACTAATTGGCTTTCTACAAGTTGGAGGAATTTTGATTAACATGAAGCCCTTCATATGCATTTTTTTCACATCTGCAAAGCTTATTTCAAAGTTTTTTTTCTTGCTCTTGATTTACAGCAGTGTAAGGAACTATTGAAGTCAATGAGGTTTGCTTCTGTACAAAATTGGTGTAAGAGCAGAAACATGCCCTGAAATGTTTCCGCTGTGTGAATGCCAGACAAAATCTGTGGAAACCTGTCATGCTTCCATTAGAGGTTGGAGCCGGGATGGTCACATGGCTGAAGTCATGTGGTATTTAGTCTGAGTCAGCACAAACAGCGGTGATTGGTGGTGTCCCTCTGTACCACCACTAGCTGTGAGCTGTGGCTTAAAGTCAGACAGTTCTTTTATGTATACATAAAATCCACAGTGGGCCAATTTGTCTGGTAAGATTTGGCTTGTTTATGCCTATCTTGAAGAATATCTCTATCCTAGAGATTGGTATAATGGGACTACGCATTATACAGGATGTGACAGGAGTGGGCAAGAGGAGTAGATGGCTTAGAGGTGGCATAAGCGGAGTGCTTTGCAATCAGTCTATTCTTTGCTGTCATCATGGCCCATAGAAGGCCATTACAAGTTGGCATTATGTTAGAACAGCTCTGGAGCCGCTCCAAATAGTGTACTTAGAGCTCAGTGCCAGAAGTAGTCAAATTTTTCCTCCCCCACCACTCTGTCCTTTCTTGCACCAAATCTGGAAAGGAGGAATGCACGCTTTGGCCCCCAGGCTACATTCTGCTTGCACAACTCAGGAAGTCTCCTTCTTACCTGATTTACACCCCTTGCAATTAATCAAAGTGAAATAGGAGGTATGCGAGGACACAGTTTGGATGATGTGTCAAAACAGAGTGTTCTCTTTAAAATTCTAATTCAATACATACTTACAATTAAGGGTAGGATCATTATACCTCTATGAATTTGATTCGTAAAAGCTTCATATAACTTTTTAGTTCTTCTACTTCTAAAAATAGTAAACACGACCATTAATGTCTTAATTAGCCAGTATTTTCCTACTTTTAACTTACTTCAGGTTATTAAGTCTAGGAAAGTAATGTGATAGAGATTAAATGCACTAAAGACAGCGTAATAATGATGTTGGATCTCAAATCTTGAAATTGGTGGTGGTGATGAAAAATTCTACAATTAAGGTGATGAGCCATCTAATTGAATTACTTTTATGCTAAAAACTGAGTTACTTGCCACTTCACTTTGCAAATGGGAATTCAGCCATTTATTTCTATGACATGAGGCTCAGGGAAAAAGTGTCCAATCAAGAGATTTGTGCTAGTAATATGCAAAGAGATTTGAACTTCCTTCCTTTTATGTATTTAGCCATGAGCATACAAATTCCCTTGTATAAAATTAATGGGAGGAATCTGCCCCAATGCAAAAAGTCAATGGGCCATTTTTTTTCCTGCTAAATCTATGCAATGTCAATGATGTCACAGTGGGGTTGCTCATGTAAAATTAAGAGGAGAAATGGTTTCAGGCCAGTTCTAATTCCCTTACCCACTGAGCATGGGTACCTTGCTCTTCATGTAGCCTCACTAAAGAGAAATATGGCACTGTGTAGCCTAAGAGTACAGGAATCTGGCCCTGGGGTAAATAATTAAATTAAGAATACGTTCACTTATAGAAATGGATACATGTAATTTTTAAACTGCAACATTACAGTGCTTTTATTAAAGGAAATCATTTGAATAAAGGGGCAGACTCAACCTTTTAGTTTGCAGGAAACCAAACTCAGGTTCAACTGAGCAGTTCATTTGGGATATGTTTTTAAATCTATATACCATAATTACTGTTTGTACATCCATGTTTGATATGACTGAGATGCCGTAGTTTGCATGTACATATTTGTGTGCAGTTGTGATGCAGCAGACAACACAGCTATGTTATGATATAATAATTCCCTCTTTAATATTTGATAAAGAGGAGGACATCGGAGAATCCTCACCTTCATACCTGCAAAAAGAATTATCTTACAATAAGTGATTTTTAGAAGAGGTTGACAACTGTGTCTACTATAGACATCTGTAATCTACAGTGTAAAGGGAGGTGTTGTAGCTCTTTGACTCACACATAATGTTCTCAAAAATATTTGTCTTTTATTAATCATCAGTGTGAAAACAATAAAAATATCCCATTGGTCTGAATGGATTATTTGTAGCATATTCTGCATTAAGGTCTCCGTCAGTGCAGACCCTTTAGTGAAAATAGCACTCCCCAGGCTAGATTTTTCATGGTTTGGGTCTTACTGTCTAAATGTGATTGATAAATTGGTAACCATTTGCTACACAATTTTACAATGGTTGCTTTTGATAGTATCATATGTACATTGTTAACAATGTCTGGGTACATCTGTCAAGTGCCAAAATGTCTGTGACTTTTCCACTTTACAAAACTAAAGCTTCAACCAATAGTAGGATTTATCAGAATAAAGAACATAAAAGCCTTGATTTCCAGCCATCTGGCTTAGAATTCAAGATTCTTCTTCCTTTTCAGTATTTTAAATATGCTTTTTATTTTTGTTATAGTAACAATCTGCATAGTTCATTCATTTAGATTTTTCTCATATCTGAAAGGCTTGATCTTTTAAGAAATCATTATTAAAGTGGGATCTTTTGTGCCTTCTTCTTTTCTCTTCCTGATTTGGTACATTTCTTCACTGTGAAACTTTAATTTAATCGTTTCCTGAGATTTGTCTGCATAGTATTTAAGTAGTTTCAGCACTGTGTGTATTGGAATAAAGTGGTGATGAGTGAGTGAGGTTGTCTTTAATGGAAATATTTCCTGTGGTAATTATGCTCGAAATGTGCTTGAATTTGCTTGTCAGTTTTAAGAAAATCCAGGTGTGTTATGATTACATCTGGAATATTATAGAATTTGGAATTATTCTAGTATCTATATTTGGGGGCATAGTAATGCATCTGCACTCCTGGTATCTACCATACTGTACATTTTATAACACAGGAGTCCTTACCATGTGTGGATCAGCAGCTGCTCTTTAGAACCTGGATAGCATCTGTAGTGTACTTTCTGTTCATAAGTTTTCTCTGTGGGAATAGAATTTGAATGTTTAGATGGAAGTCGGAGCTTTTCTGCATGTCATTTAGACAAACACACTATGTCTGAAGTTCTTAGGCTCTTGGGACGTTTTAATAGAAGATTTAAACTGTTTTGTGTCAGTCCATTTGAAGACTCCACTCATCTTGAATTTTAGAATCCTTCTGCAAGAATTCTGTCATCACATCATGCCAAGGACATTTCCAGGTAACAATACAATGAATTAGCCCTCTTCTGTAACTTCTAAAGAATGAAGAAGAAATTTTGTTTGCATTGTATGGATAATGCACAATTCTGAATAACCCATAATTCCAGCTTGTATACAATGTGTTTGTTTACTTCTTGAGCAAATGGGCCAGCTAAAACTTTTAAATCCCTGTGCAGTAGTCTGTGCACTGGCTTGTGTTCACTTCTAGGTGCAGTTCAGTATATTGTCAGTGATCTTCAAAATGCAGTTTCAAAATTTGGATTGAAAATTTTGATTTTTAACAATGCAAAAAAAACTTGGACCGAATGTTCACAAATTATTATTATTATTATTTATTTTATCAGTTCTACTTCACTGTACCTCACCATGGCAGCTAAGACTGACTAAGCAATATTAGTTAGGTTCTGGAATCTAAATAAATTTCAACAGAGCTCTACTTCTGGAATTTGTTCAAAGGGAAATCTGTTGGTATCCAAATGAACGACAGAACATGATGTCCAGAACATCTATTTGGTTTGCCTTTTGATGATGTGTTTTAGGTTTCTTGTTTGTTTCTTAATCTCTGTAATTAAAGTACCTGTTTGCTATGGTGATAGATGCTATAGAAATTAGTATTAAAAAAAAAAAGTACTAATACTTTGTAATTTTCTAGCACATTCTATTGAAGCTTCTCAAAGCTCTTTACCAATATTAACAAATAAAGCCCCATGAATCCTCTATTATACAGGGCAAGTATTACTACCTCTATTTTATAGTGCGGTGATAGAGACACATGGAGATGAAGTGTCTTCCATAAAGTCACATTAGACCTCTCTGTCAGAGCCAGACATGGAACTCATGTTGTTGCTTAATTCATAAACCTGTAACATAATTAGTAAGCATCATGTTCAATGCTGATGCTCATATGTCTAGTAAAATGCCAGACATACTAAGGAATATGTTTAATACTATAGAATGAGAAATATGTTTTAAATAGGCAATTGAGGAGTATTTGCATTATTATTATAATATATTATGTAGAGTGAGAGGTGCCAGTGTCTCTAATTACAGGATAATATGCAACCCATGAATTTAATTGTTTGGGTTCAATTGGGATTCAAAAGTGTGTTTCAGGCAGCAAAACATGGTCCTTATTGTATAATGCCTATTTAATGGACATGTTTGCTACCTATGTTTTTGTTTAGATTTTAGGAATATCATGAATGGCAATATCACATGACAATTTGAAAGAAGAACTATTGAATCTTAAAGAACAAGATTATACTTAAAATGTGGCAAAAATGAAATTAATGATGGTAAGTGGTGTTGGTATAAGTTGGGGAGGGGGTGCTGGTTACTCATTTGGGATGACCTCATAACTTGTGGCTCTGTCACTCAGGAGTAATGCAGGCTTGAAAGTGCATGCAGATGAAAACCTTTAGACTACCACACACCACCACCATGTTCTCTCTCTGACATGCACTGAGAAAGAAGAGGTGTGTATGTGCATGCCTACGCACACGCATTTCAGAAACACAATCGGATTTCTTCAAATAAAGTAACCATCATATTTTTCAAAATAAAATTATCCTCATCCAGGTGCCATATACAAACCAAATAAGAACTTGTTTACTAAGCTTTGGCCAAAAGGCTCTTTTCTGAACATAAAAACTTATATAAGCCCTTATTACTAACAGGATTTTAATAGTAGTATTTCGTATAATTTATAACTATTCATCTGTAGTATCATCTTTTGTGTGTGTGTGTGTGTGTGTGTGTGTGTGTAATATATAAAAGCTTATATTAGAACTGTCCTTTTACTTTGGTGGTATTACATGAGGAATGGGTTAATGGTACCTACATTTACCAAGTAGCCCTTTGGGGATCAGATAATGACTGAGAATAATTGTGTGCCATTCCTATGGCACTTGGTAGGGTAAATGAAGATTGAAAAGAGTTCAGGTGACCTCAGAAAAGTCAAGCCTTTGTGTAGCATATCACAGAAATGTGAGTGGAGAGAATATGGGTGACTTCACTCAAGTAAATTAATTTAGACTGACGTACATGGTGAGTGCAGTGAATAAAACAGATCTCATTGAAGCAAATTGGAAATATGTTCCTCTCCAGTATATGTAGGGAACAGATGGTATCTGAATGATGAGGTAGATAAAAAAATAAGGCAAATTATATGAATGACCTCACTGAGGTTATTATAAAGGAGGTCTGAGGCAGTAAATCAATAAATGGGAAGTCAGTAAAACGAAGTATGCAAATAGGAAAATTCAGGTCATAGGTTTCATAATTAGCACAAAAATAAAGTTAGAAATATAAGCATGATAAAAACCAAATGAGAAATAGTAAGTCATATAGCAGCCAAGTTAAAAGATGACCCAGAAAGCCAAGGTGCTGGGGGAGTAGTTTTAAAACTTGCCTCTCTTACCACCTTGAGTAAGTTAGAGTAGAAGGAATAAATATATAAAGCAAGTAGCAAATCAGTGTAAAATAACTCATTGCTATATAGAGTGACATTGAAAGGAATGGCACGAATAGTTGTAGGTACAGTGAATATTGAATACATCAGAATCTAGGATGGTGTCTGTGGGTACAGGAGCGTACAGCTTAATAGCAGAAATGCCATCCAATTTGTGCAGGTACTCACTAGTTTGGATGGTGTCAGGTAGGTTCTTTCCCCAACTGATGGCCCAGCCATTGTTGTCTTAACTTCTCTGAAGCAGATAATGAAGTGGCTGTCTTATCTGTGTCATAGTTTTATCCTTTCAGGTTTCTTAATACCCCTCTTTACAGCATTCTTTAATTTAACTCTATGCATTTCATCAGGCAAAAATAGAACTGGGAAACCAAGACACACATAACATTCCTAAGATTTAGTCCCAGTTCATCACAGATCTTAAGCAAATTCTGGGATGCTGTTAAGAGCCAGTTCTTTTAAATCAGCAGTTGCTAAGCTAGCAAAGGTTATGTACATAAGTGTCGTTGGTTATCCTTCCCTTAGGTATAGAGCTTCTGCCTAATAAAACCATGTACCAAATACAATTAGGAGTGTTCCCTTTAACTCAGTATGACAACAGTAGCTTTAGAAAATGTTGAAATGTAGGCATCAAGAGTAGGGCTGTGCAGACCTTAACACTGAAACTCAATGTCTAGCAAAGCCAGAAAAGTTTTAGGCCTCAGAAGGCCTGGTCTGAGATTACCCTTTCAGAATTATTCTCCCACAATGATTCCAAGCTCCACCCATAGCTTTAGGCTTCTTTTGAAGCACTTCTATACCTTCTCTCCCAAAGCATTCAGGCATCCATCCTCTCCCCCATCCAGTGGTCTTTACTGGTAGGCAGCTGATCTGTTCCTTCTCCTGTGGGTTTTTTGGCTTACTAGTAGGCCAGCTATTGCCACCCACCACCTACATCTAATATCTGCATTGTACATTCAAGGTATTTCCCCACACCCTTTCCTTTCCCAATGTAATAATAAAATAAATGGGGGACGGGGGGAGAGCGAAAGAGAAATGCTTCTCCAATTCCTACTGCTACTGCTCATCAAGCCATCTTCCTCATTTTTGGCCAGAGAGATTCCAGAATACATCACAGTAATAAAAAAATAAGTTCCTTCACCCCTTATTTGGGACTCAGTATTTCATGAACTTCATTCTCTGCAAGTTACTGCCTTACTGCTCTCCAATAATTCTACTACTGGCAAAATATTCTGGACTCCCACCAGAGTTCTCTCAGCAGATGACCTATGAAAGTAGATCTCTTTCTGGATTTTCAGCATTACCCCAGCCTTGGCCTGTGACTCAAGTAGTGTCCCTGAGCCTTCGCTTCCAGAATAAATTTAATGGTTCTCTGTGTTCCAAACATGGGTAGCTGGGCCATCTGGTGTTAGGTATGCATTGGTCCTCTAACTAGACTTTGGTCTCTGAGGAATTTTGATCTTGAGGTAGCATGCCAGGACACCTTTGTGGTAGGGTGAGTTTTACTCAGTGATGACTATTCTGGTCATAAAATCCACTGGACAGATAGCTTGAGGTGCTCCCGCAGTTCTACACTCCCAACTAACTCTCCAAAACATCATTAGCGATTGATGTTTCTATATAGTTTGGAAAATCAGAGTAGAGAAACTGGATTATCAATCAGGGCATCCTGTTTGCTGTCACTCTCTGTCAATATGCCATTCAAATTTTGTAGCTTTGCTAGCCCATGAGCATCTGGTATATTGTAACCTCTTAGAAAAACTACAAGTACTTCTTCAGCAGGTACAAATCAGAGTATTTCCTGGGGTTTCAATGGCTCTCGGACAATTTACAACAGCTGAGGACCTTGCCCTAAATCTGGTGCCATTTAACATAATATATCATTTTCTCAGTCATTAGGTGTAAAGATCTTGTCAGTTGAAGGCAAGGGTCACATCTCGACATATATTTTTTTTCAATAGCGATTATGGGTTTTTTGGCATTCAAAGATAGGTAATCTTCGTCAGTCCAGTATTCCTCCCTGCATGAGAAACCCCAACTATACATGAACTGCTTCTCTAGTTATTACAAACTAAGACCTTTGAGGACTGTAGCATTGAATATAACCAGTCCCTTGACTTAACTATCAGAGAACTATATTGGTTTGAGGAACTTTAAAGGAAATGATGTTTGGGTGAAATTTTCACAATCGTCTAAGACCCAGCTCCTAAATCACGTTTTAAAATATTAATTGCTGTACATAGATCAAATAGAAATGAACTACTGGAATAGCGATTATTCTTAAGGGAAAGGAACCTGTCTCTTTCCTTATGCCAATACTTCATCAAATCAAAATATTAAGATTTATAAATTACAAACTGGTCTGAGATGGATGCCACCTAGATACCAGAAAGACAGATATGGAGAAAGAATACTAGATCATTAAATGGAGTGAAAACAATTTTAATAGAGGAAAGTGCATGTTCTCAGCAACAAATCAGTCACATGATCTCTCTCCCCAGTTGCTCACAGCAGAATCCTGGAGAACATGGGAATAAATTTCAATGGCCCTTTAGAGATACAGTGTACAGTAATTGTAATTCCTGTGATGATTCACTTAATGCTTGTGCAGGAGCACTGGGGGCTTAGTGAACACAAATGTGGACCATTGGATTTGGTGCAGAGTCAGTAAATTCCAGAAATGATTGAAAAATATACCGTCTTAAAAAAAAGGTGGGGGGGAATTATGCTAATTAAAATGGGCAGCCAGAAGGATTTTTCTACTGCATTAAAAAGGAGAGAGTGGAGAGAAATTAGGAAATATCCTGGTGGAATAGAAGACAAAAAAGAAAAATACTTTTAGGTGAAAATAAAAGAAACAAAACCAGAGGTTTTTTTTAAATAATCAAAACATCTCTCTCCATTTTTTTTCGAAAGCAAAATCTTCCACATAATCGTTGCTGAAAATTAGAAGAGAAAAATTTGTGACCAAAATGACACAAACTGCTGTCAAGGTGCCACCTTTGAGCACTCTGGGGTGGACTTGGGTGGTCAGAGACAGAGGTCAGTTTTCATAGCAGAAGATGCTTGTTCTTTGAAAATATGGGTGGGTGCCTAAGCTGTCTGGATGCTGAAGACTCAGTTGGGTGCCAGCCACTGAGATGGTCCAAGACTCGATGCTAAGCCTTCATGGCATTCTTTGTTTCTTGCCTTGCCTCCCTCCCTCCCTGCCCCTCCCACTCCCACTTCCCCCAATCCAAGGTCACTCAAGACATGTCAGAAAAACTCTCCAATCTGTGATCTAATGGAACAGTAGAATGACTTCTCTCCAGCACCCAAATTGCCTCATCCTGGCTTTTCTATCAGAGGCCGTGGAGCCATGTGTTGAATCAGGTGTATGGTGTGGGTAAATGTGGCAGTCTGGCAGAAGATATATTTTATACAGTGGAGGAGCGGGAGGTCCAAGCAGAATAAAAGCAATTGTACAGCTGCAATGAACACCACAACAGATGCACCATAAAGCAGTAACCCCAAGTTCATAGGAAGAGGTGTAATTGTCTTTCCCTCACCTCCTTTGAGGCCTCTGACACCACTGACGATGCTGTGACTTCCCCAGTCCTCCTGACACTCAGGAACTATGAACTATGGGATTCTATAGCCTGCATAGGTGTAGAAACAGGGAAGGGTTCTCTACAGTGTCTTTTTCCCCCAGAAGATAAATTCTGTGCAAAACAAAGTCTTACTGGACCACCAAAGGAACTTAATGGATCATTAGAACTCAACCATTTCCATGCATTAACATTTTAAATTTACACATTACTATTACATAGTTAATTTACATTTTTTTGTTTTTTAATGTCCACGATCCACTTATTCGAACTACTTTTTTTTTCCCTGTGACATGGCCTATTTAAATCAAGAGAGCTGTCTGCTTTGGAACTCAGAGCTTGGCTTTTCCTCCTTAATAAGGGTGACATCACAGCCTCATTCTCCTCTCTTTTTATTAAGCGCCTGTCTGGGAAGTTTAATGATGACAATTTAAATACCAACATGGTTAACTATTTTGCTCTTGGTCAATTCAGCAGCAATATTTATAGGGTGTCTCAATGTTAGAGAAATTAGAGATGGAAAAGACATTTCAGGTCTCCAAGGTACAAACCACAGACTTCAAACTGCCCCTTGTCTCTGTATATCTCTGGGGATCAATGTTGTTTTTTTTTTTTTTAAAGTGTATCCGGGAAGAAAACAAAGAACACTTAAGTGATCTAGACTTCTTCACTGAAGTTTTAATTATATGAATAGTATATACGTGTATTATAAAATTACTTTGAATTTCTCAGGTAAAATTAGCTAAGTTTCAAAATAAAGTTTAATCTGCTTTTCCTTTTAAAATCAAAGCTAACAAAAAAAAATTGTGAAAATTGTGCTGAGTGAAGCTTGGCCAGAAGGGATTTGCTCATGTAAGCATAATAGAATTGGCTCACTTCCTAGAATTCCCTCATGCAATATTTATTGGGACTCTACTATGTTACTCCTATGTATTACTGTGGGCCAGGGATTGTAAGAAACTCCAGTGGGGAGGATTACCACAGTTTCTCCAGGGATCAGAAACAGTGTGGGGTGATTCAGGTGAATCACTTATGTTGTAATCAACTCTTGAGAGGTACCACCCCCCTGAAGAGGCTTGCAGTGAATATCTCAGGGCAGACTGTCAGAAAGCAAGGATGGACACCCCAGACTGGTGGTATGTTCTATAATTAGATCTCACCAAGCCAGTACCAAATGTGAACTCCTGGATCACTTCTACCAGTGTTGAAAGGCTAGAATTAAGTTAACATAGAGCCTTTTCTCTGATCTAGCAAATGGACAGGACCTTTCGTCCAAAGGGGTCCTTGACCCATGTGGAAGGGTTGGAAAGACTTTGGCCTAGTAGGGCCCCATAAGACTGATGGGTGACTCCTGATATGTTTCGTGTGTGTTTAAATCTGTTGTTTTTATTGGGTTTTCTCTGTGATGCTTTTACCTTAAGGATAAGTGTGCTTTCTTGGAAAGAGCCGTGTGATAACTTGTAACTGCTGACAGAGGAAGCAAAGAGGAGAAGAGGAGGCAAAGCACAGATGCTGGCTGTTGGGCAGATGGGATTTCTGGGGATATCACAGTGTAGGGCAAGGGGCTGTGCAGTCTTAAAACACTGCTTAGTGGAGCACGTGCAAGAGAGCTCTCTGCTCAGGAGGGGTGGCAGTCTTAAGTGGGTGCCCTCCAGGCACCCTGGAGAGAAATACAGGTGCAGTTATCCTGAAGCTGTAACACCCTTTGCAAAGTGTATTCATACTCTCACAAACTATCTTAACATATACTTTAGAATACATATATTATAGTTCAAACCGAAATTACTCAATGAGATTCTGATTTATTATACAAGAGAGCAGACTAGAGGATAAAAATCTCTTTTGTCCTTAAAAAAAATCTCAATGCATTAACTTTTGCTGCCCTCATATTCTTTTGTTATCATATTACAGTATTTTTCCAGTCATGTTTAGGAGGAACACACTCCAAAACTTATGTCAGAATGGGGGAAATCAATCCCCAGAATATGGAATTACTGTCACACTGTGAGTTTTAAGATTTTAATGGACCATTAGATAGATGCTGGTCTAATATTGTCTTCAGTGAGCTGAACATAGGTCCGCTGACAGAATTTTATATTGTATTCAGATTTACAACTGAGCATTACATGACATATAGTTAAGGTTGCTAAGCTGTACAAAGAAAAGGAGGACTTGTGGCACCTTAGAGACTAACAAATTTATTTCAGCATAAGCTTTCGTGAGCTACAGCTCCCTTCATCAGATGCATTCAGTGGAAAATACAATGGGGAGATTTATATACACAGAGAACATGAAACAATGGGTGTTACCATACACAATGTAAGGAGAGTGATCAGATAAGGTGAGCTATTACAGCAGGAGAGCGGGGGCGGGGGGGGAACCTTTTGTAGTGATAATCAAGGTGGGCTATTTCCAGCAGTTGACAAGAACGTCTGAGGAACAGTGGGGGGAGGAATAAACATGGGGAAATAGTTTTACTTTGTGTAATGACCCATCCACTCCCAGTCTTTATTCAAGCCTAAGTTAATTGTATCCAGTTTCAAATTAATTCCAATGCAGCAGTCTCTCGTTGGAGTCTGTTTTTGAAGTTTTTTTGTTGAAGAATTGCCACTTTTAGGTCTGTAATCGAGTGACCAAAGAGATTGAAGTGTTCTCTGACTGGTTTTTGAATGTTCTAATTCTTGACATCTGATTTGTGTCCATTTATTCTTTTACGTAGAGACTGTCCAGTTTGGCCGATGTACATGGCAGAGAGGCATTGCTGGCACATGATGGCATATATCATATTTGTAGATGTGCAGGTGAACGAGCCTCTGATAGTGTGGCTGATGTGATTGGGCCCTATGATGGTGTCCCCTGAATAGATATGTGGACACAGTTGGCAACGGGCTTTGTTGCAAGGATAGGTTCCTGGGTTAGTGGCTCTGTTGTGAAAACCAAGGCTGAGCCAGCCGCAATCCCTCTTTGCAGTACTCCACAATGATTTCATTACTTACCTTTGGGGGAGGAAACTTTCATGCCCAGTCTAGGCAAAAGAGTGACCTTGTTTTTCTTTAAGACTTTGGGCAAAACTGGTTTAGCCACTTGCGTTAGTGAAGTGTACAATAAAGTGTCACAGCATTGCATCTATTCATGAGACGGTTAGTGAGTTTTCACAGGTAGAATGACACCTAATCAAATTACCAATAGTGTAAAGCTCAGTGTAGCATAAGAGCCAGCTGTAATTCTCAGAATATGTTAGGACTTAACATTTCGACACTTTCTGCGACAAAAATAGCAACATGAATTGTTAACGGCTCAACTTAAATTCATGCCCATAAAATTTAATAATTTTGGACACAGCGCTTACCCAATCTATTCTTGTCACACCCTTAATATTGCAATGTCATCACATGTCTCCTTGAACTCAATGGCCGAGAAATATACGCTGTGAGAGCTCAGTGCTGCAAATCTGAGAATCTACAAGGAGAGGACAGTTTGAATTATTCATGGATAGTTTGGATTCAAGGGCAGCTCTTTTCCCATACAGCTTTAAGCCATATGAGCAAAGAAAATTAACCAAATCCTTTTTCCAATTAAATAAATTTAAATTGCCAGAGGAGCCTATGCTGATTTTACTCCAAATAAGCTAAGTTCATTTGTACCACAATCTTCTGTGACACATTCTGCAAGAACAGGCTCCAATCCCGCAACCTGATCTGCCTGAGCAGACTCCTAATTACTGAATCCCACTGACTTCAGCAAAGTGCTGTGTGGGTGTAAGGTCCCGCCCATCCACCTCAACTTGGCAGGTTTAGGGCCTTAGAAAGAAAACCCCACTAAACTGCAGTCTGTATGTGTGAAGTGTAGCATCCATTAGGCCATAACTCAGTGAAAAACAAGTAAAAACCAATTTTCACCAGAACTTGCAAAGTCACGTCTGCCATAGGAAGGACTTACCAAATGTTACCATCAACCTTTAGCATCTTGGGTTACAGAGCTGTTAAAAAAAAAAAAAAAAAGGCAAGAAAATTTATATACTGGCAAAAGTGCATGTTTATTTTCTTCTGCTACTCAGAAATAACAGCACTGTTTCTCCTCAAAATCTCCCATAAATTCATCTTGTGGCATAGATCACGCTGGGAAAATCTCAGCCCACTAGGTAAAACTTTTGGAAATTCATAAGCAGTTGAAAACAAGGGGTTAGAACACATAAGGCACTTTAACTAAAGGACTTGCTGCTTCTCCTTCTGAAATATTATTTTGCCATAATTGTTTTAGTCTTAGTAACCCATGTTGGCTGTTATAAAATGGACTTGTATGCCATTACTTTTGCTGTTTTTCTAGGCTTAGGAAAGCTGTTTTCTATGTATAGGCCTTGAAATCTGCTAACCAAATGTGTCCAGAACAAATCACATACAATACAACTTTACTCCATATGGCAAAAAGACTAACCATATCAACTTTGTAGTCTGATGTAAGGAAGATATAATTGAAGTCTGTTCCCTAACTTAATTAAAGTAAAAGTTACTAGTGGAAAACCTATTGTAAAAGAAATCTATCAGCTTGGGCGTACAACGATGTAATTTGCTTTCTGACAGACCACTAGCATATTGGAGGCAATCAAATGCAACAATTTCAAAAGGCTATTACAGACTCTCAGCTGAAAAAGGATTGAGAAATAGATTTTTGATTTACATTTTCCAGGGCTTATTAAAAATAAAATACAACTAGTAACTATTATTTATTTTTCTGAGTAGCGGCCGTGTTAGTCTGTATCCTCAAAAAGAAAAGGAGGACTTGTGGCACCTTAGAGACTAATAAATTTATTTGAGCATAAGCTTTTGTGAGCTACAGCTTACTTCATTGGATGCATTCAGTGGAAAATACAGTGGGGAGATTTTATATACACAGAGAACATGAAACAATGGGTGTTACCATGCACACTGTAAGGAGAGTGATCAGGTAAGGTGAGCTATTACCAGCAGGAGAGCGGGCGGTGGAGGGGGGGGAAACCTTTTGTAGTGATAATCAAGGTGGGCCATTTCCAGCAGTTGACAAGAACTTCTGAGGAACAGTGGGGGGAGGAATAAACATGGGGAAATAGTTTTACTTTGTGTAATGACCCATCCACTCCCAGTCTTTATTCAAGCCTAAGTTAATTGTATCCAGTTCCAAATTAATTCCAATGCAGCAGTCTCTCGTTGGAGTCTGTTCTTGAAGTTTTTTTGTTGAAGAATTGCCACTTTTAGGTCTGTAATCGAGTGACCAAAGAGATTGAAGTGTTCTCCGACTGGTTTTTTAATGTTCTAATTCTTAACATCTTATTTGTGTCCATTTATTCTTTTACGTAGAGACTGTCCAGTTTGGCCAATGTACATGGCAGAGGGGCATTGCTGGCACATGATGGCATATATCATATTGGTAGATGTGCAGGTGAATGAGCCTCTGATATTAAATTTTATGGGCATGAATTTAAGTTGAGCTGTTAACAATTCGTGTTGCTATTTTTGTCGCAAAAAGTGTCAAAATGTTAAGTCCTAACATATTCTGAGAATTACAGCTGGCTCTTATGCTACACTGAGCTTTACACTATTGGTAATTTGATTAGGTGTCATTCCACCTGTGAAAACACACTAACCGTCTCATGAATAGATGCAATGCTGTGACACTTTATTGTACACTTCACTAACGCAAGTGGCTAAACCAGTTTTGCCCAAAGTCTTAAAGAAAAACAAGGTCACTCTTTTGCCTAGACTGGGCATGAAAGTTTCCTCCCCAAAGGTAAGTAATGAAATCATTGTGGAGTACTGCAAAGAGGGATTGCGGCTGGCTCAGCCTTGGTTTTCAAGGCTTGGGAGTGGGTGTAAGGAGTCAGTTGCAATCCTAACAGGGAGCACAAAGGCTGCATGAGTCTAACACCACTGCTAAAGGAACACAAGACTGGGCCTGAACCTGAGTAAGGAGAGCACAACTCAGAAGGCTGCAACAAAAAACGGGAGACTCTGCAGTTTTGGTGCAACTGGACACCAGGCTAACTGTAGAGATCCGCAGGGTGTTACTGACTTTCTGGGTTCATGTGGTTGCAAAAGGGCTGGGGGCAGGGTGCAGAGGGGAGGCTTGCTCACAAGGCTGCAAAACTGTCCCAGCAGCTTCTGGGATGAGGTCAATATTGCTCAGGCGGCTCTAAGAAAACCTTGCACCTCATTGTATTATTTTCCAACATGGAAAAGATCCTGTATAGAGAATCTATATTCAGACTTCTGCACTACAGAAGTAAGAACCTGATTCAGGGAAGCACTAAGGTATTTGCTTTTCTTTAAGAATGTCCTTAAGTCCCATTGACTTCAGTTCACATTTTTCTAAAAGTGCATTTGTTTAAGTGCTTTGCTGAATTAGTGTGCTAAATCAGGGCCAAAGTGAGGCGTTCTTGTGTTCACATGGTTTACAGTAAGTAAGTAAGAAGGCTCATGCCTGAGAATTGAAGGCCCCCAGCATCTGTGTATGATGCTCAGTGTTGGATAGAGAAGCAGATTGACAGCTACTGCAGTTTCAGTTTTTCAAGGGTAGCCCAATTAACAGCCAGTTACAATAACTGAGACTGGTGATGACACTGTGTACCAGAAATGATGATAAAAACTAATGATCAGCTAACTGTGGTGCTGCAAGCTAATGCAAACATACAAGAGCTGACAGTGGATATTTGATAATGCAGCACTAGGGTAAATATTACAAGGCATGCACTTCCATTTCCTCAGTGTGCATGAGACTGAAGGAGATGAAAAACTTAGACGAGACTGCTCCAGAAAGTTAGACAAACATTTAAAAAGTACTATGTGCATTATATTTTTATCTATTTATAGGCATAAAAACTGCTGAAGGAAATTGATGATTCGTCTTAACCATTATTTTTAAGAATTTGTAAAATTTTATTTTAACTGGCATTACAAACAATCCCCAGGTCAGCCCCGTGGCTAGTGTAAATTGCCATATCTTCTGTCATTTCAATGAAGCTATGCCTGTTTGCACCAGCTGAGGATCTGCCCTGTCATTTTTAATTGTTCCAATGTTTGGGAGCTTAGAAGATATAGAAAATTGTTCTTTAGATCTGTACTTTTTAACACAATTGCCTACAAAATGTTCATATTAAAAGCTTCTTTAAGATCATTTCCTGGAACTGTGTGTTGATTTGGGAAGGCCTCTGTGGAGGAAGCTCTCCATGCTCAGGGTCAAACTGATAATACATTTGGTGCCAGGAAGAAATTTCTCCCCAGATCAGATTGGCAGGGACCTTTGAGGGGATTTCACCTTCATCTGCACCATTGAGTGTGGTTCTCCTGTTGAGATCATCTGGGCAACCTCACCTAATCAATACCCTGCCATTGCATGGGCCGCAATCATTGGTGGCAACTTTGGTCTCTCTCAGTGGCACCATGTTCACTGTCAGTGGCACACAATAGCTTTGTTTCCTCAGGACTGCTCTAATCTAACCCTCATTATTGGGCTCATTGTAGGGGGGTAACTGGGTGAAATGTAATGGCCTGGGATGTACAGTAGTTCAAACTAGATGATCTAACCATCCCTTCTGGTCATCAGCTCAATGAAATATAGGCTGGATTTAGGATTTCTGTTCCACATGTTTTGGTAGTGGTATTTAATTTTGTGTAACCACAGCAAAATGTGATCCACATATACATGCTTAGAATTAATGTGTATATATTTATGTAAAATTTGGAAATATGGTAGCAAAAGAGAGACAAGAAAGGAAATACTAATTCTATTGCTATTCAACCCAATTTATTTTAACGTTGCAATTATAATTATTCACAATTGTGAAAAGACAGTATTATTTGCAAACTACTCAGGAATAATTTGGAGTATATCAAAACCTAAATGAATCTAAAGACCTAATTTATCTGCCCTGGGTTTTGGATTGAATTATTTTTCTCTTTTAAGAAAGCTGTTGACTATAGCTAATAAGAATACTGAGATAGTTGCCCAGATGCCATGGTGCTGATGGTATAAAACATAGATTAGGTAGGTGGGGAAAGGATCTATGCTAAACCTAATCAGGGCTATTTCTCATCCCTTCTTATCTACTTAGCTACTGCACTAAAATAACTACATATTTTACTGTCTACAAAAATTAAACACAGTTAAAGACTTTCATAAAAGTTTTGAAAAATGCATTTTAAAATTCTGCTTCTAGGACTAAGATTTGTATGTCAAATTTCAGCCTGGAGCAAATCTTTACAGTTGTTACCATATAAATCCCTGAAAATAGCAACATAATTGAAATGCTGATAGCCCCTTAACTGCAGCAGCACTTGTGGGTACCTCTATTTTATCAATTTTGTCCATAAAGGGGTCATTATTTCATTTTTACATGGCACAAATCCAGTCAGTTACCCCTTGCTTGTATTATAACTATTTGCTAGTGGCTCTTTTAGAGATTTCCAGTTTTTCATGGAAAATCTGCATACAGTTACTGTCATCCAAAAGACATAAATGGCAATGTAATTGTTCAGACAGCAATTAAATAGCTATTTATGCTTTATAAAAACATTTTCATACCACTGCACAATTGTAGTTAAAATTATGTAGAATTATAATCATACTCCTCTTGTATGGGATGCTATTCAAAGGCAAACATACTAATACAGTTCTGACATAGTGCGACCCAGAACTGATTCATTTTACATAGTAAGACATTCACAATACATTAGTACCATTTCTGCCTATTAAATACTTTATTCAAGGAAAGAAGTTGCTGATGCATATGAAGTTAGGAAGGAAAGGGTATATATCCTTGCCAGTAAATATTCTTGGTACTATCTGTGGCTATATAGAATTATAACATTAGAGATGGAACAGATTAAGTAATCTAGTTCATTCTCCTTTCACTGTAGTATTGTGTTTTTATAGTATGGTGTGCAGGGCTGAGTGGTCTGGTGGAAAGATTTGTCAACTGTCCATTTATGCAAACTTCATCAACCCCTGGTTGCTAGATGTTTGTGAAATGGGCTATGGTTCACAAGTTCAACAATCTTTGAACCAGCAAATAAGGTGGTAGCGCTACTCATTGGTTCCCTTCTGCTTTACACGTAATCTCTTAGCAGAGTTACTTTTCTGTCATGAATCAGGCACCAGGAACTCTCTTCTATACACCATTGTTGAACCCATCAGTTGATGTCTAGAAATAGACCTGGATTCAGCTAGACCTGCATACCAAAAGACTAAAATGGAGGAAAGAGAGAAATCCAAATTTGAATATCCGTATACCATAAAGAACAAATTAAGCACCTTGGAATCCAGACTAATTTATCTTCATCTATAAAAATATGGGCATGTTCTAGAACACGCTAACTGAACTGAAAGAAGCCAGTCCAGAGCTATATCTACCAGAGATGTCACAGAGGAGAAATCCCAAAGGAAAGGATTGGAGCAGGGATAATGGCTCTACTACAATTTATTGTGACAAGTCCAAGAAACACAACAGAAAGGAACTGAGAAAGATACTCCAAACTGGTCATAGAATATGGTCTGACACAGGTTCCCATGTTTCAAACTCAGTAGAATTATCAGTGTTTACTTCTGAACACAAACTACATTAAGGATGGAATTCACTTCATGCAGGGGGCAGTACAAAGACTAAGTCCTTCAAGAGCACAAAATAGGGCTGTAAGTGGTGCACATGTCTTGCTCTGGCATGCGTCACAAGGGTAGACTTCATCCTATGTACATTTTAATAAAGTATAATTTCTGTTGAAAGAGGTTTATAAATATTTTCAGGTGTTATACAATTTTTTGTGGGCTAGTTCTCTATGTCAGCGGTGTGTCTGCAGACAATTCCATTTTACCTGATGTGTAGTTGTCTTGGTAGGTCATGGTCATGGAGGACAAAGTTGCGCTTAGGTAACTCCAGTCCACCCCTTTTAAGGATTTGAAGATTGAGGTCAGGACCTTGAATTGGATTAAACAATTCCAAAGGGAGCTAGTGAAGTAACCAGAGCACTGGGGTAACGTGTTAGACAATAAGTCAGTCATTACATCTTGAACTAAATGGAGCTTCTTCAAAGTTCCTGTTTTCAATTCCAGTCAAACTGCTGACTTGCATGCAGTATAAAGTTTAATATTTTCAAATTAGATTACGGTGACCATGATTCCTTCTCCCCCCATCCAACCAAATATCTCCAAGGCATTCTTCTCTGCCAGGTATTTCAGTCTCACGGTTTAAGAAAATATGTGGGTGGTTGTTTTTTGAGAACTTCCCACTCAACTGTAGCTTCTAAGATACTAATCCATCTTGCCTTCTTTTGGGACACTGATTTGATTCCTGCTAGTGGTTGCGTCTATTAATTGACAGGAGATGCCATGTCTGCTGATTAGGTGATCAAATGTGATAGGTAGGAGGACGAGTTCTGAAATAAAACTCAGAAAGCTCTCAACAAAAGATCTGCTGTTTTTCAAGACTCAAGGTATGTGCAGTGAAGAAACAGTGGGATGCTCCTGTGTGCCGGTGATTGATACTGTACTGGTTCAAAGGCAAACAGTGATGATTCAGTTCAACAAGCTGCCTCATGAGTTCTATTTTCTAACTTTAAATTTTTGTTGTTTTGAAACCAAAATGTCAGTTCTTTGATTACCAAAAGGGTTCAAGCCGGCAGAATTCTTTGACAACTGGACATTACTCATGCATTTGGAGTTTCCAGAAACAAAATTCAAGCTAGATAGGCCCAGATATTCTTGCCTTCCTGACACAAAATGATCTATAGTTATGCTCTTCTACTTTATAGTTATATAGATATGGTCAGGGTGATGGAGTTAGTTCAGAAATAGCCGTAACAGCTCACCTGGGATCTACAGACCTTTTGAGTTTAAAGATTTTTCAGTTCATTAAGAAATCAAAGTAAGTAGAAGGTGACTACTAAGTAATCAGTGAATTTCAAAGACTTCCTTATCAAATTAAATCTGATCTTCAGAAGCAAAGGCACTTAAACTCATGTAGAAGTGTATTTGAAGCGCCTTTCTTCCTTCTGAACAAGTCATTGTTCTGCTCTGTCCGCATGATATTCTCTTATAGCAGGGATCGGCAACCTTTGGCACACGGCCCGTCAGGGAAATCCACTGGCGGGCCGGGACAGTTTGTTTACCTGCAGCGTCCGCAGGTTCAGCCGATCACAGCTCCCACTGGCTGCAGTTCACCGTTCCTGGCCAATGGGGGCTGTGGAAAGCAGCGTGGGCTGAGGGATGTGCTGGCCGCCACTTCTCTCAGCCCCCATTGGCCTGGAATGGCAAACCGCAGCCAGTGGGAGCTGCCATTGGCCAAACCTGAGGATGCTTCAGGTAAACAAACCGTCCCAGCTCACCAGCTGATTTCCCTGATGGGTCTCGTGCCAAAGATTGCCGATCCCTGACTTACAGTAATATCTTGTTTTATGTCCCATGATGATCTCGTAAATTTATTGATCTATATTTTGGAGCATGTAGGGAGTGTAGGACAGGGTATGAGCTTTTTTATTCTTCTTTACGCTTGATGTAGAGGAGGGATTTTCAAAGACAGAACTGACATATCGGCACCCAACATCCATTCAAATAGGAGTTGAGCACTTAACTTTAAAAATCTCCCTCATAATCTTTAACTGACAAATGTGTTGGTGGCCTTTTCAATCCTTTCAGAAAGTATGTGAGAGGGTCTACTACAGATAAGTATTTATTTTAAAAACTTATCCCCACATTTGTGGGCAACGGCTAGCAGGTGAGTGCCAGTTCAGAAACTTCAGGTTTTCTAGTCTGTGGGTTTTTTTTGTTTTTTGTTGGGTTTTTTGGGTGGGGGAGGGGGACGGGAGAGGCAGGAGGTGTTTGCTGGCAAGCTTTGGTTGCAGTTATTTGGTATCCAAGACTGGAAGATTTTCATATTCTCTTCCTCTAATCTCTTCTTCCTTATTACTTAGTTACACTGTTTATGGCTTGTTGGATTTTTTTCTTTTTTGAGGGTGGCTGGTCAGGAAAGATTGACTAAGTTGAGTCCCAGCTCATCTTTTTTTTTTTTTTTTGTTGTTTTTTATAGCTTCTTTTCCTTTTGTACCATTAAATTTCCCTGAGAGTTTACTTGAAAATTATGGGGGTTATTTTCCTAAACCAGTATGATTTTGTTCCTCTGATAGAATTTGTTTCTCTGTGGTGGGTCCACTGGATGGACTCTGATTATCATAGATTGCTACACATAATACTTTCCCCATTTATCTCTTTTTATTAACATTGTCCCTAATTGATTTCATGTTGTTTCATATTATGGATACTTGCTTGCTGATAATGTGCTGAAGTTATTTGACACACCTCACTTGTCTATTGCCTCTTCAACTTGGAGATTTCTCTTCCTCTCCTCCTGGTCCCTCACCCTTTTTTCCTTGAGAATTTCCACCTCCATATCAGCACCTCCACTGCCTCGTTCTACCTCTTGCTGACCTGCTTGGTCCACTTACTATTCCACATGGTGTCCATCTGTGCAGAGCTTCTTCTAGGCTTCTTGGTGCAGGGATTGTATCTTCTAATTAATATTCTGTAAAGCTTTCATGGAATTTAAGTGTTGTGCTCACCCTCTGTAGAGGAGTGAATTTCATCCTCTAAGTACATATATAAGGGGGACATTTTGTGAAGTACTTTCAGATGTTATGATTATGAAAGGCAGTGTGTAGAATCAAGTTGGATTAGATTGTTTGTTTGTTTGTTTGTTTGTTTTTTCCCTCTGTCTCATAACTATAAATAGGGACACCTAAAATTAAAGCAGTCAAATCACTGACCCATGTCCACACAAATATCATATATAGCAACAGGCTAATATTACAGTAATTAGGATAATTAGTTTGTTTTGAAAAGCTCAGTGTTGCAAGAATTTTTCCAGTACATGGCTATTATCAAACAGATTATAATAGACTGGTCATCGATCCCATTGTTTTGGCAGTTTTCCTAAATTCTTTGTAGAATGTGGTAGTTCTTCCAATGAATCAAATTCCACTCCTCAGATATTTACAGTTGCACTTACCATGTGAGTTACTGAACTGTTACTGCCTGCACAGAATTAAATGTCAGATAAAATCAGTGCCAATGTTTAATGGCATGAAATAAACTTAACTGTGGCTCAGGGATTTCTTGGTAGTAGTATTGCAGTTACAAGAGTTGGAGCTAGAATGGAATTTAAATCCAGATTCCTGCAATTACACTAATTTTCCAAGACATTTACTGGTTACTAGAGAGGCACACTGAGTTTAATAAAATCAAGTAAAGCATTATATTTTGATATTTATTGAGCTTTAATGATATTTGTACTCCTTAATGATCTCTCTCTCTTGAACTTAAAGCAATTCAAAAATGATTTTTCCTATTCTGCAATTAATTTTGTACAATAAATTTTGTTTTAATCAATTAATAAATATTCAAATTATAATTTGATAGGCCGTTGTTTTATATATTTCATTTTTTTAAAGCACCTATTATTACTGGTCGGGCCGCATGCACTTTTACAAATATTTTAAAATATACAGAAGGGTTACAATGTCCATAAATACATAATAAGCTGTCTATGCACATCAGCGCAGACTGATTATTAATATTGATATCCATAAAATAACCTCCCATCAGTCATCTCCTTTCCCAACTCAAACATATATAAAACCTATCCAAAAGTCTGAGAAAATAGATAAGCTTTTTGATGTGCTTTAAAATTAAACAAATCTAGGTTCTTTTGTAACAAGGAGGGAGACAGATTCTCATGTCAGGGGTCCCTCATTGAAGAAGCTTGTGACAGCAACTATCTACTTTTTAAACTGGACAGCTGTCAGTCTAAGTGCCTCCACTGGTCACACCTGCAGCCGTATCACACGTGGAGAGAAGCAGACTATAGTAGCTAGGTTGCTAAGTAGTATAAGTAGACAGGTCCAAATCAGTTAGGTAAACAGTTTAAAACAAAGGCAATAAAACCAGCCATGTCACCTAGCAACCAAGGCAGAAAACTGATCTTAGTTGCTCTGTGCATAGCCCAACGTAATAAACAGGCAGACGCATTCTGCACTCCTTTATGGCTCTGGTCCTGCAAATATATATGTGAGTAACTTTGCTCACACAAATATCTTCGATGTCACTGAGACTACTCTCATCAAGATTACCTACTTACATTGGGCTTGCAAGATTGGACCGCAAAGTGAATTGACTTGCTCATACTATGCAGGTGCTCAAGTGCTCTGTTGGATAGGGCCCTGTTGGTACAGCTGAGCCTGCCATTACTGCATTACATATGTTGTTCAGTCTTTGCTCAAGCTCAGTTCTGGCTGAGGGGCGATCCAGAGAGATGGCTTGTTTTGTGACAAGGACAGTGTCAAGTTATTCCAATGATGGAGCCAAAAATGGCAAAAATTGTGAAAGCACAATGACAAATATGACGTAGGATCGAGTGATTTGGAAGCCCCATGGAGTAATGTGTTCTGAAGGGCTGGCTGCCAAGAACATAAAGCCTTCAGTGCTGTTGTGACATTTAGAAACACGAAGAAACCTGAAGGGTTTTTGGAGAAAATCTGAAGCCCTGAAAAATCAACAAGGCTTGATTATTTATTCTGGCAACATCCACACACAAACACTTCAGTCATCTTAGCTGGTATAAATGAATTGCAGAACAGAATAGAGTGCATAGCACTGCAGAAAATCTTATTCTTTCCTATACAGTAGATGTGGTTTGAAAAGTTATAACACTTGAACCGGTACTAAATTGGAAATAGTGCCTTTGTCACATTGCATTGTTTCCTCCATTTCACTGGCTTGGCTGAGGATGTCCAAGAGCAACTACTTTCAAAACTCAGGAGAAGGGACTAGAAAGGAATTGATGAGGCAACTTGCCTGTCTGGTTCTCTCGCACTGATGTTAGTGAAGTAGGATTCTTATAGACTTATTGACGATAAGTTCCTCCCTTGTAAAGCTGTGCCAGGACACACAACAGGAGAATGCTTATTCAAGATGTTTCGTGAAAGAGTCTGATTCCTACTTTCAGTTGAAGTGGTGTGCTGTAATCTTAATGAGTGGTGCCAAAGAAATGACATATCACAATAACAACTTTGTTGCACAGATCCAAAATAGCCAACAAGGTGACCAACAGCCAGTTATCTCTGCCCACTTGGGCAGAACTGAACCCCTCCTGTAGAGTGGCATTCCAATTTCTCACAGGGAAGAAGGCCAGCGTGGGGAAGGTTAAGGGGGCATTTCTTGCCAGCTTCCTAACCAGTTAAAACTCCAGAGGTGGAAAGGCCAGCTCCAACCCCTAACCAATCAGGAGAGTGGAGCACAACTGGCCCCTTCCAACATACCAGCCTTCTCGAATGTACCTGCACCTTGGGATGCATTGTTCCACCTCAGCTCTCTCTGTTCATTCTTCATCTGGCCAAGCCCCTTTCTGATCCAGACCCATTTCTGGTATGCTGTAGTTACACAGGAGTTCCTTTTTTATTTTTGTTTTTATTTTTAAAAGATATTTCTCTGTTGGAGCAGTTAAACAGCTAAAGGGAATTCAGCTTCCCTTGTCCCCTTTCCGTCTTTCTTCTTACATTTTGTCTAATTGTCAGTGCTCTAGCCTTGTTCTGTCTGGGTGTCCCCATGAAAGGACTTGAAGTAGTGCTCTGATAAAAGTTCTGAGTCAGGGTATATGGTTTCATAATCCATCTAATTGGATTCCCTTCCCCTTTCCCTCCCACCCAACTTTAGTGAACAGGTTTAGCCTTTCTCCCCCAAAAAGACTGGAGTTTTGTGGTTGCCTTTCAGAAGAAGGTTGGAACCAAGATCTTCTGATGATCACTCCTGTTTTTATCTGTTATGGTCAGCTTTTCTCAAAGTAATGAGTCTTCTAGCCTTCGTAATCAAGTTTCTGTCTGTGCCAGGTAATGACTCCCACCAAAGCTGAGTAGAAAATGCAATGTAAGGTATTTTAAAGGGGATTGCACAATCTGAAGGGGAGGGGAAAAGAACCTACCTAAACTCCAGTCACATTCTGAATTTTGGAACTCACTACATCCTAGCTTTCATGGAAAGGTTTGCAGGGAAAACTGGAGAATTTTAGTGCACTCTATTGTCTTTGTGGCCTATGAGTCTTCACAGTGTTGTGTATTAAAATCAGAACTACTGAAACCAAGAAAATGTTTGACTCTGCAAATTGCAAATGCTATATCACATATTGATACAATATCTCGTTATTGTTAATGGTTCAGACTGAAACCTAAAACCTACCATAATGAGCATACATGTTTACAGAACAGCTTAGTATCATATATTTAACATGTTTGTTCTAACATAATGAAGATTATATTTTTATTTGTTTTTTACAGTGCTACTGAGTGGCAGGATGAGCTTCTGTCTTAACTGAAGTTTGCACGTGTAGCTTATGCTCTGCAAACAGAAATCGAGAATCGTAGACACTCGTAATGGTATCCTCAGTGCAGTTTTGTACATTTTTAGAAGGAGATAAAGGAAAGTTTCTAAATCAGACAGAAAGTTATCTGTGAACACGCTTGGATCAGGGAATAGGTGTGACTTTTTTTTCCCCCTCCTGAAGGGGATGTTGCTGGTTTTGAAACTCAAAGTACTTACCCCTTTTCTTATTTCCAGTTTTGTTTGGAGTTTCATTCTTCTGGTCCTACTTCTTGCTGCCTCTCACTTGCTGAACTATTAGTGGTTTTCTAAAGAATTTCATAGGTAGATCAATGTTTGATCTGCACTGTTGTACGATGTTCTTCCCTGTAGCAATGTTGTTTTGTACCTGAACAGAAGATTGTTTCTAAAAGATATGCTTTAGGAATTATTTTGGAGAAGTCTTCTGGCCTGGGTTATCGAGGAGGTCAGACTAGACGATCACAGTGGCCCCTTCTGGCATCTGGAATTGTACTGTCGCTTTCCTGATTTGGTGTGTGAGTAAATATATAGCAACAAAGGTGGTATCTGCTCCCCAAAGATAATCCTTCAAAGTGAAATGTGTGCCTACGTATGAGCATACACATATGAGCATCCTATTGCTCAGCAGGCCTAAATTAGTAGTAACCTGTGGACAGAACTATTAAGCATCCAGCAATCCCAAAGAATGGGTCTTTGTGAACTATTCAGTTCACTACATTTCCATCACTGATTTACACTCAGCTGCTCACTTTCTCCCATCTTTTCTACAGACCAGTTTCTAGAAGTGCTGTTGTTTTTGTTTTTCTTCATCACCTGTGACATGAGATGTAATGTGGATATAATTGTTTGAACCAGGCAGATTCATATGATTCTCTCTCTCTCTCTCTCTCTCCCCCCATGTACATATTTCAGAAAGACCCTTTGCTCTATCTCCATATAAACTGAGCTACTTTGTTGCGGATAATCCAAATGTTTATATAGAGAGAAGCCTTGCAGTGTATTTGAGAATCTCAGGTGTACCTGGCAAGTTGTTCCCATTTAACCTTAGGACCTGACTGTTTGTGTGTCTTAACTGCAAGTACGTCTACAGTTGAGTCCAATTTCTTTTGCATCTGCAGCATGCTGTACATGTGCCCTCAGAATAAAATTGCCCAATTTCTAAAATGTCCTTCTGGGTCCAGGCTATCCAGCAAATTTTCCCATCTTTAGGCTTAATCTCTGAATTGTTTCAGATGGACGCACTGCAGCTTTCATGTGTGTTGGCCCTTGATATTGAAAGGCAAACTTTTCTCATGTCAGCAATTGTTTGTTGAGGTGGATATTTGTTACTGTTAGGGGCTAGCTTTCTAGGTACTAGGTGGAGGTATTCTTGCTCTATATCTAACAATCCATATTTTTTCTATATTTTAAAACCTGATCCAGTTACCTACCAGTTTTGTTATCCTGACAAAATGGATTTGGGGACAGTCCTAGAATAATCTACTTATTACCCCCTTAACCCATCCTTCCAGAAACTTCTACCTCAGGGGTTGTTGAAGTGCTTTGTTAGAAATGGCCAGTTTGTAAGAAATCACTGACAACAGTTCTTAATGTATAATTTAAGTTTTACATAAGTAAAATACAATTTAAACACACACATTTCAAGCATACACATATTAAATACTATGCTACACTACACTAAAATTGTATTTAAAAAAACCTGGTAGGCTTTTTTATCCCTTTAAAAATTACTGTTGCTGATTTACAAATCCTTTGGTATTTTTATTTAATCTCTGTTGCTGCTCAGCTCCTCTGCTCCGATTACAGTTGTTACAGTTGCAGATTGTTCTCAGCAGCTTCTTTATCTCTCTCCTTTCATCAGTTAGTTATTTTGTTTCAATGTTGCCGATGTTGTGGCCACTGCTGATATTTACTGCAGCTTTAGGGGGTTTGGGTTTTTTTCCAGAATTCTGAACTGTTTTTTCCCCAGCAGTTCTTCTGTCCTCTTGATCAGCTCCTCCGATCTCTCCCTCCAGCAGTTCTTTCAGCACTTCTTCTTGATAGCTCCCCTTGCTGGCTTCCAATTTGTTCGTCTTCTCCTGATCGATGCTCTTTCTCTAATTCAAATCCTGCCTGTTTGCAGCCGGCCTTTTATGCTGCACTCTGGCTGTCTTCTAATATGCCTTTCTAGTCTTAGAAGCAATTACCTCCTTCACACATACTCAGTATCAACCATTACTTCAGAGGTATGATTGATAGCTCTGAACTTTGGAACAAGTTGTAACCAGTATGAGTGAGTTTTGACTAGCCAACAGATCATCTGGCTCAGTAGCCACAAATTTTGGATGAGGTCACTGCTGTTCTGCAGCTTACAGACATTGATAAAGTTTAACTAGGGTTGCCTTGGACTAGGTTAATGGAGTTCAGAATCACTAATTGTGTTGCAGGAGAGTCAGTTCTTAAAAGCTCCTATTTAAAATGGATGGATCAAGTTTGCCTTTATTACTAAAGCTTTGTTCCTGCTTCCATTGAGGTCAATTACAAATCTTCCTTTGTGTTCAAAGGGAGAAAGATGAAGCCTTCTGTGTGACTGCAGTTTTCTTGAGGGGCTGTTTAAAAGTCCACTGAAGCCAATGGGAGTCATTAAGGCCCTTCACGGGAATTTTGCTATGTTGGTTGCATGGAGATATGGGTTGGTAATTTGTACGTCATTCAAGGTGATCAAGTGAATCCTAATTTTGAGGATTGAATATCTTTATTAAGGGCTGGCTTGTAAATGACAAACAATACAAGGAATAATTTGCTTTATTTATTCCTTATAAAGTAAATATAGGGAAATCATCTCACCCCAGGACTTTATTTTACATATTATTATGGGTTTAAAAGCTGCTTTTAGTTCCACAACAAGTGCATCTTCCTCCAGATTAGCTGTTATCCAGTTTTAGAAACTGAATCTTTTCAAATAGTCTACAAATTTGGAGTTATAATCCTGAATAAAATTATTAAATGTCTTATTGATTCATTACCATACAGGGATTTAATTGTTAATCTCACTGTTTGAGAATCTTTCTTTTTGACCCTATGTTGAAATAGTTTACTGCTTTCACTCCTGAATTTACATTTTGCATCTAGCACTGGGCAATTTGTTGACCTAATAAACTCCATCAGTGTGATTTGATTTGGCTTGCTTTTATGTACCTTATTGAGCTCTTTATGTTGATCATGAAGTGTAATCTAAAATTGAAACACACCAGCCAACACGACCATTAAAAAAGCTGGAATAGATTCATGTCCACAAGCCTATAAATATATCGGAGCGCTATAGAGATGTTTACATAAGTAAGCAGGCAAATGCTTCCAAAGAAGTATTCTTGCTAAACTAGATTCATCTAATCAAGTTGTGTGCTCTGTCTACATAGATTTTTCCCCTCTGTCTGGAGATTATAGATGTACTACTAAAAATAGCATGACTTCTATAGACTCTCTGTATGTTTCAAATTAAATGAATGTTGTAATGGTGGTTGTCATGGTATCTGGAGTGGCTCACACCCACAAGTGCCAATCTCATGGCAGACAGTCAAGAAGCCAGACAGGGACGCCAAGCTGGTTGTATGTTCTATAATTAGATTTCACCAACCCAATAACAAGTGTCAACTCCTAAAACACTGTAACAGTCTTAGCATGGAGTCAGAGACAGTCCCCTCAGACATTTCAGTGTATCTTGCAACCCTGGTAAGCTAGACCTATTGATAGCTGGGTGCTATACACCAAAGATCACAAAATATTCAGGTTGCTCCAAATTCCAAGAGACCAGTCTCTTACCTCAGTTAATTTGTACCTTAGATGTCCCACCAAAGACCATGCTTGTAGTCAATCCTGTAGTAAGTTATCTAAGGATTTATTAACTAAGAAAAGAAATGAGTTTTTACAAGTTTAAAACAGAGAAACACATACACAAATGAGTTACAGTTTATGGTTTCAAAAGGTGACAGAGTTGTAGTAATCTGTCAGTTCTAAGTGGCTTTTAGGACTAACACAGGTTGACCCTGGGATCTCTGCTTCTGTTTTGTAGTTCCGGCCCTGTGAGAGTCCAAACAGCAAAAGATTAAAAAAAAAAAATCCTGTCAGCTATTTTAATTTCCTTCTTCCAGAATTCAAACTGGTGGGACAAGCCCTTTCCCACATAGCCTCTTCATGGGTGCAAAGGTCAATTGACAAAGTCTTTGTATTGTGGTGCCCCACAATGGCCCATTTTTTGTTTTGATGGTCCGGAGACAATCCCTCCTGATTGCGTTCGCAGTTTCAGAGCAAACGTTTTTTTACAGTTACAAAGCAAAAACTTATATATTACCTTATAGCATGTGGTAAAGATACTATAAGTGAGAATAATGGATAGCAATTTACGAACATTTCATAAAGTCTAAACAAATTGTTATAAGTCCAATACCCCTCTTAATAATACTAACACACAGGTGAAGTAGACTGGTTTCCAGCAGTGAATTTGTCAGTGCTTGGCTGGGGCCTAAAGCCTTGGCCCTGGTCCACCAGCATCACAGTGATGACTATTCTACTTCAAAGTGTTTGGGAGATCGACTATATTAGTGTTTTGTACGATAATTGTTAGCTTTATAAGATAGTGTAATAATTAGATTATCAAAATTTGAAATATCTGACTGCTACCAATGCAGATACACCATAAAATATGAGTACTTTGAAATGCTCAGTAGCTTAACTAACTCTAACATTAATTGTTCAAATGCTGTCCCAACAAATTTAAAAAAACAAAACAAAACTGTTCACTGAGTCACATTGCAGCTTTGGCCTTACCACTAGTTTGGGATGCTGTCTCTTCAATAAAGAGCCCACTTCTAACTAGCCAGCATCAGAGCCAGGATCCAGGCCCTACCCAGCCTGCTCCCCACCAAGTGGCACTAGCAATGGTTCTGAGAGCTGTTATTCCATTTTTAGCTTGCCTCAGTCCAGCTTCCTGCTCACCAATGACCAACTGATTTCCAGGTTCAGTTTATTGGATCTCAGCTATAAAAATCCTACATGACCTGGGACTTGTCTACCAGAGAGATTACCTCCTTCCCCATGCACTATTGTTGACCCACACGTCAACTAGAGTGACCAGATACCAAGTGTGAAAAATCGGGACAGGGGGTGGTGGGTAATAGGCACCTGTAGAAGACAAAGCCCTGAATATTAGGACTATCCCTATAAAATTGTAACATCTGGTCACCCTGTGGTCAACTGAATTGTGCAAGCTGTAGCCCGGTCTGTACAAAAGAGAGAGAGCTGCTGGTATGATGGCTGAACCAGGGACCACCAAAGCTGAAAGGATGAGCTGCCATCACTTGAGCTAAACAGCCAGGTTCTCTAGTTGAGAAGGGTAATAGACTCTCATTCTTTGTAGCTTGGGCCCAGACGGGGGGAGGCAACACCCATTGACCACTGGACTATAATGACAGTAGATTATTGGCTAGCGACCCTTAGCTGTGGAGTTTGCTTTCTTCTTGTTTCTGGTATAACCTGAATCTGCTGTTTTTAGGGCAAACTGCAAAGTCCATCTGTTTGCTTGTACGCTTGGGAAGGGCCGTGGGGATTGATGTAATGGAATTTGAGGTGCGATCTATTCTTTTGTGTTTGAATTACTGATTGGTTAGTTTAGTTGTGTTGTGTTATGTTGCTGGGTAGTCAGGGGTGACCGTAACTTAAAGGACCTACCGGTATGCCGGAATCCTGAGCAGGAGGCGTGGCCTCAACCAGAAGAGGCGAGGCCTTTAAAGACCCAGGCCCTTTAAATCAAGATTTAAAGGCCCCGGGGCTCCGGCAGTGGTAGCGGCAGCTGGGAGCCCCAGGCCCTTTAAATCAGCCCCGGAGCTACCAGCTGCAGAGGTGGCTGGGAGCCCCAGGTCTCAGGGTGATTTAAAGGGCCAGGGGTTCCCGGCTGCCGCTACTGCAGCGGAGCCCCAGGCCTTTTAAATTGCCGATGGAGCCCCAGGGGCTCCCGGCTGCCGCCGCGACCCCAGGACTCGGGTGGAAGTTTAAAGGGCCTGGGGCTCTGCTGCCGCAGCAGCGGCCAGGAACCCCTGGTGCTTTAACTCACTGCCAGAGCCCTGCCGCCACTCCCCCGGGGCTCCGGCAGCGATTTAAAGGGTCCGGGGCTCTGGCCACTGCAGGGAGCCCCAGGCCCTTTAAATTGCCGGCCTGGGGAAGCTGGTCTGGTCCGGCATGGCATACCGGCTCTTGCCGGTACGCCGTACCGGACCCGACCGGCTTACTTTCACCTCTGTGGGTAGTTTATCTCGTGTTTTTCTTTTTTTTAATCTAACCAATTGTTAGGGCACCTAGAACTATGGAAAGGAGTATATGTTCTTTATAGCTAAATCAAAATAAATACATGTGCTCTCAATAGAAATGGGCTCAAGCCTAAGCTCTGGATGCAAATACCTCCCAACTTTGAGATCCAAAACCAGACCCAAATCTGAATTTTATGGCTGTTCCCTACCTTGATAGTCGGTTGAACTGAAACCCCACATCTGTATTTCTCTTCTGAAAATCTGGGAAGTCTGAATCCAAATCCTATCAAATTTTGCAGATGAGGCCTACCTCTCTTCTGAATTGGTTTAATTATAATTAACTGGAATGACAGCTTTAAAAAACCAGACTGATTGGGAATTTAGAGGAAAGTATAGGTTAACACTAAAATATTTTATATTACAATGGCATTGTATTTAGCAATGTCATGCCATTATCAAGGTACTATCTCCAATTTTGGTTACCACACCTTGAGAAATATATATATGACACTGAAAAGGTTCAGATAAAGGGAAATTTGATGGGTAGGAGGAGTATAGGACTTGCATGTAATAAAGTGCAAAAATACGATGATTAACTTGGATGGAAAAAAAGAAGAGTTGGAAGGGACTTAACTGAATGTTCAGCATTGAAAGGATGATAAAAATAGGTCAGACTTTCCTTTCTATCCCATCTCATAATGAGAAGAGGGGAACGATTAATAGAATTCATAATCAGTATGTTCATACAGATACATTCATTTATGATCATTATTTATTTTTTGTTTTAAAGTAGTGCCAAATGGGTCTAATTGTGATTAGGGCTTCATTGTGCCAGGCACAGTACAAACACATAGTACAAGACAGTCCCTTTCAGTTTGAACAGAAAAGGGGTGAAAGGGGAAACAGTCACAGAAGCATAGGGCAGTAGACTGTGCCTTTAAAAAGACTCAGTAGTACTCCACACAAGAGCTGGATGATATTTTTTAGCCTTTTTTTTTCCTTCCAAAAAATGATGATTTGTCAATACCAAAACGTTTTGTGAATTCTTATTGATTTCATTGAAGTGTTTTTGTCAGGGGAAAAAAAAAGGAAAGAAGTCTAAATGTTTCATTTTGACACATTTGAAATGAAATTTTTCAATTGTTTGATTCAAAACTACTTTTTCTTTTGAAATTTCCTTCAATTTTATTTTTTTAAAAGTTAAAACACGCAAAATCTAAACAAAATGGTTTGACCTGAAATGAAAGGTTTTTTGATTCTCTGACCAAAAATTTTGAAAAATTCCATTTTTGGGTCAACCCGAAATGATTTTTTTGGTATTATTTTTCAGAATTGCCAGTGAACTAAAAACTCAGTTATTTGTACAGGTATACCCCAAACTAGAAGTACAGCTTGCTAGATCGGGTTGTAGTGTATGAAGAGTATGCTGAGTAAGTGGCAGTAAAAGTCAATTTGTTGGAAAATCCTGGGCTGGGTCTACATGTTATCTATTTCTGTGTCTGATACCAAACTGAGCATCTTGCACATAGGGAGAAATAAAATCAGCATAGGATTTGACTCAGTTCGGCACACTTTCCTATGGATTGCTCCAGGATTCTTGCCAACATACGCTCTCTTAATAAAACATTTTTAATATTTAGTTTTGTGTTCAAATGTATCCAGCTGGTCAGCGTGTGTTACAGTGTCACCCTTTGTGCTGAGGATATGGGTCTCTTTACAGCTGTTGGCTTGAGCTTGGCTTAATACTTTTTAGCATGACTCATACTCTTGAGGTACCTGGTGTCAGTCAACACGGCAGCTATCACATAAGTATTTGTGTACATAGTTACCAGGATCTAATTTTTGTCTCCCTTAAACTGGTTTTATACAAGTGTACATTTTTTGATGGAGTTACTTCTGATTTATGTAAGCGAGAGGAGGGTTTGTCCTCCAGTATCTAACTCGTTGCTAACTTCTCTGGGATACCTTGCATATTAAAGGCGCTGTAAAAAGTCTAAACTGATGCCATTCTAGTCTAATTCCATACATAGGTAAGGTGTGAGTAGTCTAGAGAGAGAAAATGATTTATCATTGGCAATTATAAAAAACCTATAATCCAAGATGTAACCTTTTTCTTAAAAACAGAGTGGTGAATAATTATTTGAGGTTTCATCTAGTTCATTTGCAAAATATGAATAAAACCTATGGAGGTTAATTGAAAGGTTGCTGAAATGATGAGCAATGGTAAAGATCTTCTTGAAGGGTCTTGGTGGTGAAAAGCCATCTTAGAAAGCAAGGCTATGAAACAAAATCTGAGGAAAAATACCATTACACCTTTTTGACCTGACTAGTTAGCAAAAATTCAGGGCCATTGAGGATTGAGCAGAAACTGATGATATTGTCATTTACTTCTTTCATGCAGTCGTGTTGATTTACAAAAACTATAAAATTCCTGTTTCTTTGAATACAGGATGAATCAAGTAGGACACGGTTTCTTGCACACTACTCCAAGCCCCTTTCTAGACAGCACTCAGTCCAAACTTTCTCTCGCTTTTTTTATTCGGCATCATGCTACCAACACTTTAGTGCTTAGTGCTTCCTTGCTGCCTTCTATCTCCTGATTTTCTGATCTTTCTGCCTCTCTTTACAGACCCACCAACTTTCACAAAACATTACCACGCAAAACGTGTCCACCCAAATGTGCCTCTTGTGCCTTTGTTCTGGATAGTGACATGTGCCTGTGTTTTGGATAGAGGCTGCTTTAGTTTCATCTACCTAATTCCATGAAGAAATGTAATGGTTTCTTACAGCTATTTTAAAAGTGGTGGTTATGTGAAAAGAAAAACACAGAAACATGTGTAATTGAAAATGTACAAGCAATATCAGATACCTATTACAAATCTGATTTTAAAAACAATTAGTCACAGATTTACTTGCTCAATACAAACCACGGTGGAATAACTTGAGATCACAAAACTTCACGACAAAGCTCAGCACAAGGTACATAAATTATTACATGATATGGTATGAAATTCTTTCTGATTATAAAAGATTTATCTTTGCATTATCAGATAACCCCCCTTCCTCCCATTGAATGGGGCTACAGTAATGCTGTTAGGAAGAGTTTATTCATTGTGCATTGAATCTACAAAAAAAATGCTCAGGATCTCTTTAACATTCAGTAAAACAGTGACAAAGATTTAAGGAGAATAAAATACATGTTACACCCTGGAGCCAATACTCTCAGAAACCGAAAAGGAGAACTCCATTTAGTTTGACAGTAGCCTGCACTGCCTTTGTTTATCTGTGCAGGAGTGTATAATCATGAATGTGGATTTTCTTTCCCATATGAATTTTGCAATATTAAAAAAGCTTGGGTTCCCATGCCAAACCAAAATTAAAAAAATGCCAGCATTTGTCTGAAGGCCAGGTCTGATGAAGATAGCGGATGTACAGCTTTTGCACAGCTCTTTTCACCTTACCGTATTGCAAGTTCATTTTTGTTACCATTCAAATAAAGTCACCAAAAAATCTATAGAACTGGAAACTCAGAAAAAACATTTTTTTTTGCTGCTGCTGAGGATCTGGCCCTTGGTGTTAAACATTTTAAATAGGTAAAACATTCGTGAATAAAACTACTAAGTAAAAAAGAAAACAAACAAACAAAAAAAACCCTGCTGCAATGTCTGGAGGTATCAACGTGCAGTCACCCACTCTGTGAATATAGATGTGCAGGATCTCAGACCAATCATTTGGTTTATGAAATAACATGCTAGCTGGGCAGGTGAGAGAAGTTCCATCTTCTTGTTCTGTTGTTAATATTTGTATTAATTTTTAAATAGCTTATTAAACAAAAGTAACAAAAGCCCTCAATCCTGTTGTTCCTTACTCATTTCCATTGAGGTACAGCCATGTTTCCCCTCCTTTCCATCAGATGTCTTTTTCTACTCTGTATGAATGAATCATATCAAAGGCCCAGTCTTGCACACCCTCTTCTACTGATTCTGGGCCAAATTCCACCCACTTTGCACCTAACTGGCCCTAAGCACTGTAGAATTGGCCCACAGGGTAATGGCCTCTGTGCAGGTGAACTGGCCTCCTATGTATCACCTAAGTTTGGGGATGGACCCCTTTTCCATTGGTAACAAACCCAGCCTTCCTGATGGGATAGTGTAGGGGAATCTCCATTCGGGTTTTCACAATTTAAGGGACTGATTCAAAGCTTGTTTAAAGGTTTCCTGTCACAATCCACAACTGTATCTATCTCCAGAGTCCCACTTTTAGGCTCCTGGTTCCTCAGCTGTCACCTCTCTTGGGTGGAGATGCATATCTCTGTTCCTCCTGACCAGGGTTTTTCCAGATTGCATAGTTCCCTGGCTACACTACGAGTTTCCCCAGCAAGCCAGACTGCCTAAATGGCTCATGTCTGCATTCTCCTAAGAGCTTATAAACAGCATAATTGACAGCAGTTATAAGTTGCCACACAGCCCTCTCTAAGTGAGCACTTTTATTCTTAAGGTAAAAGCATTATACAGAAAACGTGAAAATCTAAAAGAATTTACACACGTGCTAATAAGCTTTCCAGAGATCACCACTGAATTCCAGTGAGGGATCTGGCCAGTGATCAGAGTTCAAACCCCACCAAGAAGTTTTTTTTTCTTGTTACAGAACAGCTGTTAACTCAGAAGAAGCACATCGTGAGTATGTAATTCTCCCCTTTCTACAACTCCAGACTTCGATCTTTAGATTCCTGGAACAGATAGCAGACAAAGGTCTCCTAGTCAGGGCATAGCTGCAAAAGGCCGAGTTTTTGCATAAGTGGAGGCAATACCTTTGCATACATCTCCCCCCTTAGAGATTTCCTGGGATACCCACTTAACTTTTTTTTGTCCCAGATGTTCATTCTTGTCTGGTCCATTGTTTCAAATAATCCTCTGAAGCTCATAAGACTTACCAGGAAATACAGTGGCCACATCTCTTCCCCTTTCCCTTCTCCACCCTCTGCTGAGTAATTACATACAATCCCACAGTAAGGCATGAATTTTGCATTTATAATACAATGGACTCCAATGCTACTTAATTCAATAAGCTCTCCCAAACATATTGCAGGAAATAGCCATATCTGTCATACTCCCAATAACTTCCATTGGCTATTCATCAGGTCCTGAAACATTATTTTTCATGTACAGTACTTTTGTATGGTATTTCACTAAGACAATGTATTGAAAATACCCCTGTCAAGGGACTGAAGGAACAAACCAATAGAACCGTTTGAATAATAAAGAAATACATAATGAAAAATTGCTCTCTTGGATTCTAACCAGAAGACAGTGCTTTGTTTCCACAAAGAGAAAGCAATATACATTACTACTATTAACAGGCTTTATTATCCTTGTCAAATGAGAGATCTGATATGAAGTTCTTATTTTTTAGTCCATTTCTTTGTGATGTATTAAATTAAAACGTATAGGGCCAAAGTCATTCTAAGTGTACACCCGTTGAAATCTATTATTACACCAGGGCTGAATTAGCCCATTATTAATTATATTTGATGATATTTATTCTAACTATAAGAAACATTATATATTACTTTATTTTCATGTTTTGCTGACAGGCTCGGTGGCTGAAAAAAGAACACAGCTGTAGGCGTCACTGATTAGCTATTCTTTGACATTTTACATAACAGTATCCTGGCTAAATTTGGACAAATATATTTCATCTTCCAATAAATTTTCCCGGAAATTTCAGTTGGTTGAGTTATTCTTCTCTACTTTCTCCACTGTATTACTGATTTTTCTGATACTGAGGAAACTGTATGTCATCCTTGAGGTGGTTACATTTCAATGTAAATTTAAGGTCCAGTCAATGGGACTTTTGTGAGTAAATCTGCAGGATCATAATTTGTTAAAAATGTTTCCATCATTATCACTGGATGTAACTTCTTAAAAAAAATAAAAACATTAATTGGCAAACAGCAAATATTAGACCAAATTGATTCCTTGTATAACTCCTTTGAAGTCAATGGAGTTACTATGACAGGGAATTCAGTCTGGAATTGTTTTTTCCCCAAGACGCAACATTTTCTGTGTCTAAAGGCTACAATGCATCCATTCTGTTTTTACTTACTCTTCTGATGTGTATTTTAGTTTAATGCATCTATTTTAATATTTTTCACCTAGCATATTTTGTTTCATTTGTACATTGAAATATCTCAATCATCTGTATAAAATCTGGGAAATTATGGTCTATGTAAGGCAATTAACCCCACTTAACAGCTGTTAAAGAGGATAATTGCCTGCTGTTATCCTCACATAACATCATTCTAAATGCTAATTGCATACAATTTACTGTCCATAAACCCACCCTTATTTTCAGGTAAATTGTCCTCACTGTGGATTGGAAACTGAAACTGTTGGTATGGATGTGTGTGTGATATACACTCTGTACATGTGCAGTTTGGGGGTTCCATGACTCTGTCAGTAAATCAGAGCAGAGTTATAGTACTAAAGTATTATCCCAGAAGTTCCAGCAACACATGGTATCAGCTTGCTTGTGGATTTCAGTGAAGAATTGAAAAGCGGGAGGAGGAACCCACCAATCGATAGGCACCTAAATCTTTGTGGACATATTTCGGAGAAAGTTGTCATGACAATAATTGTTACCTTCTTTATGAGCCTGATCCCGTAAGCCTCCTCCCTGCACTCACAGAACTCATCTTGACTTCCCTGGGAGTTCACCATGTGAAAAGTTTGCTGGTTTGGACCCTATATCAGTTTTGAAAACCAGACACGTGATGGCCTCAGTGAATTTCACAGGGTTCATGAAGAAAATATTTCAATTTTATTTGTTCTATATCCACCTACTAACAGCAATGTAAACTTTTCCCATTCATATGATTGATTTAGCTTCGGTTAGGGTGACCAGACATCCTGATGTTGTTGGTACCATCCCAATACTAGGGGCTTTTGCTCCTCCCCCCCTCCCCTGCCCCCGCCCAAGTACTGTTTTTTCACACTTGCTGTCCGGTCACCCTAGCTTCAGTACAGGATTATATACTGAATACAACAGCATGAATTACCAGTACAGATACAGTCTATTGAATGTTAGCATTTTATAAGCAATATCAAATTGAAATAATTGACTTAAAAGAAGGTACCTTCAACAAAGCATAGCCACTGGAAAGGGGAATCATAATTTCACATAAAATTAGATGCAGAATCCTTGATAAGATATGTTAAATGAATAACTGATGAATGGATGGTTTACTTTGTAAGTGGAAATCTTATTAGTTTGTGTAGATCATGATGGCTGATAGCTAGAAAAATAATTGGTCCCCTTTTGTGAAAAGAAGGTAATCCATTAAAGTGCTGCATGTGGAGATCAAAGGAATTTTATGTATTCTATTATTTTAATTTTTTCATGACTTTTTAACTCTTTAAATACTGCCATTTTTCAGGCTACCAGCCAAGTGTAAATGCTTAGGAAGGCATCAGTGATATACATGCATACAAAAGCATACCTACATATAGGTATCTGTGTGTGTGTATAGATAGGGATTAAGCTTTGTAAATGGAATATTTTGGGCTGTGGTATGAAGGGAATTTATTTGGGATGGCCACATTCTCGGTGGAAATTCCACAATTAGCAAGATTTGGACAGATTGTTTTGTCTTTTTTATTTGTTTTATTTTAATGCTGAGTGTTTTGAAGCTGAGAGGTATTGGAATGTCAGAATATGTCCAGAAAGAGGCATGTGGTTTTCTATTGGTATCTCCACTGCGGGAGGAGGAGGAGAAAGGAGGCAAGTATGCATTTGTGCAAGATTGTTCCATTGCACTGTGGTATCTTGAACGCTGTTACTTGTAGGCTCTTACTTCAAATTTCAGGGGGTTTCCTGGTCCTGATTGCAGATTAGGGAGCTCTGTAGGGAAGTGTTATCTGGGTCTAGCAGCAGCCAGTCAGCAGACAGCAAGCCCAAGTTGGGAAAGGTTGAGTGAGTGGTGCCTCTCTGCTTCAGGGAGCAGCCTGCTTTGTGTGTGTGCGGTTTGGTATTCTTGTGTGTTGTTCTGAATTCTAAGAAGTAAGTCGTAATCTTCCAGCAGGCAGATGTTATTTTTTATCTGACTGCTGTGTGTGTATTCCATGAACTTAATATGTATATCTGTGCAAGAACAGCCACAGTCTCTGCACTTGTGAAGTGAGAGTTTGTGTTGGGGAGGGAGGTGGCATGGCATGGGAGATGGCACAGGAATTCCCAAAGTGTCATGGTTGAAGTAAGACCATGTCCTCCGTACTGTCCAGGAGGTCATGACTAAAATGGATGGTGAACACGTGGCACCAATTAAAAATGTATAATTAGGTAGCCTAGAATTCCTTTAGGACCCACCACTGCAGAAGAGCTGCTTTGCACCCTCCTGCTAAAGTCTATGGTAATAAAAACCACAATAGAGCCCATAAGATGTAAAACTGATGTTTTCTGTTTCAAATGTTGAGAACAGTAAAATATTCCTCAAAGCTGAAATTCTAGGAACTTTTGTTTCACAATTGGAGGAACTATTTTTACATGCAGTAGATTGTATTTTGCTGCTAGTGGTCTCAGAGGTAGTTGATATTTGTTTTGTAATTCTCCAGTGGGTGTCAGGAGGGAAGAGAGAGGTTCCCTGAGTGTAAGAGAGAAGCAGTTTGCAGGGGAGAGCAAGTGGAATCATTAGGGAAGGAATCAGTGGCTGAGGGAAAAGAATCTCTTTGTTTGAAGAGTTGCCTTTGAGGGAAATATTTGGGGAAAAGGGAATGTTCAGTTTGAGGGCAGAGACCTCCTTTTCACAACAGGAGCCATCGACAATTTGTGCCTCTTGATACTGGGGGTGGGGGGTAGGGGCAATGTAAGGGGGAGGACATGTGACCTCCCCACATGTCTCCTCTGGGAGGAACTTCCAGCCCTACCTCCCTGGGCCAGGGCTTCCAATCCCACCCTCTCCTGGGGCCACATGAACGAGGAACACATGCTTCTGGGCCCAGCTACCCTCTGGTTGGGCAATGGACAGGGAACCTGCTCCTGTCACCTTCCCCAGTGACCCCCCAACCCTAAGCCCAGCCTGGGGCCGCCACACTCTCTTGGCCACACCAAAGTTACCTGCAAGGGGGCATTCTGTCGTCCACCCACTGCACCTACTCCCAGCATATTCAGCCTGGCAGCTGGGCCTGGGTGGGGAGCGGAAGGCCAAGCAGAAATCGGGGGAGGGAGGGCACTTGACCCCGTATGCCCCCCTATGCACCAACTATGACAGGAGCAAACTTGGTGGATGGACACTGGGGATATCTTCTCTTGCCCCCACTCACCTCCCTGAAGAAATTGTCATTGGGAAGGAGAATCTCTCAGAATATTCCCTCCTGCAGAAGTCAGGCTGGACAGCTCTGGTTCCCACTTGGGTGGTCTTTCCTCTACCCTGTGTGAGGTCAGATTGTTAGCGCCTGTCCACAGATAAGGTTGGGGACCAGCAGCTCTACTTAGCTGGCTCCTCTGAATCACTGGGATGGGACTTACGGGGATGTATAATTTGCAGACGAACTCTGGTAGTTAAATATTAATGGGCTCATATTTGTACTTACAATTTATTTCAGAAGCAAAATAGCACCTGCAAAAAGTAACGCTGCCTTTCAGAACAGTCTCGTAGTCTCTAGTGTATACAGACCAATGTAGACATGGATGTATAATATGTACAGACTCCAAAGAGTTAAATTTGAGGGAGTGGAACAATTACGTATTTTTAACTACCTCGTACTTCACAATGACAACCCAAGTGACATATTGAAGCAACATTTTGGTATCTTATATTTATATATGTGAAAGGAATTCAGAGCAAGAACATGAATAAAATATATTAAATTTCTACAATTTCAGTACTGGAAATAGCCAAAGTAATTGCTAACTGATTATTTCTGTGGGAGAAAATTGGTTGGAGTGGAAATGCTTCACTGACAATAATACATTTGATATAGTGTTGATAGAAATAGGAAGATTTATCTGATCTATTCAGATGCCCTCTCATGTGGAGCAATTTTCCATGTGTACAATTAATTAATTGATAGATTGAGTATCATTATTTAATTTCAGTAATGAGATATGACCTCAGCTGAATCCTTTATTGATGGATTCTTTCAGGATTATGACTTTACAATTATTTTCAGCGGAACACGTGAACTATCATGGAGCTGTATCTATGAAAATGTGGGCTTTGTGTTTTGTGCCTACATGAACAACAATGGATTTGTATGTTGTTTCATGTAAACAAAGAAGAACAACCTCACATAAACACAGCAGGAATTATGCAGTGGTTTTGTAGCTGTCAGCCCCAGGATATTAGAGAGACAAGGTGGGTGAGGCCTCTCTTAACAACAGAAATTGGTCCAGTAAAAGATATTACCTGACCCACCTTGTCTCTCATAGTTGGAATTGTCAGATACTCTTATAAAAGTAGATAATCGTCGTTCTCATTACATGAATAATGATATTAAAGTATAGGGAAAATCAGAATTAGAAAATAGCATATGATGCCTGGAGCTAAAGGCTAAAATGTTTCAAATGTGGGTGCCTAAAGTTTAGGGACTGAAATCCATATTTAGGGACCTAACAGAATGATCTCTCAAGTCAATTTTGTCCAGTCACTTTCTCCTGTTCCCTAGCTGATGGAGGACTTTTCTGTCAGTATTTGGAATGGTTTAATTGTTTTTTAAAGGATTGGTTTTGAATGATTGATTGACATATAAGGTGCTTACATCACGTTAGATCCAAATCAACAAACATTCTTAATTCACTGTAGTTTACGTACAAATGCTGTCTGTGGGCTTGATCCTGAAAGTGCTGAGCACCCCACGCCCTGAGTTCTGTGAGTGTTAATGGTGCTCAGAACTTTAGAGGCTTGAACCTTATTTATGGCTCTGATTTTGTTGGTGGTGGGTTTTTCCTTTCTTTTTCTTTTTGGTGTGTGCGCGTGTGTGCGCATGCAGATTTGAATCATATCTCAAGTTACAAGCATCATACAGCACATTCTCTTCCCTCTTCTGAGCAGTGCAAACGCAGTGGAACCCATCCACAAGTCCCCTGCTGGAGATTCATATCTAGCTCCTACACAGTACAGAAGGCAGGGAGAGGGAGTGGTGGGACTCTGGGAGCATGTAAAAGTGTGAGATTTTCCTAATGTCAGACTTAATTTCTTATTTTTCATTTAACAATTAAAATAATGACAAAACATTCTGTTTTGTGGTATGGCATTCTTTTTAATGGTAATCGTAAGGGGCTGTACCCATGCCTATAGGTAAGGTTACACAAGTGTTTTCATTCTATGGCTTCGTTTTCAATTGTTCCCATTTTTAACCTTTGCGGCTGAAATTTGGCAGGTTCCTTATCAGCCCAGGAGTGATGGCTTACATGTTTAGGAAGAAAGTATTCAGACATTTTCAAAAATTAAAAGATTGGAAAAAAATATGTACTTGTTGCCTTATATGTGTTTTTTTTATAGCTGTAATGCCGTAGTGGTTTCAAAGTAGTATCTTAAGATTTGACAGGGAGATAGTACTAAGGTCTTAGGTGAATCTTTCAATAGTTAGATAACTATGGATTGTGACTGGTCAAAATTGAGGGCTCTACATGCATGCATTGAATTTTATAATGAAATGCTTAGTCTGTCATCTTTCTATTGGTTCTGTGTGTGTGGTCCTAGCTTACAAATAGAATGCTATCGCCTTTCTGTTGATAAGTGAAGGTGGAGGGAAGGATGGCAAATGGAAGTCACTCACAAAGGAAGTAAATATGGGATCCGGATGGAAATCCTGCCTATAACGTAGAATAGTTTGGATGGAAAGAAGCCAGTGCTCACGCTTCTTCACTGGTTGCACATATTCCCCGCTGCAGAGTATTCCACTGTTGTCTTTATAAAAGCAGGAAGTGACCCAGTTAAGATTTCATGTGCAACCTTAGGTTTGCCCCCGGTGCATCTTTATGAAGATAAAGTGCGTGACGAGAGAATGTCTTCCACGGGTCCCCTGCCTCACTCCATACACACATTGGTCAGAGCAGGTACGTGCAATGGATTGGACTGGAATCCACAGCACCCCACTTCATTTCTTGCTGTTTTGCAATGATGTCTTGGGAGTGAGGCTGCTATCTCCTCCCTCGTTCACTGCAGAAGTTGTGTGCTGTGTCAAGAATGGGGGAGGATGTTAGAAGATGTATGGTTTAGTGGTTAAGAGACTGAAATGGGATCCTCTGCCACTGACTTCCTGTGTGATCTTGAACAGGTCATTGAAACACTCTGTGCCTTAAAGCTGCCTTTTTAAAATACGGATATTAACATAGGGGTGTTGTGAGAGTAAATTAATGTTTTATGAAAATATTACTGTAATGAGAGCCAGAGACAAGCCTACAAAAGAAAGTAAAGTTCACACACAGTGCAGAGTTTGGAAACTACACATTGAATTGTGAGAATGAAAAAGCAACATAAACATCTGTTTTTTTCCCACTGTGCAGTCTATCCTGGACTCAGATTGGGGCCCTGGTCCTATTAAAAATAGTGTTTGTATAATAGACATGTTTATACTAGACACTCTCAAAAATTCACAGCTAAGTTGTACACGGACCTTATTTTTTGCAATTTTCTGTCTTTTCAGTGCATCATTTAACATTCCTAATTTAAAAATTATTTATTCTATTGAATATATGATATATATCACTTATCCTTATAGCAGTATATTATCTATTAAAATTCAAGGGTAACTAGCACATTTGGAAAACAATAAGGCCCAGATTCTCTCCTGTAGTTGACATATGCTGGTCACAGAAGAGGGGAGTAAGCAGTCAGGGAATACTTTGCATCTTTCTGTGTTTTGTGATGCATTTGCATTAACCCCCAAACATTGTTGTAAATTAGAGCATTGTAGGGGTGAATCTAATTTACAAAAACTGGCTATGGAATTTATATGACCATAGACCAGGTTTGAACTGGCACGATGCGGGTGCACTCTGGCTACCCTCAGCACGCTGCAATTTGATCCCTATACCACAATAGGGGGTTGAATTGCTGGTGTAGGAACTGACTATACCACTTTGTACCAACTGAGACCTTCCCTGTGCTTCAGGAATTCTCAATGGGCCTAGTTAGAGCTAGTTTCTGCAACTTGGGCCACCTGAGTGGTGCAAAGTGGTTAGAATAGGAGGAGAGAATTTGGGCTGTCCTTAATCTGGGCAGAAGTCTTTGATTGAAATTATCAATTGTCTAAAATATCTGAGTACTTGAGTGTTCCCCCCACCCCCACTGCCACCCCATCTCTTGTTAAATATAAAAGACTCTTGCTCACATAAAACATTTTCAATGCGTTTACAGTGTTACTGGACAAACTTTGTGGTCGAGAGACAAGGTGGGTGAGATATCTTTTACTGGACTAACGTCTGCCGGTGAAAAAGACAAGCTTTTGTCTATACAGAGTTAGAAAGCTTGTCTCTTTCAGCAACAGAAGTTGGTCCAAATTGTCTTTCTAATATCTTGGGACTAACAGGGCTACATCATCACTGCAAATGAACTTTATGGTATACAGAGACCTCAGATAATATAAACACAATCTGAGCGCAGTGTGGAGAGCCAGGAGAGAGAACTGCTGTATGATGTTGAAGATATGAAGGGACATTTAATGAGGCAGAAGGAGAAACCTTTATTCCTATAAATATTTGAAATGATACAACAGTCCATAAAGATAATTTAGTTCAACTCAGATATCTAGAAGTCATAAAGTTACAGAAAACTGTTAGCTACCCATTATGGCTACATTTATTAATGGAACCAAAAACAAAAAAAAGTGGCATATACCTTGCTGAAATTGTACATAAAGAGCCAAATCTTGCTCACTGTGATTAAATTTTTCCAACGTCTGCATGATGCATTTGTAGGTGCAGTATAAATCCAAGGGTAATTGCTTTAAATAACACGCACAAGGTGGCATATTTAATTCATGTTGTGATAGGTTGAATTTTGGGAAACTTTCATGGAGTCTGACAGGTTATATTTTTCAAAGGACGCCCTTGATTTGACTTCAGCCACTTAGATTGGAGGCCTTTGTTCCTTAATTACATGCTTTGTGTGGTTCTTCCTCAATCAGATGTCTAGAGCTTCAAATAATATCCTCCCTCTTCCTTGGCTTAGTCTGAGCAGAAGAGAAGGAAAACAAAAATGCCACTAGTTCAGATGGATAAAAGATAAGGAGAAATCCCTGCCTCCTCTTTGCAGATGGAAAGGAGAACGTCTGGCCTTACTACAATGACTTCCCTCTGGGAAGGAAGATGGGATTGTCCAAAGATCCAATGCCCCTTGCACCTTCAAGGGCTGAAGAGAATTCTTACCATGCTCTCAGGCTGAAGAGGGAGGGGAACTATTGTCCTGTTTGAGTACAGCTCAATTTAAGGAGTGAAATTCTCTAGTTCTACACAAAACCCAAGTAATCTGTTCAGGGGTTGAGGGACCAAAACCTACCCTCATAATCTTGAGGCAGGCCACATGGTCTCCTGCACAGCCATACACAGATGTTACTCCTGGCTACACAATGGAATAGTAGGGGTCACTGCCCCACTAAATCTTCCATTCTACTGGTTGTTTCTGGCTACGTGAGGGTTCTGTAACCCCTCTGTAAATGACTTACTGTACCAGCCTATATGAAACTGGTTAGGGATCCCTGCTTGAGGACACACAGGGAGTATGGATGCTTCATGTCATGAAGACTGCTCCTGTTCCGCCCACCCTCTAGCAAGCCAGTTCTGCATGCGTTCACTGGGGCTAGAATGCCTTGTGCTGACCCTCCACATTTGGGTGAATTATATCTGGTCTCTACTGTATATTACCCATCTACTTAAATACACACACTCTCTGAAACCTGGACATCTATGCCAGACTTTGTCTGCTTAAATCCCATAGTACATCTAATGAGAGCACCAAGTTTTTTTAGCTTTAAATTTTGGTTAAAAATTTTAATAGTACCTAACAGTTTCCCACCTTGATAATTTGCAAAAGTGGTACTTTATGCTAAAGCCAGCAATCTCTCCCAATATTCTCAGCAAACCTGTAAAAACTAAGTGCTGTAATGTTCATATACTATTAAGTCCTCTTTATGTTTGCAAAGTACACTACATTGATACCCCAATTTACCACCACATTAGGAAATATTACCAAAAATAATTAAAACTAGAACAGAATCACCCAAAGAAATGAATAAAGGTGCAGTATCCATTCTCGCTTTAAAGTCAGGTTTGCAAAAATCTTATCTGCAGTTAGCTGGACTTTCAGAGAGCTCAATTCCCACTTATGAAACAAACTGACTGGCTGGATTTTCAAAAGAGTCCAGCACACCGCTAGTGCCAAGCTAATTTGCAAATCTGTCCATAAGTGCCACAATGGGAGCTGCTGAGTATTGAGCACTTTTGGAAATCTGCCCCCCCCCCCCCCCCGGCCCCGCCAGTGGGTCTAGTCATTAGTGTAATTTAGAAAATGTCTACTCTGTTTCTTTTTGGCAGATCAAAACCATATTCTTTCTCAGAATAAAAAAAAGTCTGCAAAATAAAAGCAGTCGCTTAGCAGGTTGGGAATGATTGCAATGAAAAACGTAGTGTTTTTTTTTTTAAGTATACCCACCCAGTCTAGCTGTATATAGTCATCAGAAACAAGCAGCCTTTTACATTTGTACTAGGGAGAAATTCTTGTGTGGGTAAAATTGTCTTTGAACTTATCAAATGATCATTTTTTGCTAAAAGAAAATGCTATGAATACATTGGGTGGTATTTTTTTTACCTCCTCTTCAAACACACCTAGGTGACTTTGAAGAATAAGTTGCATTGACTTTTGATGGGTCTTGTGCTCCTAAGTCACTTGGTGGTTTTGAAAAATGTACTCCGTCATGACTGAAGCATCAGTTTCTCCATATGTTTCAGTGTTGCAGCCGTGTTAGTCTGTACCTGCAAAAAGAAAAGGAGTACTTGTGGCACATTAGAGACTAACAAATTTATTAGAGCATAAGCTTTCATGGGCTGATCCTGGCGTTCATATTTGCAGTGGCCTGCAGCTTAATAACAAAAAATGGCTTCTGTAGGCCCTACCCATAATTGTACTGTGGATTTTTGGAAGTTATTTTTCTTCAGAACACTTTGGAGAAGATGGTCATGTCTCCCCCACTTCCAGCTGCTTTACACCTGGGCATTTCCCTTTTATGTGGCGGCGCAAAGCCAGAGTAGCTGCTTCTGTGCTACCTAGTTTGTTCCCCATCCCTAGAAAAGGGGGTGGGCTGGGAATGGAAACAAATTCTTAACTTTAAAGTTCTTAACTGTCATTAAAAAGAGGAACGGAGGAGACCTGGGCAATTATAGACCACTGAGCCTAACTTTGATACCTGGAAAGATACTGTAACAAATTATTCAACATTTTGTAAGCAGCTAGAGGACAATAGGGTTATAATTAATAGCCAACACGGTTTGTCAAGAGCAGATTGTGCCAAACCAACATAATTTCCTTCTTTGACAAGAAAACTGGTTTAGTGGATAGTGGGGAAGCCATAGATGTGATCTGTTTTGCTTTTAGTAAGGCTTTTTGACACAGTCCCATATGATATTCTCACAAGCAAATAAGGGAAATATGCTCTAGATTAAATTACTATAAGGTGCATGCAAGACCATACTCTGTGTAATTATCAATGGTTCACTGTCAAACTGGGAGGACATATCATGTGGGATCCTGCAGGGGTCTGTCTTGTGTCCAGTACTATTCAATGTTTTCATTAATGATTTAGATAATGCAGTGGGGTGTATGCTTATTAAATTTGTAGATGACACCAAGACGAGAAGGGTTGCTAGCACTTTTGAGGACAGGATTAGAATTCAAAATGACCTTGACAAATTGGAGAATTGGTCTGAAATCAACATGATGACGTTCAATAAAGACAAGTGCTAAGTACTATACTTAGGAAGAACAAATGAAATGCACAGTTACAAAATGGGGAATAAATGGCTAGTCAGTGGTATTGTTGAAAAGGATCTGGGTGTTATAGTGAATCACAAATTTAATATGATGCAGTGGCAAAAAAATCTTATATAATTCTGGAATCTACTACTAGAAGTGTCATGTAAAACATGGGGAAGTAATTGTCCCACTCTACTCAGCACTGATAAAGTCTGAGATAGAATATTGTGTCAGCTTCTGGACTCCATACTCGAAGAAAATGTGCACAAACTGGAGAAAGTCCAGAGGAGAGCAACAAAATTGATAAGTTTTAGAAAACCAGATCTATGAGGAAAGGTTAAAATCTTGAGAAAAGAAGACTGAAGGTGCACTTTATATGTTATGATATAAAATATGGTAAGGGCTGTCATAAAGATGATGATGAACCATTGTTTTCCAGGTCCACTGAAAATAGGACACGTAGTAGTGTGTTTAATCTGTAGCAAAGGCGATTTAGGTTAGATATAGATAAACTTTCTAGCTATATGAATAGGTAGGTGTTAGAATAGGCTTCATAAGGGAGATTGTGGAATAACCATCATTGGAATTTAAAAAAAAAACAGGTTAAAAAATACCTTTTGCAGATGGTCTAGATATACGTGGTCCTGCCTCAGCAAATGGGATTGGACTAGTTGACCTCTCAAGGACCCTTCCAGCTGCACATTTGTATGATTCTGTCATTGTTGGGGGGAATCCCATGAGGGGAAAAAAATGATAATGTCCACATGGATGAGTAATATATGTAATTGTACCTTGAGACAAATGTGCTTTAAGTGTATGCCTCAGCAATGAGAAACATTTCCACAACTTTTAAAGAATATAAGGCTGATTTTAAAATTTGTATAACTGCCTATGACAGTGTGGTAATATGATCTTGTGTAATTTCATTACCATAAATGAAAAAAGTAAATGGCAGTTGTGATCATTTTTCACAATCTTACTTTATTATATATCCTGAAAAGCAGAATACACTGTCCTGCAAGCTCTGTGTTTTCACAAGACATTCATATGGGTAACCTTTCTCTTTGAATCAGGTCATTACCATATACTAAGATTTTAGAAGGTATTCTCATTTTAGTACAGAGGTTTCAATCTCATGACCTATCAGATTGGGACATTTCCTTTTAAGGAGTTGTACTGATGGCGGGTATAACATAACAGGTTGTTCTAGCTGAATCTTGTTGATATATTGCACTCAGTAATAATACTTTGTATTTATGCTCTTCATTTGTGGCTCTTAAACTGCTTTACAAATGGACTCTTAAAGTTAGGCAACTAAGTGTAGACTAGGACCTCCAAGACCATCGTTTAGGAACAAATTTCAGTTGTCCTATTAATGTCTATATTTTTAATACTGTTTAATTAGCCTGGGGTGCCTGCCTAACTTTTAAGAGTTTGTTATATAAGAGGAACATGCCAAAATCATTGAGTTTAGTTCAGTCCCACAAAACTGTAGACACTTGAAATGCTTTTCTCTGTTCTGGCAACCATGCAAACCTAGCTTGCTTTCCAAAATGCCTGTAGCAACTCAATTTGTCACAGAGGCAAACTGGTAGAAGGTAGAATTAGTGGACAGGCAATGGGGAAAGAATTTGGATTAAGGATGGTTGATGTCCCTTAACTTAAAAATAACTCTGCTAGAAATAACTAAGGATCCTGCTAGCTGCTCAGCATTCTCCACTTCCATTGCCGCCTTCCCTTCAGAACTGTATCCCAGGGGAAAACCCACAGAGGTTCAATAATCAGATCATCAAGTAGGCCCTCCATATTCCCTAAAGACACATCTCTGTTGTGAGAAAAAATACTCTCCAGCAAATGCTGATCTCAGATTCCTAGTTAAACGTGAGCTCTTGGGACAAGTGTCAGGAATATTACAAATGCCATTATATCCTTTCTAAACTGTGAATTGATCAGTGTAATTTTTCAACCACTTTCAGTTCATGCTGAAAAGGTGATTCACTTAGTGACACTCTTGCCTGTTCAGACTCCTTACTTTGTTGCTATGTTGTATCAATTGCAATATGTCCTTATCAGCTGGATCTTTCTAGTCATTCTCCAGAGAAGTAAACAAGTGGAAAGCAGGCATAATATATTTCTAATAGCTCAGAACCATTTAATAATGAACTATTGGACTGCAAGAATTTTTCTGTCTCACACACAATCATGTACATAGTGCAGAGGTGAAATATACTCTAAAACAGATGCTTCCCTGTGTATGTAATAATCATTATGATTAAAAGTATTTAAATAATTTCAGCATTAAAATAAAATAAAATTCCCTAAAATTATTCTGAATACTTAATACTGGTGTGGGAAAACTTATGTTATGTTCAACTGTTTTATAAATTTTCTGTCCCGGATGGAATTGTGATGCATGCTAGAAGCAATGATCTAGGCAAATTGAAATACATTGGAACTGATAAGACATATGGATGGTGGGGGAGGGAATATATCTACAAAACGCAAGAGACATGACTAAACCTGTTGTAAAAATATTCTCAGGCATTAGCCACTGAAGAAAGTGGGAAAAATATGGAAACTTCTAGATGAATAGAGCAGGTAACTTTTGAAGTGGATAAATATGGAACTTGTGGCATTTCCAGAGGGCCAGGAAACAATGTAATTAGGCATTTTGAAATGATATATGAAGAAGGTTGTATATGGAGGGTGTTTTGTGGGGAGAGTGTTGACATGTAAAAAAGATACAGTATGTTTTTCCACTGAATGCATCCGATGAAGTGAGCTGTAGCTCACGAAAGCTTATGCTCAAATAAATTTGTTAGTCTCTAAGGTGCCACAAGTACTCCTTTTCTTTTTAGTATTTATCAGTGTTGTTCATTGGTTTCCAGTGTGAAAAGACCTAAGGTAGGGGGAAAATCAAGTTAATTCAACATACAAACCAGCATGTTTGTCAGTATTATTTACTTTAATTTTATTTGTGTAAGTATTTTTCTAGAAAACCTTTTAGATGTTTTAAATAATGAAATTTTTAGTTAAAATTGTAAATTAAAGTACGCAATGCCACCAGATTCTACAGTAGTTCAATGGCTATTTTTGATGGCTCCATCCATCGTATGAAAATTCAGACTAAAACTGACTTAAACTACTGTACTGTATATTGTAACTGGGTGGCCACCAAATTCTTGGTCTGATAAACTATAGGAGAGAGTTCCCTAAATGAATGTCCTTTACTTAAAACTCCCTGCAGATTGTTAGAGAACTGACAGGAGAAGCTCCTCCTAGCGTTAATTATTTCTCTTTCCGAACATAGGAGTAGAAGTTGTTTCTCAGATAACTGGGCCCCAAAACATAATAAGTGGAACTAAATGAGGACTGAGTACAAAGCACAGGGGTTATATATACATATGGCAGCCTGCTCTAATGAACTGGATGGTGGAGAGTAGGCAGTATTCCGCATCAGGTGATCCTGCCAGGTCATCTTGAAGGACAGCTCCGGGTAAATTACATTGCAGTTCTCCAGCCTGGAAGTGCCAAACCCATGGATAAGCATAGTGCATTTCATTTCAGTGCAACAGAACACAGAAGACTTGCTCTACTCAGAACCTCTTTGTCCACTCCCCTCCCAGCTCCTTTCCTCCATAAACATCTGTCTAACAATTAGCTTCACTTCAGTCTTATTTGTATTGAGTCCCTGACAGTTCATGTGCATTTAGTTCTCCATTTCAGACAACAGGGAAGCAGAAAAACCACAGAATTTGGGTTCATTGGCAGAGTCAGAAAGATTGAGTATTAGCATACTGATCGGGCCACAGCCTGAAACATCTCACTCTGTCTTCCAGTGGCTTTATCTGAATATTGAACAGAAGTAAAATGTTCCCTTTCAGAACCCCCCGCATTTTAGAGGGGAGAAAAAAACCCATCAAGAAACTATGATTCCCTTAGTCTTAATCAAATTCAGCATGCTACAAGCCTTCTGATGAGACAAAACCTGTATTTTGTGTGTCTGATAGTGCAAGAAAATGAATATTAAACTCACTCTACCCATTATCTTGACAGATGTTTTGTCTGTGATTCTATTAATTGCTAACTGTCTTTGCTGTCTGACAGTTGGGAATTTCAGGCTTCAGAGGCAAATAAGTTTTGAAGCAATACAGTAATAGGTTTAAAAGTGTGAAAGGCAACAGAGCTGAAAAGAGACTGGACTGTTAATACAGTCTAGAAAAGGTATTCAATTTATGAAAACAGAAAGGAATCAAAATAATATTAGCTCTGAAGACTGATCAAATTAATAGCATGTATTACTTCAGACATTCTCATATACTTACTGTTAAATAATATGTGGGCATGATAATCCAAATGTTGCATGCCCTGTGCTAAGGTGGGCATAACCTGTATGGGAAGGCTGTTGTCTGATGTCCCAGAATGCTAGAGAAACCAACATGTTCTGTAGGTTCAGATAAATAGAAGGATTTTACTGAATTCAACACAAAGCTCAGTGATATGATCAATGCAGCACTACTTGTATTATTTGCTCTGATATTAAAATGAAGTTATCTTACTCCATGCATCTGAAGAAGTGGGTTTTTTACCCATGAAAGCTTATGCCCAAATAAATCTGTTAGTCTTTAAGGTGTCACCGGACTTCTTTGTTTTTGTGGATACAGGCTAATATGGCTACCCCTCTGATACTTGAAATGTTCAGTTATCCTGCAGAAATTTGCATATTTAAATAAACAACTGAATTGCAGAAGTTGCCAAGGGAGAATATGGAGGTTTTGGCAGTTTGATAAAGGACAATTGAGGCTGGTGCTGTCTAGCCTATGTGGGGTGTGAATATGGTTTTTGGCACTTAGGTGCCAATTGAAGCTTTTGACAAGAGGCAGGGACATGTATCTCCTCTGTACCTCTCTCTCCCTTGTTGGCAGGGTCAGAGGTAATAAACTTTTTTGGGGGGCGGGGAGCAGAAGGCCAGGAGAGTTTGCCACTCTAGCAACCTTTGTGATTAACATCAACTGCTTCTGCCCTACTGTGGCTCACTACATTCAAAGAACAGAATGAGCATGTTACCTGTTTGTCTCTTCAAAGGTGATCAGTAATGAGACTATTGTCAATTGAAATTAGCAAGACTCATTTACAGAATAACATCCCTGGAAATAAATGGGGCAGTTAGAACCATTGTTTTAGGCCATCTGTAGGCTCAAGAACACAGATGCTATTTTTAGGATGACTGCAAAAACATAAAGACAAATATTCGTGTTCCATTTTGAACTCGTGAGTTGTTTGCAACTAATCATATATTTCACATTGTATGATACATTCCACTGCATTGGTTCTGGTTCACTGATTGGCCAAGTCTATCTGATACTCATGCAGGTTAACAGATAGATTTTTGGCTAAGTTTCTCTGAAGAATGGGCTGTAGAATTTTAAGAGAGAAATAAAATTAATAAAACCACCTTTTTATAATAAAAAGAGAGGAGATCTGATTACTGACTTCTTTCACAATTCATATTTCTTTTTCAACTTTGATGTGTTCTCCTGTGCTCCTATTATGGGGCTTTGCCTGAGTAAGTCTTAGCTTCCCCTTGGTTGTATAAAGGCACCATGACTCCCTTTGTTTTTGCTACACACTTTATTTTTATTTTTCATCACATTCATAAAGCATGCTGTCTCTGTGAGAGTGTGTCTGTGGCTGTATGCTATTTCCAAAGGGTAACTGCCCTTTCAGTTAGATTCCTTTGTTTGGCTGGGTCATTATTTCAGTTCTCATTCATGGAAATATTATTTTAGACCATTCTATCATGTTGAATTCCTTCTGATCAGCCAGGAAACTGACAGAAGTTTCTTGGCTTGCTTTTCTCCAGTTTATTCAGCTCCTCATCCTTCCATCTCTCTATCTAATTTATAAAAATGCTAATTGACTGTTTTTTTCTGTCCTTCATGCTACTTACTTCAGCTGAGTTCCACCAGATTTACAGTAGTACAAGTGCAAAGGGAATCAGGCCTGATGTCTTCATACGCTATACACTGTCTGCAATAAACATTACCTAACTTCTTATCCACATGTAGAGGCTTCATTCACATTATTTGTTAAATAGAGATGCAAACTGTCACTGTTTGTGACATTTTCTAACTGAAGTTTGCCAGCAAGGAATATTGTTTTCTTTTTTTTCCCCATCCACACTTCCATGCCTGAAAATGTGACCTGTTGGAATATAGTGTGTCAGAGGCATCTTTTATCTGTTAAAAATAGCAGGTGCTCTATTACCTCCATGGTTTAGAACAAACTTTTTGATTGTTGGTGTACAATTATAACTTCGTAGTTGTTAGGAGAGAAGACTGGTGAGGATTTGTTGACAATTCAGCTAGACAAATTCAGACTGGAAATAAGGTATAAATGTTAAACAGTGGAGAGTAATCATTGGAACAACTTGTGGTGGATTCTCCATCACTGTCCATTTTTAAATCAAGACTGGAATTCTTTTTCTAAAATAACATGCCTTAGGCATTATTTTTAGGGAAGTTCTCTGGCCTGTATTATGCAGGAGTTCAGATTAAATGATCACAATGGTCCCTTCTGGCCTTAGAATCTGAGAGTCTCTTCTATCCCTTCCAGTCAGCTTTCTTTCCTTTTCAGCATGTTTCCCATTATTCTCTGCTCCGGTTATTGGACACTCACTCCGTCCTAGGAACAAACTGCATCAGGTGCATGGCACACACTGGGAAGCCACGACTTACTCTGCTTCCCAAGACACTGGCAGCCTCCCACTTTTTTCTGAGACCCCTACATATGACATGAAGGACCACAGTTATGAACTGAAAAAACACTTTTAAAGGGATATATAGCATGAATTACCTGTAAAAAAAAAAAAATCTTTCAACACAGTACAGTACCACTTGTACTCACTTAAAATGATAAATTCACATTCATCTGTAAGATACATGTCTCAAGCAAAGGGCCATATCATACTGAGCACCTATTCCACATGCTCACTGACCTGAACTACCATAGAAGTTGATTAGAGCTGAGGATTTTGAGCACTTTTCAGAGGGTGGTCACCTATCACAAGATTGGACTGTAGGTGTCTAAACAGCCATAAGATTCTCTGAGCTGTGTCCTACACAAGACTGCAACAGGGGAGGCAAGGTTGGCTTTAAGCCGCCACCTTGGTGCATAGTTGTGGGGTAGGCCATGGTCCAGTCAGACTCGGACCTAAGTTACAGAAGCCCCATCAGTTATGACCCTCAGCTCTTTCACTCCTCCCAATTCTCTTCTCTGTCTCACACAGTCCTTCAGTAATCCCTTTTCCTACTCCTTCAGTCCTCTTCCTCCTCCCAGACATTCTCTACTCTAGAGGAAATGCCAGAAAGCTGGAGAGTCTCTAACCAGGAGGAGATACTTGTGATCTAGAAAAAGGCCAAAAAGCCAGAGTCTCTAGCCCAAAGCTGGAGGTTAGGGCTTCCAAAAGCATGTGTAATATGTAATTTGTAACTCTGTCACCCACGGGTTTGCTTACAAATTAGGAAAACCAGTGTAGCAGTCCCCATTGCATAGCAAAACAGCATTGCTGAAGTATAAAAGATATGCCCTAGGAATTATTTTGGAGAAATTTTTTATATAGGAGGTCAGACTTATTGCTAAAAATATAGCCAATTGATTGACTTTTCACTTGTATTTTGATATTAAAAATGTTTGAGACAATATAAGCAAATCATTATCTAAAGACAAAGCTGTACAATACAGAAATGAAAAAGTTAGTTACCAATCCTTCTGGGAGGTGGTTCTCACAGCATGTAGTTCACCTTACACATACAGTCTGTTCCCAAGTATGTACTTAAGTTAGTCATATTGAAAGCATGGTTGTTTACTGTCTAAAAGTAATTTATACAGCACCAAAGACTAAAATCTACCAATCAGCTTTTTACCTTATTTCTTATATCAACGTGTTCCTTCCTTATCTTTTATTTTGGATACCACATTCCAAGTGCTAAGGGCCTTGAAGGCACCTCCCATGAAATACCAAAACAAACAAGAACTGTATCTTGCTTTTGACAGGTTTGTATTGATCAAAAGTAGACTTCAGCTTTGCAAAGTGTTATGGGATACTTGACATGAGTGAACTGAATTGTGGGAAGAGTATAATATCATCTAGCATAACTATTAAACCTTCATATTAGATATAAGAGATACAAAATGAATACCGTGCACATAACATTAATGTGATGTGTATATGCCATATGTGTTGAATAACAGACTGGATGATCACAATGATTCCTTCTGGACTTGGAATCGGTGAACCAGATTTGAAGCTTTGGTTTCTTTTTCTCAAGGGAAGAAGGGAGAGATTCACATTGAACTGATTATTTTAAGCCCTTTGACCAGCAGTGTTAAACAACTGCTTTTACACACAGTGCATACATTGAGGCTAGTGTTACTAAGGTAAATGGTAACTGTAATAAGCTGAGGGTAAATAATTAAACTGGAATGGGTTGGAAATCGGAGAACTGGAAAGAAAACGATGAGAATGGACAAAAAACCAGGGAGTAAATTTGAAGAACTCAAGGAGAAGGAAAATGGTCCTTGTGGGCAGGGTTTAAGAATGAGAAAACTACAGTGCTGTGACTGTAACTGGAGACTTGTAAGAACAGGTACTTGAACCCTGCTGGGTTCCATTAATGTGCATCTCTGACATGAAAGTTTGCAGCTTAAAGGGGTTAGCCACAAGTCATCCCTTGGAGGTTTGAGTTCTTTATAGCAACCTTTCCCATGAACGCATGGTCACATTGGGTTTCTCAGCTATTACACTGAGAACTATGAGGAGCATGTACCCTTGGGATGAGTTTTAACAGTAGACAACAAGCTAAGGTTCCATTCTGACACTTACTGTGTGATCTTAGAGTTCCTTATAGTTTACTCATCTGCTGCAAAAGACATTGGGATTGTGAGGCTTAAATAACACTTCAGTGTTTTAAAGAGACAGGGTGAGTGAGGTAATATATTTTATTGGACCAACTTGTGTTGATGAGAGACAAGCTTACACAGAGATGTTGTTCAGGTCTTGGAAATTACTCACTGTCACTGCTAAATACAAGATGGAATAGATTGTTTAGCATAAGTAGTTAACACATATTCTAAGGGACCATTCCAAGCATAGGGAAAGAAAGGGGCCGGGAGGCAGCTGGAGGGGGAGGTGTTAATAGATTATAGATTGTTGCAATGAGCCATAAATCCAGTGTGTCTATTCAGTCTGTGTCTGGCAAAGTTACAAATTTAAGCTCCCAGGCTCATCTTTTGGAAGCCTTGTGCATCTTTCCTTTGAGGATGAGGACTGATAGGTCACATACAGAATGATTGTGCTTTGAAAAATCTTCACCCACTGGTGATATGGTGTTTTTGTCTTTTATCCTTTTCCTCTGTGAGTTCATTCAGGAGCAAGAGTGATTGTCTGATTTCACCCACATAGTTGTTGTTGAGACATTTAGTGCACTGGATGCGCTACAGCATATGTTGTGATAAGCATGTGTAGGACCCATGGATCTTGATCATTGTAGCAGTGGAGATATGTTTGCAAGGTTTTGCATGCGTTATTCTGGCAGGATCTGATGCCACTTTGAGTTGGTCTGGTCTGTGGGGGCTTCAGACAAAAGGTACAAAGTATATGTCCAAAATATGAAATTTGGACCAAATTCTGCTCTGTTACACCTGTGAAGTCAATTGGGTTTTACATATGTAACTAAGGACAGAACTTGGGCTACTAAGGGACAGGTTTTTAAAAGCATTTATGCCTAGAGATGCAGCTAGGTAATGGGATTTTCAACAACGCCTTGGTGCCAAATTTCCATTGATTTCAATGGGAGTTAGGCATTTATTGGGATTTTTAAAAGTGCCTATCTGCATCTTTAGGCACCTAAATGCCTTTTAAACAGCTGTCCTTAAGTTGAGTATAAACTGTGCTTAACTAGCTGTGTTGAATTTTTAACATATTTTCCTTCTTTAATAGAAAAAGAATTCTGTTAAAAGAATGGCAGGGTGTTTTCTTTTCTTGTTATAATGTTCATTTGGACTGGTACTTTATATTTTCAACTTTTTAAAGTTCTATTAGTATCATAATGTATTTCTGAAGGTGAAGCTGATTAGTTAGAACTGATTTTCTATTGTTCACCAGAAACTTTCTTATAAAGCTTCAGTATGACTCGGGAGACCTGTAAGGCATTAGAAAGTGTTTGCAATCTTTCTACAACAGAGGAGTTGAGTATAATTAGTTTCACTCACAGAATGGAGTTCCTATTTGCTAACCAATCCTTTCTATAGTAATATAGAATGGATGTAAGTACCTTAAAGTTGGGGCCGTGGGTCTTATACCTATAAAAGCAGGGTATATAAAGTCGTGTTATCATACAGAATTTGAAGTAAAGGTAATTGTTTAATGTAGAGTGACTCTTAAGTGATAAGAGAAAACTGTAATTATTATAAGCCTTTGAGTTAGTATATCTGCTGTTTCCAATCTTTTGCAAATTAACAGTCTCTCTCTGTTTGTGGAGGAAGCACCATTGATATACCATAGAGGTGGAATTCATCCATGATGTTCTGGGTAATATCTACTGAGCTCTGTATAAGGGTTGTGCAGGGGGAATGTGGTGAAGCAGCTAAATACAGTACTCTGTGTGTGTGTGTATGCATCATAGAAAACTTCTCTGCATTGGCCCCACAAGGGCAATCATGGAAGTCTGAAATGGTGGTGGTCTGTGGGCAGAGGAGGATCCTTGGGATTCATATTCATGTGTATCCAAGTGGCCTCAACACTGCCAAAGAAGAGCTACTGGACCAAGGAATGGGGGTGGTGCAGAGTGGGTTTGAATTTCACCTCACTAGCCCCTCTCTCTGCTAATTACGTAGTCTGAATACTCTGACTTCATGCAGATTGAGTGGATTTCACTCTTAAGAAAACATATATAAAGGATATTCATTAAGAAGACATGCTGCTCCAGCCTCAAGGTCATATCAGTATACAATAAAATAGATACTTCAGTCTAAAACCTATTATTGTGTGGTTCAAATTCAGACTTTTTATTTTCCATCAGGTGCAAAATATTTTCAGTAGGTTTCCCACATCTAAACACAAAGACATTTTGACAAATGTAGCATGGAACTCCATTTACTTTTTACTTTTATAAGCCTTACCATGAGGAATGATTTAACACTTTTAACTTTCTTACAGAAAAATCTACAATATTTTCAACCCTTTCTCTTGCTTCCTATAACTTATTGCTCTGGACATTTTATTTTATTATCTTGACTGTTTGTTTTCTTTTTTAAAATTCTTACAAGTCAAGGGTAGTAGTGAAAATGAGCTGCTTCGTATACTACAGCTCCTAACACAGTCAGGTCAGGACTACAAAGAAGTCTCTGCACCGATATCTGAAAGTATAGGTGATGACTATTGTTCTATTTTCTTTTATTACATAGGGCCCGAGCCTCAGCCCATTGAGGTCAATGCAAGTCTTTCCTTGGACTTCAATAGCCTTTGCATCAGGGCCATAATCTAACATCTAGAGATGGAATAACAGATCTTCACAGACAGAATATGAAATCTTGGCTCCATTTTCAGTTAATGGCAAAACTCCTGTTGACTTTATCGGGCCAGGATTTCACCTGTAATGTCTACAGTGCAAGTGACAAAAGTGACTCAGGCCAGGTCTACACCCCCCCGACCCCCCAACCACACACACTAGTATAACTATGTTGCTTAGGATTGTGAAAAATCCACACCCCTGTGTGATGTAGTTATACTGATCTAACCCCAGGTGTAGACAGTGCTAAGCGTGGGAGCCAGCTGCGGGAGGCTAGCCCTCCGCCCTGCCTGCCCTTGGTCCCGCCCCTTCTGCACCCCCTGCCGGAGCCCAGAGTCACCCCCACACACACACACACAGACAGCTCCGGAGAGCCAGGGGGCAGGCGACATGTGGCCACAGTCCTCCCATCTTCGAAGTGCCTGGAGGGCAGGCAGCATGGCCTGAGCCGGGCCACCTCACAGGGAGACTGGAGCTGCATGCAGAGCAGGAAGCAGGAGTGGGGAGCCTGGAGGCGGAGCATGTGCGGGGCCACATCTGGCTGTTGGGGGAGGCACAGCCTCCCCCAGCCTATGGTATCCACCACCCATTGTGCTAAGTTGACAGAAGAGTTTCTCTTTTCTACAGAGCTACTGCCTCTTGGGGAGGTGGATTAACTACACTGACGGGAGACGCTCTCCCATCAGCATAGTAACATCTTCAGTAAAGTCCTACAGGGGTGCGCTGTGCTACTGCTGTATGGGTAGACAAGCCCTCAGAGTGTCACTGCTAACTACAAGGCGGAACAGGTTGTTTAGCATAAATAGTTAACACATATTTCAAGGGACCATTCTAGGTGAAGTGGCCCCATGGTATATGCAGTGTCGAGGATACTTTCCATCATATTTTAGGGGCTTGCTGGTTTGTCTGGTGTTTCATTCTTGGGTGCAGTGGTGGCATCACTTGCAAAAATGCAGACCAGTTGATCATAGTATGGGCAGGTAGTGAGGATGTTAAAGGAGGTCAAATTCTTGTCCCTTGCCTTCTGCTTGGGGTGCTTTGTTTTGACTCAGCACTGAGACCACCGTTAAGAGTGCCCCACCCCCTTCGTCATTTCCTCTGACAGTGTCTTGTAGATGTCTGCATTCATATGACTTTTCTCCAGGTGGGACTGGGCATGCAACTCTCCAAAGAGGACAGCCAAGTCCAGAGCTCTGCAGGGATCCATATGGAAGCTTTGGGAGGGCATAACTACTAAAACGGGTATGTCTCTCTGGATATATGAACTCACCACTACCTGGTATCAAAGCGAGCCACTCCTGGCTGTGTGCCAGCATTTAAACACAGAAGTGACTGACATCTGATGAAGATGACCCCAGAGCAGTGGAGGCTACAAAGAAAGGAAATCCAGATGTGAAGCAGTGCAGTCTGAAGAGGGAGGACAGCCAGAAAAACATTAGTTAGGAATGCAGCCACACAAACTTTAAAATGAAGAAACACTGCATTGTAGAGTTAATCATGTTCCAAGGAGGATCCATTACTGTGACCTAAAACACCAAATCATTCACTGGAAAAATGTTTGTGAATGTAAGGCACTTTAGTGTGAACACGAACATTAATCTGATGTAACATGCCTGTGTGGACAAGTCCTGAATGCCTCCATTATACACAAGAAAGACACTACCGAAAAATGAGATGTGTAATCCCTTCCACTTGAAAGAGTAACATTTTAGTTGTACGTTGATAGGTTCAGAGGCATTAAGACATTAACATTTTGTTCCCCCTGCAAATATTCTTTTAAATCCTACAACCCTTATTCATGCAAGTAGTGCTATTGGCTTCAATGGAACAACCTGTTGATCACAGGATCTGGGCCATGGTTTATGTTTCCTAAACATTATTAACATGGTGTTTTGTACAAAAAAGGACATTCACCCAAGAATATGCATATGGCTAAAAAACATATGCATATGGCTGATGAAATATGAAAGATGGTATGTCTTATTCATGAACAGAAAATTGCTCAGCAGCAGACATCAAATACACCTTCTGCAAGAATCAAACCTTGACAAGTAATGACATGCTAAACTCTTTGAAAGTTAAGTATCTGTGTTAATTTTTAAACAGAGACACTTCAAGTGACAGACTGAATGAGCATTCTTCCAAAATGCTAACTACCTTTTGTTAACAAAAAAGCAAAAATATGGGAAGATCTGTTGTGAATGTAGCTATTTAATTATGATTTTGTTCCTGCGTACTACATATAGGAATCTGGTGTCTAAAGAAGGCAGCTGCCATTTTTAGAGGCAGAGTTCATGCATCATATTGCAGAGGAGATGTACGTTGTGGTCTCCCTGGAGGTTCTTTACTTCTTTGTTCTTTCCTGGTTGTTTTTCCTTATGTAAAAGAAAATCCTTCAAAATGAAAGGTTCTGGTTCTTTTCTCTCACATGTGCAAGTTACTCCTCGTTTCCCCCAGCATGAGCAGAGAATCTGGTCCAAAAGATATGGATGGCTTTTGTGTATAGAAAACATCTAACAAAATGAAAGAAAAGAAAGTAAAATTAGTGATGGGCAAACCTCAAAAATGTGGACGTTAATTCAATTTGAACAGGCACTCAGAAATTCAAATAGTTACCTAAACTTCATTGGAGGTGTTTGGGTCTACAAAAGCAGGCTATTGTCTCATGAGAACTAGCTTTCTTGTGTGATTCCATTATTGGCCAGGCAGGAAATATGCTAAAATGTTGCTTTTCTCATGGTAATTGGGAACACATATCCTGGGTTGGATCCTGTAGCTATAAAGATATGTGATAATGAAATACAGTGAGGGGAGGGGGAAGGATTATCAGGACTTTTTACAACCTTACAAAATGTGATTCAGGTTCATTCTGAATTTTAGCAAAATTTAGGGTCAATTTCTAGTCTGTCAATCTTTCACCTAATCTGTTTCCTCAATTCTGTTGGATTTATTAGGATTTTGATAACACCTATTGGTACAATATTTAAGCATCAAACTAGTTCCCCCCATCTTGAGCACAATAGGGAAATATGTTCTTGTATGTAGTTCATTGCGGTTGGACAAACTGATCACATGGAGTCAACATATACAATTGTTTAATATAGATCATGTAGAATTATAATTGTGAAAAGAGTTTTGTTATCAGCATATGTCAAGTACAACCACCCCTTCTCCCTGACCGCCCCCAGACCCCTTGCCCCTAACTGCCCCCTGCCCCTAACTGCCCCCATCCCCCCTCCTTCCTGACTGCCCCCCCGGGATCCCTGCCCCATTCACTCTCCCTGTCCCCTGACCACCCCCGCCACCCCATCCAGCCCCCCGGGGACCCCTGTCCCCAGTCAACACCGTTCCCCGCCCTCTGACCGCTCCAATCCCTATCCATGCCCCTGACCACCCCCAGAACTCCCCACCTTCTATTTAACGCCCCCACTGCACTGCCTGGACCACCGGTGGCTGGCAGCGCGGCTGCATCAGGACAGGCAGCCGTGCCATGCAGCACAGAGCACCAGGTCAGGCCGAGCTCTGCAGCCCTGCCACTAAGAGCATTGTGCCACATGGCAGCGTGGCTGCGGGGCAGGGGGGACAGCATCCCGGGCCAGGAGTTCAGGGGCAGGTCAGGATGGTCCCACAGGCCATAGTTTGCCCACTTCTGATCTAAAGGTTTCATCCCTATTCAGTTCAACAGGGTCTTCCATAAGGAACTGTTCAGAGAAATAGTATGATGAAGGAGGAGCAGAAAGAAGACTTTGAATAGCAAATATTCAGAATCTTGCTGTTAAAATTTTAAACCGATTTCAAAGTGTCATATTGCCTAGAACATTGACTTGTTGTCACTGTTCCTTGATGTGTTCTTTCAGGGGGTCTCTACTGCCCCCTGACTGGCTTTCTTTGGCTATTCCCTGGTCAGGACAGTTCTTGGCCTCTAGCCTCTAATTAGGCCTACTGGTCTGCTTCAGTTCCTTTGGGTAGTGTTTCTGGATGCAAGCTGGTGCAGGGGTGTGACCCCTTTGCTGTCCCAGGCCTTTCTGCTTCCTCTCCCTGTCTGTGCTCTCCTTTTATAGCAGGCCTGTTTCCACTATTTGTTTGCTGACGGTACCAGCCTTTACGATTGGCAGCTGTGTAGGGGTGTGGTCAGGCTGCTTGCCTGTAGGCAGGAGAAGGTCCACTGGCCCTTCTGCCTCTGCTAAGTATGGGGTTTGTAGACTCTATTACACATGTACTACCTATGAAGATGTTGCATAACATGTTTTGGAGCACGTTACGTAGTGCTGGTTCACCATAATAAGAAGGTAGTGTTGTCCAGGAGCCAGTGACCACCAGCTGTGACAACTTGTGCTTGCCTGTAGGAATATAACACTGAATATATCATGTGACCACTGAAGGTGCCAGAGGGCACACGATTTTAAAACCAAACTTTTCTCCACATCTGTGTGTTTAACACATTTGTTGTCCTAATCTGATTTGTATGCTCAGTGACTCGCCATCAGCCTTTCTCTGTACAGTGCATGATCAAATTATATAAACATTATGCCAATGTCAAGTCCTTTTCTGTCCTCAATTAAAAATATGAATTATCTTATTCTCCTATTTGTGCTTAGCTGTAAATGTTTTCTTCACCACCAGCACTGCTCTTAAGTCGAATTCTTACACAATGTGACAAAGGACTTTGTACCACAAGTGTGAAGAGCTGATTGGTGTATAAAAATCTAATCCTCACAAGCCTAGTTATCAGTAAATGTTGGAAGCCATTGATTTCCGCATACACCCACAAATGGACAAAAAATATTTCCATCAATAATTGAAATTTCAGATAGATAAAGTAAGAAAAATACTGCTTGAGAACATATAAGAATGTGATTTAGAGACATTTGCTTTGTATATTTTGACATGTGATGACAATTTGCATGTTAACAGTTATAAAGCTTAACTTTTTGAATCTCAATGTCTACTGTAATTAGATAATTTTCTGACCCTCCCCCCATAATTTCCTACACCTGTGAAAATTTAGATAGATAAAAATGAGAAAAAATTCTTAAAACCCATAATTTTGCAGGACTGTGAAAATTTAAATCAGTACAAATGGGGGAAAAAGCTAACAACTGAAATTATTGAAAAAATAAAAATAAAATAAAAATAAAATTCTGCCAAGCCTGTCTCTAACCTTGTACAAAATTCTGTCTTCCTTTATTCCTTCTCTTTGCCTTCTCAATCTGGCTAGTTATCTTCCTCATTTAATATGAGAGGCCAAATTCTGCCCTCTGACAACCATGCAATGTCACTGATTTTGAGGGGGGATTATACTGGAGATCAGAATTTGGCCCTATCACTTTTATTGAGTAATAAGTCATTAGTCCATTTGATCTATACTGTGATTAATGAAGTAGGCTTTGCCATAGTGTAGCAATTTTTCATGGACTCAAACTTGTCAGCTTGTTCTGATATGAAGGCATTTTTAAAGTTGGCAAAGGAAAACTATGAACCCAGATCCCAGAAGGAGGAATTTCTTTCCTTACAAGGCAAGAATGTACATGCCTTCTTTATAAATATATTTATTATAGTTTTATTAATGCAGCCTACATTTTTAAAATAATTCACTTTTGGAAAAAATATCTAATAGTTTTGCCTGAGCGTGAAGTGAATAATAACTGAATGTAGGCCTCAGGATTTGGTCCACTGTGTGTAAGAATGGTTTGTTTATATATGACCGTTTTCTCAGTTTCTTCTCAGAATTATTAAGGCAAATAGTCTGACTTTAATAAGAGTTTTACCATGATAAGGACACACCAAGGGCTTCATGATTCTCACACCTACATTCCCCAAATGCTTTTTAAACTTTACCCAGGAAATCCTATCAATAAACCCATTGGAGGGTATTCATATGGAGCAATGCGAAGAATCTGGTTATGAATGTTCATATCTGGAATATCCTAATAGCTTTGTGCCACTGAAAATCTCTTACAGATTCTCTTCCTCAGGAATTGTTTCGAGTCCTCAAGGAAATCAGAGGGTTTTGTGACTGTGATACCCATGTTCTAAGATACGGTTAACCCTTTTGACCCAAGCAGTTAGTCAAAGTTCAGGACCCTGTGAGTTGTTTCCATTAGGAAGATAAATTGATGATGGGATCAGGTATCTTGATGAAATTCTGTTGATTTTACAGAGAACATATAAAGTCCTGTTTCTCTGAACACCATAGGGATCAATAGCAGGAGACAGTTTCTTTTCTCATAGCTCCAAGCTCCTTTTAGCCACAAGGGTTTCTCTCTAGGCTTTCCTCAGGTCTCACACTCAGTGCTTTTTGGGGCTGTATCTGGCTTTCTTCTTCTCTGTATTTTTTCCTGTAGTGTTCCTCCTTTTCTCTCCCTCTCCCTCTCTCACACACACACACTCCTCTCTACTAAAAACAATATCCATTAAATCCCCTCTGCCACATGTCCCTTTGATTGGCTTTGGGTTCCATAAAGGAGTTCAATGGTTTGTTAGAACTCAAATGCAATGCCTGTACCCACTTGCTTCAATGACATTTTGCTAAACCCACAATAACACCACCCTACATGAATTTTAGTATGGTTTGCTCTTGTTTTTTTTTTTTTGTTAGTCTTAGAACCAGTATTTTTTTCCCCTAAAAGATCTCAAGGGAGAGACATAAAAGAAATTGCTGATTTTCTGAGAATTATCAGACATGATTAAATCTCCCCAGTGACCTTCATCATGATGTTAATTTACAGCTGTCTAGGAAAATATGGTGATGCATGATTTCAGGTTGCTTAATTTTTCCCATATATTTGAATAATCAGGTTATAAACTGAGCATTTGAGGAAATACATATAACAAAAGAGAGCAAACTGTTTGCACCTTGAACCACAGCTTGTTTTAGCAAGTGAAAATGAAAAGTTATTGTTGTCATTGCAATCTTCTCAACTTGTAAGAATTATTTATTTGTTTTAATGAATTTGGAGCTTGTCAAGGCACCAGTTTGACTGCCCCAGAGAATGAACTGCTGTATTTATTTAGCGATGAGCACACACAGCATCAGTACAAGCTTCTCCACATTATTCTGCTGCCATCTTAGGGAGCAGAGGACAGTTCTCTCAATCTCTCTGCTCTTTCCAAGAAATATCCCAATTTGTGCTAGTTGTGGAAGTGGTTTTATACTATAGACTACTAGAACTGATTGAGACAACCAATTAATTTCACATAAACTAATTAGCTGCTATCAGAGGGTAACAGCTTTCAGTCACTGCTAATATAGTTGGATTTCAATCAGCAACCTAGAGCGAAAAGGCTCCATATGCCACCATCCAATTCCTGCAATCATCTACTTCCCTTTGAGACTTCATTTTTCAATTCAATTTTTGTAAATCTCTTGACTTTTAAACCTTTGGTCCAATCAAATTAAATTGACAGTTCTTGGTTGAATAACTTCATCTGGGAGAGTGGTGTTGAGGGGCTTGATTCATCCCAACTGGTATGGAGAGGAGATGGCTCCAAAATCATACAAGCTGCTTGTTGTGAGATTTTTGGCATCCTTTTATGCAGCAACCTGCATGGAATTTGGAGGGAAGAGATTGAAGGAGGAACAAGTCTGTGTGCACATGGCTAGAAAACTAGAGGCTGTTGCAGAATCTCTGCAAATAATTATCTTAATAAAAAGGCAGTTATTACACAACACGTGGTATATGAAAGATCCTGAATGGTGGATATCTTGCAAAATAAACTCCTGCCAACTTGGGTCACGTCCAGGCCCTTTCCAGTTTTGGAAATGATTAGGATTATTAGATGACTTAAGTCTTAGTGGCATTCATGATGTTGATTTATAGCCATCTAGAAAAGTAATTGCTTTTCCAAGGTCAGTTCAGATGTTGTAGTTTGAATCAACCTCTCTCCCCACATACACTGAAATCAGGGGCTCCTACTTGTTTTCCTGGGTTGAGTCTATCTTTAGTTGTGAGAAATTTATGTTTGAAAGAGTCGTTTTGAGGGACTAATGTCTTCAATCATAGTTCATAACATTTGAACATCCCCACAAATATTTCTTGTATTTCACGATGTTTCATTTGGATTAGGACCATTTTTATTTTTATTTTTTACTCTCATTGCTTTAAATTTTGAAACAAAGTTGTTTCAAACCAGAAAATCAGATTTTTTTTTCAATTCAATACGCTGAAGTGGGTTGTTTCAATAATTTTTTTAAAAATCAGATTTTTTTTAATTGACAAATTTACTGAAAACCACACTTTTCCCTTGAAATGTTTTGTTTTTCTATGTATCAGCATTTTTAATTCTAAAAACACTGAAAAATTCCTGATCAGCTCTAGGTAACTTTACAACTCTAGATTTAGGGACAAGGAACCCTATACTCTTGTCACTGCATTTGTGCAACTGCTATTGCTTTAACCAGAGTTGGTAGTATGCAGTGGCTGGAAAACTGGGTCCCTATAGCATGGCTTTTACACACCTGACTGGCCAATGTATCATCCTCTAATCCAAAGGTCTGTTGATCCAGATGTACCTGCAGACCTTCAGATCTGTAATTGGAATGCATGGAAATGAATGGAGAGATTGTGCACCTCTGTTCAAAATTTGGGGCATGGATCCATGATCGAATATATTATGTGGGTCAAAAACATTGAAGTCAATGGAGAGAATAGAAAGTCAAGCGATGGTGAATCACAACGTGTGTGTGCTTGGAACCAATTTAGAGATGGTGTTTGAGGGCAAACATTTCTGTGCAAGAACTTTGTGTTATCTTTTTAGTAACTGAAAAAGAGTTTACTGTGAGAGGGTTTTTTCAAACTTTTTTTTTCAATTCACTGTTTACCAAAATGAAGAACTTATAGCTCTAATTAGAGCCAAGGTACATGTGTACTATACAGCAGTTTTTGCCACTCTTTTGAAAGTGTAGCGCAACTTACCACTGCAAAGTATTTCAGAAAGGGTTGCAGAATGAATGGCAGGATCCCTATAAACTTCAAAGTTGTGGATATTGTGGGATATAATTTTCTTGATCGTTGCACTTCACGGTAAACTACTTTCAGGAGCAGCTTTATTATGACACTTATTTAAGAGCACAAAATAGAATCAGGGTAGGAAGAGACCTCAGGAGGTCATCTAGCCCAACCCCCCCTGCTCAAAGCAGAACCAACACCAACTAAATCATCCCAGGCAGGGCTTTGTCAGTTCGGGCCTTAAAAACCTCTACAGATGAAGACTGCACCATCTGTTTGGTAACCCATTCCGGTGCTTCACCACCCTCCTAGTGAAATAATGTTTCCTAATATCCAACCTAGATCTCCCTCACTACAATTTGAGACCATTGCTCCTTATTCTGTCATCTGCCACCACTGAGAACAGCTGAGCTCCATCATCTTTGGAATCCCCTTTCAGGTAGTTGAAAGCAGCAATCAAATCCCCCCTTATTCTTCTCTTCTGCAGACTAAATAATCCCAGTTCCCTCAGCCTCTCCTCCTAAGTCATGTGCTCCAGCCCCCTAATCATTTTTGTTGCCCTCCACTGGACTTATTTGTCCACATCCTTTCTGTAGTGGGAGGCCCCAAAACTGGATGCAATACTCCAGATGTGGCCTCACCAGTGCTGAATAGGGGGGAATAATCACTTCTCTCAATCTGCTGTCAGTGCTCCTACTAATGCAGCCCAATATGCTGTTAGCCTTCTTGGCAACAAGGGCACACTGCTGACTCATATCCAGCTTCTCATCCACTGTAATCCCCAGGTCCTTTTCTGCAGAAGTGCTGCTTAGCCAATCGGTCCCCAGCCTGTAGCAGTGCAAGGGATTCTTCCATCCTAAGTGCAGGCCTCTGCACTTGTCCTTGTTGAACCTCATTAGATTTCTTTTGGTCCAATTCTCCAATTTGTCTAGGTCATTTTGGACCCTATCCCTACTCTCCAGTATATCTACCTCTCCCTCCAGCTTAGTGTCATCAGCAAACTTGCTGAGGGTGCAATCCATCCCATCATCCAGATCATTAATAAAGATGTTGAACAAAACCAGCCCCAGGACCGACCCCTGGGGTACTCTGCTTGATACTGGCTGCCAACTAGACATCGAGCCGTTGATCACTATCCGCTGAGCTGGACAATCTAACCAGCTTTCTATCCACTTTATAGTCCATTCATCCAATCCGTACTTTTCTTGCTGGCAAGAATACTGTGGGATAATATATCAAAAGCTTTGCTAAAGTCAAGATATATCACGTCCACCACTTTCCCCATATCCACAGAACCAGTTACCTCATCATAGAAGGCAATCAGGTTGGTCAGGCATAACTTGTCCTTGGTGAATCCATGTTGACTGTTCCTGATCACCTTCCTCTCCTCCAAGTGCTTCAAAATGGTTTCCTTGAGGACCTGCTGTATGATTTTTCCAGGGACTGAGGTGAGGCTGACAGGTCTGTAGTTCCCCAGGTTCTCCTTCTTCCCTTTTTAAAAGATGGGCACTATATTTGCATTTTTCCAGTTGTCCAGGACCTCCCCCAATCGCCACGAGTTTTCAGAGATAATAGCCACTGGCTCTTCAATCACATCAGCCAATTCCTTCAGCACCCTTAGATGCTTTAGATCTGGACTCATGGGCTTGTGCATGTCCAGCTTTTCTAAATAGCCCATAACATGTTCTTTCACCACTGAGGGCTGCTCACCTCCTTCCCATACTGTGTTGCCCAGGACAGCTGTGTGGGAGCGGACCTTGTTTGAGGCAAGCTTTTTCCACATCATCTGTCACTGGTTGCCTCCCCCATTCATTAAGGGTCCCACTCTTTCCCTGACCTTTTTCTTGTTGCTAACATACCTGTAGAAACCCTTCTTGTTACCCTTCACATCCCTTGCTAGCTGCAACTCCAGTTGTGTTTTGGCCTTCCTGATTACACCCCTGCATGCTTGATCAATATTTTTATACTCCTCCCTAGTCCTCTGTCCAAGTTTCCACTTCTTGTAAGCTTCCTTTTTGTGTTTAAGCTCACCGAAGATTTCACTGTTAAGCCAAGCTGGAGGCCTGCCATATTTGCTATTCTTTCTGCACATCTGGATGGTTTGTTCCTGAGCCCTCAATAAGGCTCCTTTAAAATAGAGCCAGCTTTCCTGGACTCCTTTCCCCCTCATATTAGCCTCCCAAGTGATCCTGCCCATCAGTTCCCTGAGGTTGTCAAAGTCTGCTTTTCTGAAGTCCAGGGTCCTTATTTTACTACTCTCCTTTCTTCCTTTTGTGAGGCTCCTGAACTCAACCATCTTATGGTCACTGCTGCCCAGGTTGCCACCCAGTTCTACTTCCCCTACCAATTATTCCCTGTTTATAAGCAGCAGGTCAAGAGAAGAACGGCCCCTGGTAGGTTCCTCCAGTAGTTGCACCAGGAAGTTGTCCCCAACACTCTCCAAAAACTTCCTGGATTGTCTGTGTATTGCTGTATTGCTCTCCCGGCAGATGTCAGGTGATTGAAGTCCCCCATTAGAACCAGGGCCTGTGTTCTGGAAACTTCAGTTAATTGTCTGAAGAAAGCCTCATCTACCTCATCCTCCTGGTCCGGTGGTCTATAGCACACGCCCACTATGACATCACCCTTGTTGCTCTCACTTCTAAATTTAACCCAAAGACTTTTAACAGGTTTTTCTCTAGTTTCGTACTGGAGCTCTGAATAATCATACTGCTGTCTAACACAGTGAAACTCCTCCACCTTTCCTCCCCTGCCTGTCTTTCCTGAACAGTTTATACCCATTCATGACAGTGCTCCAGTCATGTGAGCTACCCCACCAAGTCTCTGTTATTCCAGTCACATCACAATTCTTTGACTGTGCCAGGAATTCCAATCCTTCCTGCTTGTTTCCCAGGCTTCCTGCATTTGTGTACATGCACCTAAGATAACTAGCCAATTGTCCTGCTTTCTCAGTATGTATCAGGAGACCCCCCCCCCACTGCACCCTCCTTCTTGTGTTTCCTCCCAGTATCCCACTTACCTCAGAGCTTAGGTCACCGTCCCCTGCTGAACCTCATTTAAAGCTCTCCTCACTAAGTTAGCAAGCCTGTCTGCGAAAATACTCTTCCCTCTCTTCATTAGGTAGATCCCATCTCTTCCTAGCAATCCTTCTTCCCGGAACAACATCCCATGGCCGAGGAATCCAAAGCCCTCTGTCCGACACCACCTGTGTAACCATGCATTTACCTCCAAAATTCTATGGTCCTACCTGGGCCTTTTCCTTCAACAGGGAGGATGGATGAGAACACAACTTGCACCTCAAACTCCTTTATCCTTCTTCCCTGAGCCACGTAGGCTGCAGTGACCCGCTCAAGGTCGTTCTTGGCAGTATCATTGGTGTCCACGTGGAGAAGTAGGAAGAGGTAGAAATACTTATCTCTTTCTGAAATAGTCTTTCAACTTGTATATATTTCATGGGCCATACCTTCTAATGGCTTGAGTTTCTTAACACTTCTCTCTCCCTCTCATTCACTTTCTCTCTTTCACATTTGTGCTGCAAAAGTGGAGGTTGTGACACAAGATCAATATCTTTAGTGCACATCATTCAGAAGGTGTGCCATTCTTGACTTGGATTCAGTACTAAACTAAATGTGTCAGCATGATATTTTGAGACAGTGTGCTGCTGAAGTCCTTTTTTATGTGAGAATTAACATCAGGAACCTGACTACGGGTCACTAAAGATTCTATAGAACCCTTCATAAATTAGGGCATGGACCCTGATATCTTGGTCAAAATCTAAATTACTCATGTAATTTTAATTGCATAAGTCACAGGTTATTTAATTGCATAGTCCCTGGATCCCTTACTGATGGTACACAGAAAGCCAGCTGGTTATATAATGTTGGTATTTTTCAGCTGCTAAGCAGTGTCAAAAGAAAGCCAAGAACTACATTTGATATAAAGAAAATGCTGTCATTTACATAGGTGGTGGTTTTATTTGTGAGTGTGGATGAGAAGGAAGTTCTCTCTAATTATGAAATCATGGATCGTCCGTGAGACGATTGGTTTACTGTGTTGTATTCCACATTATGAAAGTCTGAGAACCCACGGAATTAATTATTCTTCATTTGCTTTCCAGAACTGATCTATAGTTTTGCTGCGCATTATTAAACAACTGTGTGTTGTGTTCCCAGATTTCAATGGTAGATGAAGCAATAGTTGCTTGTGAATATTGATATGTCAATGTAAGTATATTTGGCCATTAATTAAATCCCTTTCTTTTTGCATGCAAATAGATTTCTCTTCAGGGAATTAATTACAGAACATGTTTTAAGCTCATCTATCTCTGCAGTTCAATGTAATGTTAAGCAATACAACCTAATTTTAAAGTGTAGTTGCCACAACCATTTCATGAATTCCTTTTCGATATTTTCCAATCATAATTTTAACTTTTTCCAAATTGGGGAGGGGAGGGGGAAGGGAACAGGCCAACGCTTACTCTCACTTATATCCATGCAATTCCACTGAGGTCAGTAAGTGAGAACAAGAGTTGGCCCATTCAGTGTGGGTCTCATGTCCTTTAACTGGGATAGTCTGAAACAAGCATCTGGTTCTACTCCCACTGAAGTCAATAGCAAACTTCCCATTGTCTTCAATGAGAGCGTGTTAAAACCCTATGTTAAAACCCTATGCTCATAAGTGTATTTTTTGAGAATTTTAGCACATCAGATAACACTTTATTTATTTGTTGTTTATTTTAAATAATCCTGTAAAACAAAATGTCCATGTAAGCTAGCTCTGTCATGACAAATTTGGAGGAACTGATTGAGAATTTGAAGGTGGAAGGCAGCTTGCATGAAAGTGATCATGAAATGATAGCATTCGGGATTCTAAGGAATGCCAGAAGGGGAAACAGCAGAATAAAGACAATGGACTTCAAGAAGGCAGACTTTAGTAAACTCAAAGTATTAGTAGGTAAGATCCAGTGGGAAGCAAGTCGAAGGGCATGTCTACACTACAAAGTTAAGTTGATGTCAGGCAGCTCACACTGATGTAACTATATAAATGTAAACACTGCAATGTTCCTCCTGCTGCAGTAACTCAGTCGCTACAGCAACCTAGTAAATCCACCTCAACAAGAGGCATAAGGCTTAGATCGACATACCTTGGGTGACCGTGTCTGTATAGACACTGCATTGCCTGTTGACTGTCAGGGTTGCTAACATCCTGAGCCATGAAATTGACAAGAATGTCAGTTTCAGTGCTGGTAGGATCACTGTTTTGAAATTGTGTGTGAGTGTGGGGGGGGGGAGGGGATGTTCCCAGCAGAGAGTCCCAATGGTGCTGAAAGCTGGACCCTCATTGCCCAGCACTGAGAGCCTAGACTGTGGGCTCCCCTTAGAGCTCCCAGCTAGAGCCTGGCTGCCGCCCAGGCTCCCAGATTCCTGTTTCATATGGAGCTCCCTTCCTCTCAACTCCAAAAAGTGGAAAATAGTCAAATGATGAAAGATGAATATTTAAAACAAAGCACAAGCATGTAGCGACAAAGTTAGAAAGGCCAAGTCACAAAATGAGATTAAATTAGCAAGGGCAAGGGTCCCCAAACTTTTTTGGTCATGCCTCCCTCCCATCCTAGGTAAGTTGGATGTCTTCAGGTTAGCAGGGCCTCATGAAATACATCCTAGAATATTTAAGCAACTGGCTGAAGAGTTCTCTAAGCCATTAGTGATTAACTTGGAGAACTTCTGGAGGAGGAGAGAGATCCCAGAGGACTGGAAAAACAGCAAATATAGTATTTATCTGTAACTAGGGGTATGACAACCCAGGAATTTATAGACCAGTCAGTAACTTTGGAACCTGGAAAGAGAATGGAGCAAATAGTGAAACAATCCATTCATAAGCACCTAGAAGATAGTAAGGTGATAAGTAATAGTCAACATAGATTTGTCAAGAACAAATCATGTCAGACCAATCTAATATCCTTCCTTGACAGGGTAACAAGTCTTACTGATGGGAGGAAGCAGTATATTGTAATTTATCTTGACATTAGTAAGGCTTTTGATACAGGCCTTACATGACCTTCTCATAAGTGAACTAAGGAAATGGCCTAGATGAACCTACTGTAAGGTGGGTGCAGAACTCATTGGAAAATCGTATTTAAGGTAGTTATCAATGGTTCATTGTAAGCTGAAAGAGCATATCAATTCAGGTCCCATGGGGATCTGTCCTGGGTCCAGTTCTATTCAATATCTTCCTAAAAGATTTGGATAATAGCATAGAGGGTATTCTGTCAAAGTTTCAGAAGGGTAGCCGTGTTAGTATGGATCTGTAAAAGTGGCAAAGAGTCCTGTGGCACCTTATAGACTAACAGACGTATTGGAGCATAAGCTTTTGTGGGTGAATACCCACTTCGTCGGATGCATCAAAGTTTAAAGTTTGTGTATGCTACCAAGCTGGGAGGTGTTGCAAGCACTTTGGAGGACAGGATTAGAATTCAAAATTATCTTGAGAAACTGGATAAATGGAATGAATTAAATAGGATGAAATTCTATTTAAGGACAAATACAAAGTAATACACTTAGAGAGGAATAATCAGTTGCACAAATACAAAATGGGAAATGACTGCCTAAGAAGGAGTACTCCAGAAAAGGATCTGGGGGTTATAATGTACCACAAACTAAATATGAATCAACAATTCAATACTGTTGCAAAAATGCAAATATAATTCTGGGATGTATTAGCAGGAGGGTTGTAAGCAAGACACAAGAAATAATTCTTCCACTCTAATAAGCAATGATAAGGCCACAAGTGGAATACTGTGTTCAGTTCTAAGCACCACACTTCAGGAAAGACGTGGACAAATTGGAGAAAGCCCAGAGGAGAACAACAAAATGATTAAAGGTCTAGGAAACATGACCTATGAGGAAAGATTGAAAAAACTGGGTTTGTTTAGTTTGGAGAAGAGAAGACGGGGGCGGGGGGAGCAGACCTGAGAAAAGTCTTCAAATACATAAAAGCTTGCTAGAAAGAGGAGAGTGATAAATTGTTCTCCTTATCCACTGAGGACAGGACAAGAAGTAATGGTCTTAAAATTGCAGCAAGGGAGGTTTAGGTTGGACAGTAGGAAAAACTTTCTAACTGTCAGGGTGGTTAAGCACTGGAATAAATTACCTAGGGGGGATTGGGGAATCTTTCTCATTGGAGATTTTTAAGAACAGTTTACACAAACACCAGTCACGGATGGTCTGGACTCCAGATAATACTTAGTTGTGCTGCAGTGCAGGGGACTGGACTAGATGACCTATTGTGGTCCCTTCTAGTCCTACATTTCTGTGATTCTGGTACACTCTAGAAGCTCAGTTGCCCTTCTATTGAGAATTACTTATATCATGCAGAGTGAGATTAATACCTCAGAGCATTAAGGTCTCAAGCCTGATAACACTTACTTACATGCTTAATTTTACTACCATGCATAGTCCCATTGAGCATTTGAAGACAAGAAGACTACTCTTGCAGACTTTGGCTTCAGTTGATATTGCCTGTGTGACGGGTTGGATCACAGAAACCCCTTTGGGACTGTCACCTGATGTGCCTAGACTACCTCTGAGCCTGTTTTCCCTGCCAGTTTGGGACTTCAGTGCCTTGCCTTGTTTGAGCCAGACACGCTTGCCTGCTGCAAACACAGATCCAGGTCTGAACCACATCCCCCACAAGCTGCAGGCTTAACTGAAAACAGCTTAAAAAGTGCTCCTGTCTCCAGCACTCAGATACCCAGCTCCCAATGGGGTCCAAACCTCAAATAAATCTGTTTTACTCTGTATAAAGCTTATACAGGGTAAACTCATAAATTGTTTGCTCTCTATAACACTGATAGAGAAATATGCACAGCTGTCCCCCTCCCCCCGGTATTAATACTTACTCTGGGTTAATTAATAAGTAAGAAGTGATTTTATTAAATACAAAAAGTAGGATTTAAGTGGTTCCAAGTAATAACAGACAGAACAAAGTGAATTACCAAGCAAAATAAAATAAGATAAAACAAAACACGCAAGTAAGTCTAAGCCTAACACAGTAAAAACTAAATGCAGGTAAATCTCACCATCAGAGATGTTCCAATAAGCCTCTTTTACAGACTAGACTTCCTCCTAGTCTGGGTCCAGCAATCACTCACACCCCTGTAGATACTATTCTTTTTTCCAGTTTCTTTCAGGCATCTCCATGGGGTGGAGAGGCTATCATTTGTGCCAGCTGAAAACAAAATGGAGGGGCTTCCCAGGGGCTTATATAGCCTCTCTTGTGGGTGGAAACCCCTGTCTCCCCCTGTGTAGAATTACAGCTAGAAGATGGGGTTTTGGAGTCACATGTCCATGCATGACTCAGTTCTTTACAGGTCGACACCGTGTTAGCCTGAATGTTCTCAGGAAAGCTCAGATGTGGATTGGCGTCTATCAAGGTCCATTGTTGGCCAAGTACTCCCAATTACTTGAATAATCCCTTCACGTTATGTTGACCAAATCTGTCTTAGGTGCTTTCCACAGCAAACACTTTAAATACAAGCATAGAGCCAACGCTCAGAACTTCAGATACAAAAATGATACATGCATATGAATAGGATGAATACATTCAGTAGAACATAATCTTTTCAAAGATATGTTACATGGCATATGTAGCAAAAACATATTCCAGTTATGTCATATTTACATTCATAAGCATATTTCTATAAAGCATTATGGGTTTTTAATTTGTTATTACAAATATTTGCACTGTAAAATGATAAAAGAAATTGTATTTTTCAATTCACCTCATACAAGTACTGTAGTGCAATCTCTTTATCATGAAAGTGCACAAATATAAAGTGATCACTGTACACTTTGTATTCTATGTTGTAATTGAAATCAATGTATTTGAAAATGTAGAAACCATCAAAAATATTTAAATAAATTGTATTCTATTATTGTTTAACAGAGTGATTAATCACAATTAATGTGTTAATCACAGGATTAATCATGATTAATTTTTTAATCGCTTGACAGCCCTAATTTACATCACTGCTGATCTCATTTAGTCTGTGTAATAATGAGTTTACACTTCCTTAGATTGTACACTGCATCTGAGGAGCTCAAAACACCTTACAAACTTCAGTTCATTAAGCTTGTGAAGTATGTAACTAGTTATAGTTCAAATTTTTTGAGCTGTTTGAATAATGGGAAGATCTGTTTGCAAGTATGTTTGCTAAATCTGAATCACGACTCCTAATTCATACACATTGCATCCTCTTTTGTTGAGTCTTTTGTGACAAGTTTCTTTTACATGAATATTGGTGGAGGTGCTGTTCATTTGAATCTGAGCACACGTAGATGGATCATCATATGGATGTGTAATCAAGGCCACTCACACCAAAATTTCCCCCCACCTATATCCTCTGGCATTATGTGATTAGAAGTTTAGCAGTTAGGAGGCAGGGGGGACATACAGAATGAGGAAGCCAGTGCTACTAACATTGCGTGTTCTAAGAGTTAGCATGAGAAGCAAAAGGGAAGAGAGTGTAGTGTGGGACAGGATAGCTCAATAGGAGAACAATCTTTTCTTCTCATGTAAAATTCTTCTTCATGTAAACTGTCCATTTACATGGCTAACATTTAAGAAGATATGAGTATACACATACAATTAGTATCACCTCTAATTTCTTATAGGTTTGCATTTCAAAGTTCTAGCCTATTGACCATGGAATGGTCCTAATTACCATTTACATACTTTTCTAACATGCCTCTAAAGGTGGAATCTGGGTCATTTATCCTTTCTGGCCATGTGTCACACACAGCCTCCTAAAATGTAGCATGTTGTCTAGAATGTGGTCAGACAACGAGATACAGAAGCGGTGTACAGAGACAATGTTCTACAGGAGCCATCCCTACATGTGACACAGGGCCACATAAAAATGATTTATTTGCTGGTGAGTGTGTGCATGGAATTAGTGACTGTGGTGAGTGGTTGATAAATGATGATGTGAAGCAAAATGGAGGCCAGTGGATCAATCCATTCACTCAGCAGAGATATGAAGGAATATAGTGTTGTATGATGAGGAAATATATAGCAGCTTCTCAAAAAATCCTGGCCAGAGCTCTGATAGTTAAGCAGTTAAATGAGTCTGAAAAATGTGTGTGCAACCTTTGTGAACTGGACTTCTGATGAATGTACACAATGACTTTGTCAGTATATCAAGGAAAGTGAATGTACAATCTGCTAGGCAGCCCATAAATCTGGCCTCTGTCTTTGTAACTCAGAAGAAAGAACTCAGATATTTTAAAATATGTATCCACATATGTACCCAAATATAATGCTCTTTCTTTTATAAAAGGGAAAACATAAAAAAATGAGAAGTGTCTTAACATTTCATAGGCTTTACCTCTCCCTAAAATACTTGTTACTGTTTACCTATCTGAAAGACTTCTGGCTTACATTCAAATCAACTGCAAAACTGTTGACATCAGTGGTCAGAGCAGGAGCAGGCCTGAAGGAGAGAAATTCAATAAAGGGTTTTAAAGTTCCTCCCCCCGCCACACACACACACTTTTCCTTTTAGCAGTTTGACAGACCCATCGTCTTTGCTTTTTGCCCCTTTCCTGTAAATGTTGAAACATTTTTGTCTGTCCTGAAGGCAGTAAGAAACTGAAATGGTTTCTTTATTTCTGACAAACAGCTTGAGCACTGAGCATAGAAGTCAAACAAAGCAGAGGGTCACAATATTCAGAGTAGATACATATAAATATTCAAAGAATGATAATTGACTAAGAATGACCATCAGCTAATCAGAGCACAGAGATTTGCATAATACAGCATGCTGTATTTAAAAAAATAATCTACACTGATTATGCAAATGAGACCGAACCTGAGTTCAGGAAATTTCCTAGCTGTGAAATAAACTGTTGTTTAGTCTTCAGAAACTGCACAGCATTCTTGCATTCTGATTGGCTGGGAAACTACCATCCTATTATAATTTGAAAGGGAATTCATTTTGCATTTTTAAACAGAATAATGGATTTCTGCATCTCCAAAATTATGAAAATTACATCTTGATGGATTACAGTGTGGTCTAAATAAGAATAATGATTTGGGAAACTGTACAAGTGCTGATTACGGCTGCTTACAGCTGACAGTTTTTAAGGGCATTATGGCTATAATTCTGAATATGCATATTGTGTATAAATGATAGCATCTTTACCTAGGATATTGTAGGGGATTTTGGATGTACTCTTTGCTTCCAGAACTAAATTGGACTGATGGATCACAATACCTATTGTTTCTTTCATGCACTGGAGAAATTTATGTTCACACTACTTAGATTTGCTAAATTCATTTTACATCAAATTATTCTGTAGAGTGAGCATCCAATTAATAAACCAGTTTGGGTGCCATTTACATGTTTTCAGTGCATCTTTTTACATTATAACTTGCATTGTATGATGTATTATTTTGTAAGTAAATACTTAATATAAGATATAATACTAACATTTAAAATATATTTCATTTTTTTATAGTTTGCAATCTAATCGCTAATATCAATTCTCAGTGTTTAGCAGGCATTATTTATTTAGCAAATTGAGCTTCTAATAAAAGGGTTTGTTTGAAATGTGTCCTGGAACTTTCAGTGACTGGAAAAAGGCCCAACGTCCTTGTTGCACGCTCCCATTGAGTTTGTCTTGATCTGTATTGAACCAGTGAGAATCTTTGGAGGTTTGGCCATCTCTGATAATACAGATTGTTCTGAACGTCCACCAGGATTGAGTTGAGTGGGTACCTTATTGTGCACCCATCCACAGGCAGAATTTGTGCCAATGTTTGCTAATACCTTGGGATTCAGAAATGGTGTCGGGAGGGAAACATGCCATTTTCAAGCTACAGCTTTTCATACAGACTAGAAAAGCTAAACATGTGGTTCTCCTCTGATTCAAGAATATTGAGAAGAAGCCTAAGAGTATTTGCATCCCAAGCAGCTTTACAAAAGTTACCCAGCAACCAAACAGTGAGCACACTTAACAATAACTTTTTCCCCCAAACGATAATATTTTTATTATTCTGTGCTTATCTTCGTTTTATTGATTTAACAGAGGCTCTCGAGTTTTTGATAGTTTACATCTGACGAACTGCTATATGATATACCAGGTAGCAGCAAGACTTTTCTATAGTGCCTAGTGTTTTAAACATAATAGACATCTTAAGAAACCATGCCTAAAATTTCAGTGGGGAAGAGGCTGCTATATGAATTTATATCATGTTGAATTTTCTTAGGACAAAACAAGTTCCCACTTGTGATATAGGGCAGCAGTCTGCATGACTGCTGAATCAACCTCATGAAATTTGGAGTTCCAGTGTGTATGAGCATAAAGGAGCTCAGATGCCTAATATGTGTGTTTCCTATATTACAAGAAGGGACTAAAAGTACTCGGCTTATTTAGCCTAACAGAATGAAAGCTGAGAGGAGGGATATGGTTGCTCTCTATAAATACACCAAGTGGAAAACACTAGGACCAGAGACAAGCTATTTAAGCCACAGAACAAGGTTGGCCCAAGAACAAAAAACTGGCATGAATATGTTTTAGACTGGAGAGTGTGAGTGTGGTTCTGGAACAGCCTTCCAAAAGGAGTAGTGGAGGCAAAAAAAACCTAAGTGGTTTTAAAATGGCACTTCATAAATTTATGAACTGGATTCTGAGACAATAGCGGGGGTCTGGATTCAATGACCTGGGAGGTCCCTTCCAGTCTTATGTTCCTATATGGAAGAGGATGTGAGAACCCATAGATTGTTCAAAATACCTCTTGCCAGCCTCTTGTTTTTCCAATTGTTGCTATTTCATGCTATTTCCCTTAATCAGAAATGACGATTCACTTTCCAATTTTAGATTTGTCATTTAGGATTCTGCAGTATGAAACTGAATGGTATGATTTTGTTTCTGCAATTCTGCATTAATCATTAGTGATTGACTCATTCAGGGGCTGACCCACAATGTACTTATTATATATCCCAGATTCAGAGAGAAAAAGAAAAAAATAGCAACCCGCTCTTTGTTATTTTTGGTGGAAAGAATCCAGGTTTCTTAGGGTAATCATGAATGCAGAGAACCACCCCTGCCTTTCTGTCCTCCTTCAGTGGTTATCAAATTGATCCCTTCATTATAACAAAGGGAATGACATTCCAATCATCCCTTCTCAACTGACGCCCTGCAGGCAGCCTCAAGGCACCTGATCTTGGGATCTCTATTTTGAGCTGCCTTTTGGCTTCATTTCATAGAATCATAGACTATTAGGGTTGGAAGAGACCTCAGGAGGTCATCTAATCCAATCCCCTGCTCTAAGCAGGACCGACACCAACTAAATCCTCCCAGCCAGGGCTTTGTCAAGCCAGGCCTTAAAAGGATGGAGGATGGCGGTTGGAGGATGGAGGTTCCACAACCTCCCTAGGTAACCCATTCCAGTGCTTCACCACCTTCCTAGTGAAATAGTGTTTCCTAATATCCAACCTCGACCTCCCCCACTGCAACTTGAGACCAACTGTTTTACTACCTGTGCCTAATCGGTTGGACTTCCGTAGCATTTTTAACAAAGAAGGGCTGTTTTCATGTTGTTGCTTCATCTAGCCCTTGGATCAGTGTTTTGTATAGCCTGCCCCCTCTCTTCAAGACAGCAACGAATTTAATCCATCATTGTGGGTACAAATAGTTGGAACATGTAAAGTGTTAATGCACATTAATTATTGTGTCTGAAAAACACCTAACATGCTGTTGGTGTTATATAATTGTTCCTAATACTACTAGTAAATTAGTTTCATTAATATAGTTTTATAGCCTGATTAGTACTGATTGTAGGTTTAGCAATCCAAAAATTTAAGCCTCTAATGCACTGCATGTTAAGCATCTTAGATCTTCTCCTCTCTTGAATTCTGATCTCCTGCAAAGCGACCTGAGAAATCTTATTCTTCAAAGGGAAAAGCAGCAACACATTTCTCTCTGCCTCTCTCATGTTAACTAGTCCAATCTATATCTGACTTGCTAATCAGAACAAGGGATTTTATCTTTATTTCACTGAATCTTTCTGCTTCCCCAGCCCTTCCAAATGAAGTTGATTTCTGACACTGATGCATCTTAAATGCTGGGTTTAAGAATGTAGAAGCCACAGAATTTGTGCAATTTCAGATGATTAGTTCTTTTTTGTACAGATTGCACCTTCATTTTGCATACAAAGGGAACCCAAGGAGCATGTTATTGTTTGTTAAATAATTCCCTTGGCTCTGAAATATGGCTATAATTTCTTAATGTTCATTGTGATTCTAATAATCAAAATTGGATAGACTTTAATTGTTTTATATTACATTTGGTTGTTTTATTTTTTCAAATAATTAAGGAACAGGTTTATTATTCTTTCCTGCTTGTCTAATTTTTTGAAGCCTGTTTTTTTTTTCCATATTAGATGCTGCTTGCTTGCTTGCTTCCTTCCAGTGATCCAGATTCTTCAGGCATAATAATTGAATATCATTGTGGTTTAATAACAAGGGATTTACATGAGAGAAAAATAAGAAAAACAATGTATATAAAGTCTGAAATTCTAAAGTGTATTGATGTGCTGAGTTTGGAAATCTTCCTTTACCACAGTCCATTTATACCATGTAAACCAATTCTTCAGTTCATCCCTCATGATAGCATGTCCCATTCTGGGCAATTAGAAAAGTCTAAATTATTCAATGTACATTGCTTTTAACGTTCTGAAATCAAATTGAAGTGTGGCAAATCACTAGTTATGTATTAATATTGAAATGAATGTGAGTATTCTGCCAATTGCTAGTGAATATAATCTAGGTTTCCATTTATGCTTTCCTTTTTTTCTCCCTGTCATTGTCTGTCTCATGTTCTCTTCAGGTTTAGTTGGATATGTATTATCCTGTTGAGAGAACACTATGTTCCTGAGTCTTCCCTCCACTGAGAGAACACTGAGTCTTCCCTGCACTGAAGTGGTGCAGCTTCATTGACTTGAGTGAAATTGCTCCTGAGTTACACCGGTGGAAGAGAAGGATCAGGCTCCAGGGCTTGTGTGTGCTTGTGACAGATATGGCAATTTCTTGCAATATCTTTGGGAATCTTACTGTATCAAGTTTATTTATCATTGGGGGCCAGGGATTGTATGTAATTCCCTGGCGAAAGATTGCCACAGCTCCTACAGGAATAAGAACAGCCTGTGGGTGTGTGGTAGGTGATTAGGCAAGTTCACGCAGGTTGTAATACCTCCAGAAAGAGGCTCACATATATGAGTTCAAACTGAATCATCCAAAGTGAACTTTTTGATTAAAAAGTCTGAATTTAAACTGACTCAGGGCCTTTTGCCAAGGAGGGGCCCAATTCTTCCTGGGAAGGGTCGGTAGGACTTTGGCCTACTGAGACCCCGTGAGACTGATGGGTGACTTCCAGTATGCTTTTAGTATGTGTAAATGAACTTTTATTGTTTTTAATATGTTTTCCCTATAATGCAATCTCCTTGAGAATAAATGTGCTTGCTTATAAGAAGTTGAGATAATTAATAACTGCTGGTAATTACATTGTTCATAGCCTTCAAGGAGAAAGTTAAGCACAGAAGCTGGCTTCTTGAGGCAGTCTGGCTTGGTGGGAATATCACTGTGTGGGCAGGGAACTGTGCAGCCTGGAAAAACCCTGCCAAGAGGCAGAGAGAAGTAACAGGTTTCAGAGTAACAGCCGTGTTAGTCTGTATTCGCAAAAAGAAAAGGAGTACTTGTGGCACCTTAGAGACTAACCAATTTATTTGAGCATAAGCTTTCGTGAGCTACAGCTCACTTCATCGGATGCATCCGATGAAGTGAGCTCTAGCTCACGAAAGCTTATGCTCAAATAAATTGGTTAGTCTCTAAGGTGCCACAAGTACTCCTTTTCTTTTTAGAGAGAAGTAAGCCTCCACCCCAGAGAGGTGTTGGCTGAGGAGTGCCTTCAAATGACCACAGAGGGGGAAAGCTGGTGCAGTTGCTCTGAACTGTAACAATGCTGCCCTTGCTCAGATAATGGCCTATCATTTGCTGTACATTCAAGCACCTTTTCCCAAATAATGGATGAAAAAAGAATAAAGGCATTAATTTGACTAAATGTAGATGCTCCTTAAGTTTACATAATTGAAAAACAGAGTACATTTAACATTTTTCATACCTAGGAAGGTGTGTGTGTGTAATATATATATATATATATTACCACACTCTAATATGTTTGTTCAGTATAAGTAGATTCCACTGTAATAAACTGAGTTTTAATCACAATACAGTGCATAAAACAATTATTTCTTTAAGGTTCTCCAAACAAAATTTACAGTTATTTACTACTTTAGAGACCACAGCCAGGATTGACTCCCAATTGTGCCAGGTGCTGTACAAATACATACCATAGTACAACACAGTCCCTGCTCCAAAGAGCTTACAATTTAAATCAACAAAGTGCAAAGGGAAGCAGAAGCACAGAGAGGTGAAGCGACTTGTCCAAGATCATGCAGCAGGTCAATGGTAGGGATGGAACTAGAACTCAGGATTCCTGACTCCTAGTCCAGTACTCTATCCACTAGACTAGAGTGCATAATTCTGACCATATACTTTGCAACCACTTGTTGGGGGCCACGGACTTTTAACTTTGCTGATGCATTTAGATCTGTGGGAAAAGCAACGGATTTTGGAACCTTCTCTCTTTCCTGCACCACAGTCCGGCTCAGTCATTAGCTGTGCTGCCACCGCTGGTGTGGTCAAAGCTGCAAACCATTGCATTTTCTGAGTCAAGTAGAACAACAGTATAGAAGCTAAACTGTTCTTAGTACCAGTCATCTTTCTGATGGATTTTCCAATTGAAAATCCACTAATTTTAGAGTGGGAAAATACTGCAGAACAGCTGCTGTCCCTGAGCAAGAATGGAGGATGATGGCTTAAGGCTAAGAACAGAATTCTGGATGATACCTCTAATATTCCTGTACCCATCCTGGGACTATGTCCATTATTTTCTTATTCTTATTCCATTTGGAGCTATAGTTTTAGAAGTGAGATTTTCAACAAGGTTCTGGTCTTCATGAAATAACAACAATTTTTGAATGAATTGGGAGATAATGTGAATTCTTCGTTGCAACTCTGTAACTGAGACCTGCGAACCTGAGATAGGAATTATAGGAGCATTATCGTCAGTTTAGCCAAGTCACATAAATCATAAGGAAGCCTTGACATGAGAAATAGGGGATTGTTTCCTTATACATAGGAGATAAGGTCCTTTCCTTTTCAATGAACTTGCATTAAGGCTATAAAAGTGCTTATTTTGTAGATAGGAATAGGAGAGAGTCCTCAGATAAAGGTAACTGTTTGGCACGCTCTGCTTACTGCTGAGATTTTATAGAATTTTCTGTAATTACTATTGTTAGTGCTAGTTCCTTGTGTGTTTTCCTCCACTCTTTTATTGTAAATAAACTTCCACTCCTTGATTTACAAAATGGATGGGTTTTTTTTTATGTTACAGGTTTAATATACACAGTAGGGAAAATATGAAGTTGCTAGTGGCTCATATTGGAGTGATGTACAAACCTTCATTCACTGAGACTTACTGTCAATGCAGTTTGTCCTTCTTTGACCTTTTGAGATATTTATGTATGGCTTCTAAGTTAATTGCTACTAGAGCAGGCTACTGCCAGAAATCAGGTGCTGTATCTACAAATCACTGTAGAACCTCAGAACTCAGTTGGAAAATCAAGGAACCACTGTTAACTTTATACAACCTATTAACAATACTATTACAATATATTATTGTATTATTATATATTATTAATACAATATATTACAATACTCTGAAACCTGTCTTTATACAACCTATTAACTGCCTACCTACAAGAATAAAGAATGTTAATTTTATAGAATTGGTTAATGGTCACCTTGCAAGATGATAGAGAGGAGAATACACAATATTGGCAACCAGACTTCTCAGTTCTCTCCAAAACATGGATAAAATACCAAGTAAAAACACTGTATCACAGTGTTGTCCTAGAGAATTAATGGTTTTGAAACATCTATACACTGATTTTTAAACACAAACACATAGAGGCCCTGGGGCTAAGCTGATTTGCACCCAGCTGAGAATCTGGCACATAGTTGGCACCTGCTCTCATAAGCAAATTTAACATTGATTTAGGGATATAAAAGGGCATTCACTAGCTTTGGATTAGACTTGTGCAGGACTCCAGGCCTTTTTTTTTTTTTTGCAACAATAAAGTGAAATGGCTGCTGTTTAGATTCAGTTATATTTGTTTTCAAACTCGTAAATTATACCTGAATCCAGATTCAGAAGTTTTCCTCTCACTGATTTCCATGTTGTATTTTAAGGGTGTTAGCTCTGCACAAGCACAGAAAAAGCAATTTTTTTCCCTTGTGCAGAAGCTACTGAGAAATAAAGAGGCAAGGAAGAGAAATCTCAGGTGGACCAGCTGCAGGACATAGAAAGATGGGAGGGGAAAATGGCTATTTTGGGAATTGGGAGGGGGGAATGATTTTGTGACCACTTGGCAGAATGGTAATTTCTGCAGAAATGGAAACATGTTGTATCTATTATCCTACCCTCTGAGTCTGTCTGCAAAAGGAATACCTGGCATTAGTACAATTGCATTCAAATAAGATGACTGTGAGTTGTGGTTAAAGTATCTGTAAATTGACCTCCTAGAGCACCATTTCATGAGGGGCCTTATCTTGCTAACACTTTTCAACTTGCTTGATTTTACTCACTTTGACTTTGTCTTGGGTAGGGGGGAAAAAAGTGCTTAACAAGTGGTAACTAACATGAGGTAAAATTCTCATGAAGATAAGACAGTTGTAGGGCTAATAAGCATAGGTGGTTAATACAACCCTAGGATCTGCTTTAGGCCTTGTCTATACTAACACTGTAAGTCGATGTAAGTTACACTAGTTAAGTTACTCAAGTTATATAATTTAAGTCGAGTAGTTTATATAGACTTAAAGCGGTGTTGACACCGCACTGTATTGGTGGGAGATGCTCTGCCGTGGACATAGCTTCCACGTCTCACTGAAGTAGATTAATTAAGCCCTCCTGTTGACTTACCGCATTTTCACCAGACCCGCTGAGGAGCATTGATCACGACCACTCCGATTTAGCCTGTAGTGAAGATAAGCCCATAATCTTTTATCTCAACCTGCTAACTTGTATGAGAACTATGAACTGTCTTCACTTTCTTCATTAGGATGTTACCACCTGTTAGTTACCATTTGTCAGCTAATGTGAGGTAAGAATACACTTTTTGTTTCCTGTGGATACACCCTTTAAACTCAAAGGGACTGCACATTTTAAAAGTTAAGCTTGTGTGTAACCAAGGCCTAAGTATGGAACTACAGAGTGACTGCAGCAGAGCCAATGCACTGTAATAACAATTTCAATCCACTCTGCAACTCATTTAAGTAGCTTTAGTCGTATTTTCAGGTCTGTGGTGTACCTGTATATATCTGATAAGGGGAAGTGAATCATTTAAAAATTAAAGGTAGGCTGTATATAAGGAATAATAAACCCAGGAGTGCGTTGCTTGAAAAATTCAGTTTGGCTCTACCATCAATCACAGGCTTCAATAGTAATAGTGGCTAGTGTGCATGTGGCAGTCTACTATTACATAATCAATGAAGGTAAGTAAAGCTGTAGTGCCAGACTTACAATAGAAAGTTTCCTTTCTGTTTAGTTAGTCTACTGCAAAGATTCTTTAGGAATGATGGTCTCCTTTAACAATTTTAGCAGCTTAAATTTTTGCAATCAGTCTCTCAGCTAAGGCTAATAAAAGTCAGGTGAATTGTCCCCCACCCCCTGTTGAATGACTAAATTGCTACTTTAAAAAAATGAGTTAGGCTGTTCTATATTTTAGGATAGAATCTGCTGTCCTTTAGAGTGATATAAATCCAGAGTAACACCTATATCTTCACTGGAGTTACTCTAGTTTTATATCACTGTGGCAGACAGCAAAATCTGTTCCTTTTCCTTTAATTATCTCCTTAGTGTGATATTGATTTGTTAATGTGAGGGACTCATCATATGGACTGGATGCAAAAAGGGGCCTGTATTCCCGCTGCATTCCAGAAAGGTGTGCTCCTTGTCAGCTCCAGGTTTGCTAGTGTGGAATGGAGTGTTGATGCTGGCAAAGGGAGGGGTCATTGGATCTATGTAGTGGATAAGGAAACCCAACATAGGGGTGCAGTTGTAAAATGACCCCTATTCTAGGTTTGTGGCTGGCAGGCCAGCCACACAGAGCAACAAAGCTGTGGCAAACCCAGCCAGGCTGGGTGGTGAATTCAAGTGCAGAACCCAGTGATGTATTGCAACTTTTTAAACAAGGTCTTCCCATAAAAATGTTCACCCTTCAACCTGTGATAAACTCCAAGTATCTGGGGTGTGTGTGCTCGCACTGGTATACCTCGTCAATTGTTCCATTTAAATTAAAGTAAAAAAATCTTCTAACCGTAATTTGGTTAAGATAATATCTTGAGGGCGAAAACATTAAATCCTCTCTATTTGAGAGTCATCTGCTGTTACTATCTGACTTATTGGAGTTAAGTGAATTGCAGAGAACCAGCTCTAATTTGGATCCATGTCCCTCCTAACTTTTGAAGAGCAGTGGGAAAGTACTAGTTCCACAGCTGGTTTAGACTCTGTGTGTGTGTGTGTGTGTGTATGTATGTGTGTGTGTGTGTGTGTGTGTGTGTGTGTTTGTGTGTGTGTGTATATATATATATATATATATATATATAGCTATATATATATATAGCTAGCCTCAGCCTACTAGCTCTTTTCCATGCACCAATCACCACCAGGTACTGGACATGATGTGTGTACACACCCACACCCCATACCCAGTGGTGACTGGTGCATGGAAAAGAGCTAGTAGGCTGAGGCAAGTGTGATGGGGCAAGGCCAGATGGCTATAGGAAAGTAGCGAGGAACAGGTATGTTAGCCCCAGGTTAAACAAATCCCTGGTACCATGGTAACCAAATGGCAGTTGCTCCAAGTTAATCAAGATACCTGGGGCCAATTAAGATCCTTCTAGCAGTGGCATAGCTATGGGGGGAGTGGGGCAGCGGCTGCTCCCCCACTGAGCACAAGTGGCACCTATTCAATTTCTTGGCACCTTTTAAATTTTCCCCTGTTGAGAGGACAGGGGGAGTGATCCAAAAAAAAGGCGCCACTCGCTGCGGCATTTTTACTCACCCGGCAGCGCTCCAGGTCTTCGGCGGCACCTCGGTGGCGGGACCTTCACTCGCTCTGGGTCTTCGGCGGCACCTCGGAGGCGGAAACTTCACTCGCTCCGGGTCTTCGGTGGCGGGACCTTCAGTGCCGCCGAAGACACCCAGAGCGAGTGAGGACCTGCCGCCGGAGTGCCACTGGGTGAGTAAAAGCGCCGCAGTGGGTGGCGCCTTTTTTTTGGATCGCTCCCCCTGTTCCCTCCACCTGACTACGCGGCTGCCTTCTAGTAAGCAGTGGAGATAGTTAGGTTGATTGGGACAATTGAAGCCAATTAACGGCTGGCTGGAACTAGTTAAAAGCCTCCCAGTTAGTCAGTGAGGCATGTGTGTCAGGAGCTGTAGGAGGAAGCTGTGCTACTGGAAAAACTGGGCAGTACAAATCCTATCAGGCACAAGGAAGGAAGCCCTTAGGTAAGGGTGAAGTAGATATTGAGAAAGTGGGGGCTGCTGTGGGGAAGTGGCCCAAGGAATTGTACTTGTCCTGTTTCAAAAGATCAGCTACCAATAGCTGCTACTATTAGGGTCCCAGAGTAGAGGGTGGGCCCGGGCTCCCCCCAGTCTCCACAATTAATCACAGAGACTGTGACACAACAGAGACTCTGTGAGGGAGGGTTGCTTCTTCCCACCTCCCATTCTGGCTTATGATGAAAATGGCTCAGTAGGCTGTGACCTTTGCCTCTAGAGAGAGAAGGATTACGTGGAGGGTCACAGTGAGCCTCTGAGGCTAGCCTAATCTGCCTGGAAGTATGGGACCTACTGAGACAAGGTTGGAGCTTTGTCACACTAGCTATTGACTAGTCTTGAAACTTCCCTTTTAGGATAAGATTATTGAGAAGGTTTTGGTGGGACATCCAGACAGAGAACTGTCTCACATTTCCTTGGTCTTTGTTAATCTTGTTACAGATATGGGTATGTGATAACAGAGAAACCTCCCATGTAACTTCAGTCATTAATCTCCTCCTAGATGGGTAATGATCAGATTTCTATGATGATATTAGATCTGTCAGGCTGAATATGTTCACAATGGCCATAAAGTGTTGTTGACTCTCCTGTGCACACATGTGGATTGAACAGGGCTATTCTTGAGTGGTTTTATTTTGTCCTGTTTGAGAGATCTCAGCGGGTTGTATTAGGGAATCGGAGAATCTGTTGTAAGGAGTCTCTCTTATGGGGTGCTTAGTCTCTTTGTGATTAGACTTCTGGTGTACTTCGTAGGCTACACCTTAAATTCATTTGGAAATTGAACCTGGTGCAGAATTCAGAATCCTGGTTCTTAAGTGGTATATCACTAAATGGCTTGAGATACACCTATGGCATCTCTCCCTGTGCAACAGTGGGTGCAGTCATGGTCATGTTGCATCCAGTGCACCTTGATTTAAAAGAGTGGAGGTTGCAGGAAATCTTCATCCAAGAAGATTCTGCTCAACAGTTCACTTCACTTTGGTCCAAAATAGCTCACATCTATTGACCTTCAGAGCATGCTGTGTCAGTCCATTTGTTTATCTGGCATTTGGGAGTGAATGTGGATATGAGCTATGGCAGGGGACTTGTTTACTCTATTATTCTGATTGTTTTGCTTCAGGGTTGAGCTGACTGGACATGACTGGCTTTTTATAGTTTATTGAAAATTCTTATGATTATGATCTTGTAGTTGCTGTCATGGTACCCACAGCTGCTAGGGATAGGCACTTTACAAAATGAGAAAATTAAATAAATTACACAACCAAGAAGGAAAGTGGTGAAAGTATTTGGCAAAGAAACATATGAACTGCCACATGCAGGAAATCTATCTTCTGTTCTTGACAAATGTAGTGCATCACAATTGAAAGTCTTAACACTATGATCAACTTGTGTGATAAAGAGGAGGATAGAGTAGGCTGAAGAGTTGCTGTGGGGCTCACAGGGGTATCCTCCTCCCTTCATGAAGCCAGCCAGGGCTTCTCACATCCCCATTCCCTGCTAGTTTCTAAATGGGATTTTTCTCTGTTATTTCCCTCTTTTTTGCATTACTCAACTAACAATTTATGATTTGTTTTCCTCCTCTTCAGCCAGACTCAGCCAATCCACTGTTTCACATTGAGTTTTCAGTGTTATACATAAGGAATAGAAAAGGGCCTGAACAAATACTCCAGGAGGATGAGGGTCAGAATAAGAACCTAGATCCTGGATTTGGATTTTACAAAAACATTCCTGTTTCTATAATAGGCTGAACTAAACTCCCAGATCCAAACAATGCTGCCTTGTGCCAAATAATGGCCACATCCTTCTCGCTGAAGTGAAGGGGGAGTTTTGCTATTGACTTTATTGGGAGATTCTATATATGCAGTGACAACAGAATAGACTACTTATAATGGTCTAGATTGTCAGTTCTAATGTAGGCCAGAAGAGGAATTAGAAACAATATCCTCTCCTGTCCCTCTGAATGGTCATATTAGGACTATGCAGATTGCTGCCTTGGTTCTCAAGAATGCAAGTGGACAGCAAGGGTCATCAACTGGCCATTGGAGCTGTCTGGTTATGAAGGGTGGAGTAAGGTACATCTTGAAAAGGGCTGAGGTAAATCACACCCCTTATCCTCCCCCCCCCCCAATTGACAGATTTTAAAAGTGATTAATGAGTTGGAGTTCCTCGGTTTTTGTTGCCCAACCTGAGAGACCTTAAAGGTGCCTGATTTTCAGAAAGTGCAGAGCACCTGCCCTCTGAAACCCATGCTCCATTAATCAGAGCACACAAAAATTGAGACACCCAAAATCACTAATTGCTTTTGAAAATCTTGGCTTCCTTGGGTGTCCTTGCTGAGTGCTGTCCCTTACTAAGTAGACCCAAGTACACAAATCTAGCCCTTTTGGGAAGTGTTTTTGGTCATAACTTTTGGCAGTAGTCAGGAACAGCAGCTAAAAGCTCAAGCTGAAATATTGCACAGTTATCTTTGTTATGATACATTTTCATTAAGATGTTTTAAAGTTTCTGTATTGATTGGTTTGATGTTTGGTGTGCAGCAACTCCTTCAATTTCTTCCCTGTAATTTACTCAGATGGCTCTGTGGGAAAGTCCCTCCAGCACACATTTCATACAATTGTAGCCGTTCTTGTGGTGTATATTCTTCAACTGATGCATCTCTGCCCAGTTAGGACTCTGAAATTATATTTCTGAATAAAAACTTTGCCAGAACATGTGTCAAGTCCAAGCAGAGTGAAGCAGCTCATGGATTTCGCTTTGTGAATCAGCAGGAATTAGGCCTGCTGCAATTCCTGTTGTTGCAACACCATTCATACAGGTTTGGTCATCTGTGTGTTGTCTCTGTGCCTCTTGCTTGCATCCTGTCCCCTGTCTAGGTCTATAGCAGCAAAGCTCTTGCAAGAAATTAAGTTTCCTGAGCTGCCCCTTTACTCCCTTCAGAATTCAGAATAGGGAATTGTTCATTTGACACAGAGAGAACCAGCATAATTTAATATGGATAGCATCAGCATTAATTTGTGATCTATGGGGGCAGAATGTGGGTTTTCCCCTCCTCTCGTGGATGATCTATGGAAAGAGGCTTATGAGTCTACTACTTCCTCCAAATTAATAGATTAGATAATTTAGTTGAAGAAATAAAGGCTCAACATTTTAGATAAAAATAGTCTCAGGTAAGTCCTCTCAGGGTTGGGGGTTTCTACACTCTAGCCATGCCTCCATCCAGCTAGGCATCTCCAAAATCCATTTAGAACCCTATAGTTACTTTTTTCATATAGAAGGTCTACCAGCATCGCGAGCATGAGGGATCAGCTTAGTTTCTATGTTCTTCACAGCTAGCCCCATTTTTCTAGATTGATGAGACCTGATTGCCTTATCCTTAACAGAATGTATGGAGGAGCATTTCTAGTCTGTCTATTGTAGGAGACAATAAAAGACACACATGGTTAATTGAGCCCAACAAGTCTATAACTATGCCCAACAAATGCTTAACCCGGTAATGTATTAAACACCCCCTAAATAGAATATAAGGCCAGAATTCTGTATGTTACTACTGAAGCTGAAGGTCAGTTGAGATGATCTTTTTAGTTTCCAATCCATCAGAGAGCAATGGAGTGGTGGCCTTCCTGGCCAAAAATGAATTATGGGTGAACAGGGGCAGGAAAATGGGCTACATCACAGGGATTGTGTTGCAGTGCCCATCAATCGATGGTCGTCCTCCTTTGGTCAACCCCAGAGCCTCAGAGTCAGCATTGGCCAGAAATATGTGTCTCCATGTTCTAGCCACATCACTACAAATATCTCATCAGCTCTGCTTTAGACGGTCATAACTGCACATGCAATGCCAAGTTCAACTGTTATTTCTGATGGTTTGTGGGGTTGTGGTGTTGACAAGAATTTCATGGGGTTTATTGGAATCTGGAGGTAACTTTTGGACTTGGAAGCAATTGTATAGTTTGCACTGCATGACACGAGCTATTCAATGCAAAATATGCATGTATTTTTCACAGTTGAAATCAATGACAGTGTGTTTCTTTCACACTGACACTTCTGGTGCTTTGGTCTGACAGCAGGGGATTGAGTCCCTTTTTTGGGGTTAGAATTCTTGTGGGGGGTGAAGTTTGGGTGATAAAATAAATTTGAAAAGGGCTCTTTTCTGCAAATTAATCCTTACCCCACCTTCTGTGTTTAGGACATTGGACTCCTAGAAAAGCCTGAGGTTTGATGATGAGATTCAGGATTTTGTTGTGCAGCAACCTGCATAGGGCTTGGTGTTCTGGACCTGAACAGGTTCATCAGGGTCATGTGGAACTTGGAAGTGAACTTGTTTGACCCTGGGAAGTTAGACCACTTTGGGTTTAAGCAAGTCAGTGACAGGGCATTTTTTTACCTCCATTCTTTCCACAGCAGCTGGGATACATTATATTTAGATGGCATCTTTTGTTGAGTTTTACATTAAAATGAAGTGGTAGCTATCTAACCTAGCACTTGTATTGGTCATCATTGGCCACTGCCGCTGCAGTGTCTTACATTTTGGGCCAGATTTTGCAATCCGAATACATACCTACATTTCTGGTGGTTTCTAGAGGTGTTGTACACATACAATTACTGTAGGTACTTTATTATGGTATCTCTGTGGCTAGTGAAAAGTCCACACAGCTGAGAGTTCTAGAAAATTTAAAAGGGGACAAAAAAAAGATGGTTTGTGTGTGTGTGTGTGTGTGTGTATACACACACATATTCAGTTCACTGTGTATGTGTATATGCGTGTGTGTTTTTTTTCTCATGTTTCATGTGAAGGAACATAGCTGTGACTTGGAACAAGCAGACAGGAACGTGTCATGGATTATTTATAGTAGGAAAAAGTCTGAAACAAATTATATTCCATTTAATTTTCCACAAGTATTGGATAAAATGGGTTTCCATGTTTCAAATCTCTTATCAGATGATTTTACTCTCAGAATTTGTCGGCAAGAAATTAATACATTTATTTAACTTTCATGAGAAAAGTAATTTCTTCTTCTGTTACCTTTTCTTCACAATCCATGTATTTGATATGTAAAAGATAAAACCTCATTCTTGGTCACAATAGAAAATCTTGATTTCCATTAAATGTAAACATGACTTGTATAGCACCTGGCATTGTGTTTTAGCTAATATTTAATGTGATAAGACAAGGAATACTGTCCCCCAATTCAAATGTAGCCTCTTATACATGTTACGTATTTCTTTCTCAAACCATTTTTAACTGGAAAGCTTAAGATGTGCTTGTTCTCTAATTACCTGAAAATTTCTCTCTCGTCTCTCTCTCAAAAGTATTCTATAAACCTATAGAATTTAATAGACAATGATGCTCTTTCTGTAGGCTTTATGAACCATGCTATATAGCAGGGACAGGGTTCTTAATTTAATTTTATAGGATAGTTCAAGAACATCTGTAGAACAGTAAAGTTCTATGGAATTGCATAGGACTTCTCCGTAAGGATAAAGTGGATTCCGTAAACGTTTTAGATTAATTTAATTTTTGATGAGATTAGAAATCTGAAAAAAAAAATGTCCCCTTGGGGCCCTATTCTCTCCCCAAATGCCAATGTAGGATACTTGTAGCTCCTGGTGTTAAATAGCAGCAACAATGTGTCAATTGTTTTTGTAGTGTCATGGTTTATACATATAACCCTTCTAGCAGGCAGGCAGCAGCATCAATCAGGGCCCCGCCGGAATCAATGTATCTAGGGTCCCTCTTGACAAATAACTAAACTATCTCAAGCCCCCACCTCAGGAACTAAGCACTCCCTTCCAGGTTCTCTTAACAGGCAGCATTTCTCTACTCCCAAGCACTCTGAGAGTATACAAACAAGGATATCTTTGCTAGGGGAAACAGAACTTGGGAAAACCCAACAACAAATTAGATATGCAGATAATGAGTAAAATAAACCTCTACACTCCCAGACCTGTGACCACACCACCTAATCCACTCACCCCACCCAGTTTTCATCAGTGAGTAGTAAGTGTCTCTACAGATCTGTCTCCAGTTCCAAGGGAGATATTGCCTGGAGGTGCTGTTGCCTAATCCAGTTGAAGGAATCAGTAGTGTTATGGTGTTGGGTAGGTGGAAGCTCACCAGAGCCCACTCAGCTCCTGTCTTCTGTATCATCTTTTGAAGCAAAGTTCCCATGGGAGGAAACAAAGAGTCCTTAAGACCCTTGAGTAGAGTCCTGGCTGCTTGGACATAGGCCAGGAAATAGGGGGAAAAAGCAAGAGCGCTTTCCTTTAGAGCCTCTCTGGGAGCCCACAGACCTCCCATCCAAGTTCATATTTAGTTATGGTGACTCACCATGTGTTACTATAGGAATTGTGGGTAAATCAACTATGCAAATTAAGCTCTCTGTTGCAGCACTTTCCCTGTTAATTTAGCTAGCTTGCTAAAAACAGGTGGAGATGTGGTGGCAGGGGCTACCTCAGCCTGCCACACCCCCCACGCGCACACGTGCGTACATAGTTGCTTCTATAGCCTGAGTTGCAAATCACACCACTGACTGCAGTGTAGGTGCACTTCAAAAGTGAAAGAATAGAGAAAGAGATTCCACCCTCAGACAGATACAGGCTAGAGGACCAAGACCCGAGGAGGGGGCACTCAGAGAGAAAGGGATGGAGTTAGCCAAGTAACCATAAGGCCTTATTTTCACTTAAAAGTTCAGTGTGTATGCGGTAGAGCCTAGTGATATTGACTGTAGCTCAAATGGAGGTTGTTGCTGTAGTTATATGAAAAGTTGGTTTTCTGAAAATGAGCTAAGAACCTGTGCTATTGATTGCAGGATGATTGGTGTGCTGCTGAAGTTTAACAGTGAGTTGTTACTGTAAATGTTCTTACAGACCCTGTGGTATCTGGCTGTCACTCAAGCAAAATTTGATATGAAGTTTTTACTGCACACATCCTAAAACACTTTGGCACCTTTTACTGACATTTAATGCTCCAGCTTGCAGCAGCAACCTGGACAGGAAGATTGGTATAAGATGTTTTCAATAGCAAGGGCTGGCAATACTGCCTCTGAATGTTCTTGTTAACATGGAGCTATGCTTTCTTAGCTTGTTTTCAGGCTGATTGTCACTGACTCTGTCAGTCAATTGTGTTTGTCAGTGTTCTTCTTTGTCGCAGTACAGATGCATTTTTTCAGTGCAATCACCATATGAGCAGCTAAATTGCTTTTGGCAGGGAGATATGGAGCTGGGTGCTAAAATCTCTCAGGAAGAAACATTACAAGAAGAGGGAGAAGGTTGTGGCATTAGCACTTAGACAAACATCCCCACTAGGAAGAAGAAAGCATTGTGGGGGGCAGGAAATACGAAGGAAAAAAGTAATATGGAACTTTGATTGTGTGAAAAGCAGTGACTGAGAGTTGAGTAGATTCAGCTGGTGAATAGAGCTAAATGATAAGGGCTAATGCTGCAAGTGAGTAAGACAATCCATGACCCTAATTTATCAATGGTTTCCACTGGTGAGTACAGTTTATTTACAGTTGGTGTGTATGAGACCTGTTGTCCCCCTGTGTATGAAAGATGCCATTCTACAGGCGTGAAACTTACTTCTTCCAGGAGGAGATGCTGCTCTTCAGGGGTGTGAATGATTACTCCTTGGGATTAAGGGAAGCCACAGCTGCTATTATCTGACTTCAGCATTATTATTGGAAATAAACACTTGTTTCTTCTTTTGATTATTTTTATAGCAATTTTGCTTCAGTTGTTCATTTTAGTTTATATACTCATGCTATGCTATTTTACGATGACATTTTTTTCTTCCCGATTAGTGCATGTCACTGATCAAGCCCTATTTGTACCTTTCCTGATGCTATCAGTTTTTTGTTCTGTTTTCATTCCCTTAATGTGGATTGGGGAGTTACCTTCTTACCCACCTTACCTTAGAGAGCAATAATAAGAAAATCAGAACATCCATACTGAGTCCCACTAATGGTCCATCTAGCCCAGTATCCTGTCTTCCAGGGCCAGGTGCCTCAGAGGGAATGAACAGAGCACATCATTTATTGACTGATCCAGGCCCTGTCGTCCAGCCCCAGCTTCTGGCAGTCAGAGGTTTAGGGACACCCAGAGAATAGGGTTGCATCCCTAACAATCTTAGGTCCATCAATGGCTTTTAGCTATCTTCTGTGAATTTACCTTTTTTTTTTTTTAAACCCGAGTTATACTTTGGACCTTTACAACATCCCCTAACAATAAGTTCCACAGATTGACTTTGTCTTGTGTGAAGAAACACTTCCTTACATTTGTTTTAAATCTGCTGCCTATTTATTGCATTGGGTGACCCCTGGTTCTTGTGTTATTTGAAGAGGTAAATAAATAACACTTACTTACTTTCTCTGCACCATACATGGTTTTTATGAACCTCTACCATATTCCCCCTTAGTAGTCATTTTAGCTGAACAGTGCCTATCTTTTTCATCTCCCTTCATATGGAAGTTGTTCAATATCACTAATCATTTTTGCTGTCTGTCTCTGTACCTTTTCCGTTTCTAATGTATCTTTTTTGAGATGGGGAAACTGGAACTGTGCACAGTATTCAAGGTGTAGGCATATGAAGGATTTATATAGAGGCATTATGATACTTACTGTCGTCTTATCTATCCCAACCCTAACATTCTGTTACTTTTTTGATTGCCACAGCACATTAAGCAGATGTTTTCAGGCAACTATCCAAGATCTCTTACTTAGTGGTAACAGCTAATTAGGTCCTATAATTTTCTATCTGTAGTTGGGATTATGTTTTCCAATGTGCATTACTTTGCACTTATCAACACAGAATTTTGTCCGTCATTTTGTCACCCAGTTTAGTGAGATCCGTCTGCAACTCTTCTCAGTCAGCGCAGGACTTAACTATCTTGAATAATTTTGTATCATCTGCACATTTTGTGACCCCCACTATTCACCCTGTTTTCCTGATCATTTATGAATATGTTGAACAGTACAGGTCCTCGGGGAATCCTGCTATTTACCTCCCTTCATTGTGAAAATTGACCATTTATTTCTACCCTTTCTTTCCTATCTTTTAACCAGCTAATGATCCATTAGATGACCTTCCCTTTGATTCCTTGACTGCTTACTTTGCTTTAGAACCTTTGGCGTGGGACCTTGTCAAAGACTTTCTCAAAGTCCAAATACACTATAGCAACTGGCTTACCCTTGTCCATATGCTTGTTGACACCCTCAAAGAATTCTAATAGATTTGTGAGGCATGATTTCCCTTTACAAAAACTGTGACTCTTCCTCAATATATTGTGTTCATCTGTGTCTGATAATTCTGTTTTTGCCTGGGACTGTAATGTAGGAGGTGCCACAAATGTAAGTTGGTAGAAACAGAACTGATGGAGAGACATATTCGTTTATCACCCTAGTTCTAAAACACTGCCTCCACCATGTACCTACACAAATAAGGTGAGAATTTTGTCTTAAAGCTGGCTCTGGTGCAAAGTTAATTTTAGCATGAGGAAAAACCAGTAAGTAGTCCTTGAGAAACATCCATGTTGGAAATCTTTCTTAGGGCTAGTCTACACTGGCAATGTGAAAGCGCTGCCACGGCAGCACTTTAACGTGGCTTGTGTAGTCGCGGCAGAGCTTTGCCAGCACTATAAAAAAACACCTCCACGAGGGGCGTAGCTCCCAGTGCTGGTGCTCTGTTTACACTGGCGCTTTACAGCACTGAAACCTGCTGCGCTCGGCAGGGTGTTTTTTCATACCCTTGAGTGAGAGAGTTGCAGTGCTGTAAAGAGCCAGTGTAGACAAGCCCTTAGGTAGCTGGGGTGGGCAGGGATGGGTGTCTCTAGCCTCTGTTTGCTGGAAGCCGGGAATGGGTGAAAGGGGGTGGATCACTTGGTGATTACCTGTTCTGTTCATTCCCTCTGGAGCATCTGGCATTGGCCACTGTTGGAAGACAGGATACTGGGTTAGATGGACCTTTGGTCTGACCCAGTATGTCTGTTCTTATGATGTTAAGATGGTATTACGTCACTGGTCTAGGACTTCAGAGACTCTGATTGAAGTCCCTACTCTGCCAAAGACTTCCTATGTGACTTTGGGTAAGTCACTTAGCCTCTCAGTGCCTCAGTCCGCCATCTCTAAAATGGGATGAATAACAATGTCCTACCTCGCAGAGGTGTGTTGAGGATAAATACAAAATAAAAATGTGAACTGCTTGGACACTACAGTAATAGGGTCTCTATAAGTACCGAAGACAGATAAAGATTTGTAGATATTTGTCTTGAATTTTGCCTCACAGGGAATTTATAACAGATTTCCTGTTAATTAGGTTTGTCTGGTAGATTTCTGTTCAGCTACTTGTTGGATAGGGTTATTACAACTGTCCATCATTTTTGTCTTTGACAAACCTTTTCTCTCTCTTTTTTTAACACCCTGTCTTTTCATGTCATTTCCTTTAGTCTTCCTACTCTCACTTATTAATCACCCATTTAACATTATGTATTAATTTACTGAAATCCACTTTGGAATTCTTTGAACTGATTTCAGATTTGGTTACCTACAGTGTACATGTTCTGTTCACTGACTTTCATCACGTTGATTCTTTTGATCACTTGCTAATGAATTACACTTAAGAGCATTTCGATTATATTTTAAAACCTCAACATGTTCACCACCACATCCGTATCAAGTCCCCTTTTTCTGACAGGGTTATAGCCTTAGGTCTTCTCTTCTTTCACTAGCACCCTCTTCTCTGCCTCATCATTTAATTTTTTGCTCTCTTATTCATTTCTTGTCCTTTTCCATCATTTACAATCATTTCAAAATATTCTGCTATAGTTGGCTCAGATTCTGACACTCGGAATCAGACGGAGTAGCAGTTTCTTCCATAAGTAGTTCCGCTGAGTTCAATGGGACCATATCTGATATAAAGTACTATTCAGCCTGAACAAGGGTATCAGAATCTGACCCATTATGACCTGTCTTCTGCAAAGGACTTACCCCATCTCTGCACCTGATTTATAGTCATTAGATCAACACCATCTTGCATTAAACCGTCTTATTGATGGCATTGTCATGTATGATGGCCAGTGCATAGTGGAGATGGTAAGAATACAGCTGAAGGGCAATGGATGTATCTCTTCAGTTTATAATTGAAGGAACTAAGGATAAGGATGAACTAAGTAGAATACAGTATAAGCATTATAGTTAAGGATATGAGCTGAAGCCAGCCAGACGCTATGTTGTTTAGAACCATTCATTTTCTTCTTGAGTGCCACTGACCTGATAGGTATTAATTTGTGCTCTTCAAACAGCATTTGGTTGCTTCTGCAAAATAGCAAACAATAAATACCTATAGCCAACACTTGGCCATTAACCCAAAGAACTCCTCTCTGTGCTGCCCTGCTTCTACTTTGCCTCCACTGACAATAAATAGCCTATGTACACTCACACCCAACCAAAAAAAAAAAACCCTTTATCATGCACTGTTTCCTAAGTCTGCCATGTTTACGTTCAGAAGAATCATAAGCGGGAACATCTACAGAGCCACAGGTTCTCTGTTGAGGATGTTCTGTTGCCCTCTTGCCGCCTTTCCCTCTGAAGTTCAACTGCTGGGGGTTTACCTTGCTACCCCCACACTTTCTTAATATAAGAATTTGTCTTAGATATCGTTGATCAGATGGATGGAATAAATTCTCAGGTTTAATACCACAAACCTAATCATGGATTCACTGGCAAACCTGGTTGCTTTAAGTCAGCTTGAACTCCTTAAATTCTCATATCACTTTTTCCTGAGGCTTCTGTGTTGTGAAAGGGTCTTAAATGATCTTTAAGAAATCTTGATCATCATTCTCTCCTTTTTATTGTTCTATTTATAGAGTTCAGTGCTGCTGAGAGTGTGTCTGCTGTCTGTCTTTAGGGGCATCTGATCAGTTCACAAGTAGTAGAATTGATAGTATGCTCTAGTGGACAGAGGAGCAGGCTAGGATCCACAAATTTCTGACTTCCAATGTAGCTTCACAGTGTGACTTTGAGTAAGCAACATAAATTCTTGGTCTCTGTTTTCCCCAACGGGAAAACACCTGTTTCCTTCACTAGGGAGTTGTGGGGATTTGTTGTACAGCCTTGAAAATGTAAAGAAATAGATAAGTGGTGAATATATGGCCTGCTAATAGACAATGCTGTGCTTATTCAACTATATGATAACCTGTCCATAGTTCAGTAAGTTGTGTCCATGAATTGGAGCTTATATATTTTTTCCAGTTCATTTTGTTCTGTTGGCCATGAGGTTGTTACATGAGTTGAGATTTTTGTATTAAGTCTGGTAATACACTGGCCTGCTTGAGATGCTAATTCTCACTATGCAATATTTGTCCTTATGCTTCTAGTGTGTCCCAAATTGCTCACAGAGTCACACAGGGATCATTTTGGTTTCCATTCTATTCTGTATTTATATGCTTCTTTAGGGCACAATTATTCATGCTCATAGGCTTTAGTGTTCCATTTATGCTGACAACTCCCACATCTATTTTTTAGTACCTACTGACCCAGTGCTGACTCTCCCTTCGCTGCATGATTGACTTTGACATTATGGTTTGGAATGGATGTCCTCTAACTTTCTATATGCGGAAAAGAATGAATTGTAGCTCACAGGACTATCTCAATACCATTATCTATATTCCTTGTTTGTCATTGACTTTGATGGATACATTATGGTATCCAACATTACTTTCACACTGCATAAACTTAGAAATAGCTTTGGTGACATTTGCTATAGTCACTATTTATGTTACGGTAATGAATAGAGGACCCAATTATGATCAGGGTGCCATATATTAGATGCTGTACAAATATATATATATATATAAGAGATGATCTGTGCCCCAAAGGTCTTGCAATCTAAATAAACAAGGGATGGAAAGGGATACAACATATAAGCAGAGACACCATGTTCTTGTTTGTGTTTTGGTGGAAGGGGGGAGGTTCATTTTCCTTTGTTCATGTACCTTCTCTCCCCTCCCTCTTTCACATATATATATACACATTAAGGGTCACATCTTTGGCTGGTTTAAATCAGGATAGCTCTATTAACTTCAAGAGCCCTCTGAAAAATCGGTCCATAGACACCTCAATTTGAGCACCCAAAATTAGTAGATACTTTTGACAATTTCAGCCTTAGTATCCCAGTGTCTCAGTCTCCCAACTGTAAAATAAGAGTAATAATCACCTATTGTCATAAAGGTGTTGTGAAAATAAGCTCATTAATGTGTATGAGAGAGAAGGTGGGTGAGGTAATATATTTTATTGGACCAATTTCTGTTGGTGAAAGAGACAAGCTTTTGAGCCACACAGAGTGTGGGAAACATTCAGACACTGTGTTGTGAGTACCATAGAAATAACATGAGGACATTCATAATTTTGCATTCAATGCAAGGTTTGCACATAAAATAGACTCTGGGACCTCACATTGCAACAGGTAGATAAAAAGAAATTTTATTCGATAACTATGCATTCACTGAATGAGGTAGGAGTCTTATGGAAAAAAATAGTATGTGCTCACGTACTTAATGACTGTATCATAATGCAGACACACAAATGGACCAAATCAAGGTTGAACAGGCAAAGAGAATTCTGGCATTTCCTAACTTTTGAGTGCTTGGTTTTGCAACCTTAACATTCTTTTAATGCAGTTTTTGATTGTAATGTGATAGAATAGAATCATAGAAATGTAGGATTGGAAGGGACCTCAATAGGTTATCTAGTCCAGCACCCTGCAGGACTAAGTATTATCTCTAGTATTATCTCTAGACCATCCCTGACAGGTGTTTGTTTAACCTGTTCTTAAAAACCACCAATGACAGAGATTCCCCAGCCACCCCAGGTAATTTGTTTCACTGCTTAACTACCCTTACAGATAGGAAGTTTTTCCTAATGTCTAATCTAAATCTCACTTGCTGCAATTGAAGCCCATTACTTTGTTTCATATCTTCAGTGGATAAGGAGAACAATTTATTACCCTCCTCTTTATAACAGGTTTTATGTACTTGAAAACTGTTACCAGGTCCCCCCTCAGTCTTCTGTTCTCCAGGCTAAACAATGTTTTTTGTTTGTTTGTTTGTTTGTTTTTAAATCTTTCTTCACACATCATATTCTCCTAGACTTTTACTCATTTTTATTGCTCTCCTCTGGACTTTCTACAATTTTTCCACATCTTTCTTGAAGTGTGGTGCCTAGAACTAAACACAATACTCTAGTTGCAGCCTTATCATTGCTGATTAGAGTGGAAGAATTACTAATTGTGTCTTGTTTACAACCCTCCTGCTAGTACATCCAAGAATGATATTTACTTTTTTTGCAAAAGTATTGAATTGTTGATTCATATTTAGTTTGTGGTACACTGTAACCCCCAGATACTTTTCTGCACTACTCCTTTGTAGGCAGTCATTTCCCATTTTGTATTTGTGCTACTGATTATTCCTTTCTAAGTGTATTACTTTGAATTTCATCCTATTTATTTCAGTTTCTCCAGTTTCTCTAGATTAAGGAAAATGTCATTCTCATGCAATTAATATTATATTATGGGGAGAAAAGCTATTCAGTATAATAGTTCCATCCAAAACTTTAAAACATAATCAGGAAATATCTTTGTCACATAGGGTATTGGAACAATATGACAAATCTGCAGCTTCAGAGGTCTTCAGAAACAAGATAGGAGGTCTCCCCATCCTATATGTCAACAGTTACAGACTCTCCTGAGAAGCTACCAGATCAGTGACTCATTACAGCTAAGGTAACAATTTCATCCTGTGTTTGATGACATGCACTTCCCTACCATTCTGTTAGGTCCAACGTTGCTATAGACTTGGCAGTTTTTGTTAGCCATCCTTTGCAGAATATAGGAGTTGTGATACTTCTAAACTCTGGTAGAAGTAATTGTAAAGGCAGTAGCCTCAAAAGCCCACGGAAATCAATAGAGCTATGTTGGTTTACATCAGCTTAAGTACTGGCCATTACACTGGCAACCACAGAGCTCCTTTGTTGGTCTATTAATAAAATAGAAACATTGAAAATACTTTTTAATTAATTGTCAACATTAATAAAAACGTTATAAAGTGCTGAGAAAGTATGCTACTTAGGGCATGTAGATCATTGTGATGCAGGTTTTGAGTGACTCTACATTGCTTCCTCCACAACATTTTTTGGAAAGACAAAGAAGTTCCTTATATTTTGATTATAAATGTTTCCCTAAAGAAGGCAGCATTTTACATTGTTTTACAATGTGGAATTAGAGTAATGAGGCTTATTCAAAAGAATAAAGTTCCAGTGCTTGGAAGTGCCAGGATTATAGTGCTCTTTTATTTTAAATTTTGCTTGGGTCTCTACTCTGACTTTCTTTTTCACTGCTATATCTCTCAATTCCTTATTGTTCATGAGAAACACATTCCTGATCACATTACTCCTCTATTGAGAGATCTCTTGGCTGGTTTCATGCAAAGAAAAAGATTGATTTAAAGATTCTACCATTTGCATCGTGATGCGCTCTGTCTGTGGGATCTCCTCTGCTTCTGAAGCCTGGATTTTATAGATAGGTCCATTTGAAAAGGAGCTGTTATGTCCATATATTTAATTATCTAGGTTTTTTTTATTCAAAGACTGTTCCTGTCCTCAAACAGTAGGTGCAGGAATCATACACATTTAAAAAACAAAAACAAAACAAGCAAACTAAAAAAGCCAAACACATTGTATAAAACAAAGTCAATCCAATAACAGATCAAAAATACAATGGTCCCAACTTGCAACCCTAAAACTTAAACCAGTGTGCATCCTTGCATGAGAAAGGGCAGTAGGATTGGGGTGTGGGATACATCGTCCTATCTGGCAGTAAAACACATGTGAGGAGGCTCAGCTGGTGGGAAACTCGAGGACATTCCCCATAATGTTCTGATGGGTCAGGTATGTGGTGGGATGGAGTTAGAACCTTCACATAACAGGCTTTGCTATCTACCTCCAGATACTCAGAGCTCCTGGTATGTGTGTGGATCATGGGGCAGCAGTGGGAGGTCAGTGATATCTGGATGAGGAACCCTGTGCCTCCACAAAAGTCCTGTCCTCCTATAGCACAACTCCACTGGATCTGTGGTATCAGGACGGGCCAGAGCTGCTTTGGGAACCCTGTTAAAAGGGGATCCTCACGGTGAAAGGTTGCTTGTGGAAAAAGATGGTACAGCCATGGAAACTCTGTGAAGCCTTAAGGTGGATAATATGCATTTCTCTACTCCCCCAGCTTCATCCACTTCTTCCAGTCCCTTTACAGACACTTACACTAACAGAGGGGCCTTTGCAAGGCCCAAAAGAAGGGGGATAATAGGCACAGAGGAGGCTGAGCCCTGTTTCTGCATGGAAGGAGATACAGGCCCAGGTTTGAAGAGTACTGTCTGCCCTTCCAGGATTTAGTTGTTGGATTTAGTGTGCATGTGCTGGCATTGGTGATCTGTGATATACAAAAGGTCAGACTAGATGTTCTAGTGGTCCCTTCTATGACTTTATGAAAACTTCCATGTTTAGAGTGGGGAAGAGGTATATTGGATATGGCTTTATTGATGGAATTCTCTTCCTCCTCACATTCTTTGATTTCAGTCTTTGGATATATTTAGGTATATATCTTATCTTAAGGCCTGCTTGTTTGGTTTTGAGTTTTCACTGTGTGTTCCCAAATTGGATTTGATTTCACAGGCTATCTACAGCTTCACAATGTTGACAAAGAGGATGCTGAGCTGTAAGCAATGAATGTTTTATCTTCTTAATCTTGATTTGTCATCATGACTGTTTGCATTGTTCGTTCCATAGTTAGATTCATTTTCACTTTAATGGGAGAATCTTGACCATATTCGTGAACTTCTACAAATGTTCCTTAACCCTGTAAATTTTTACCATGTTCAGAACTGAATATAGTCTTAAAAACTAACTTACTCTTTAACCATTTATGATCAAATGTGAGCCCCCCCCCCCAAAGAAATGAGTTTTGTTCTGGGCACTTTCACAATAGCTGTAGAGGAATGAAATCTCCCCAACAAGCAACAAACTGCACACCTGCTCCATGACTTCTCCTAAACTCTAGTGGGGTTAAGGATCACAGAGAACCACCATACAGCAGTGCTTTGTGGTACACAGAGAATGTACAATCTCCAAGCCTGGACCCTTCAGTTTAACACAACTTTCTTTGTTCCACTTTCGTTTGGGCTTCGCATCTCCACAAGATGGCAACTGAGCTAGCATTTACCTTCTTTTATTGTATTTGAAACTAGACCGATCAGTTTTACTTTTATGTAGAGTCAGCCCTTTGTGATGGTAAAGAACTGTCACAGGATTGTGTTTGAATCCTAGAAGATAGGAATGGACAAGACGTGTTGTGACCACTCCATCTCATTGCCAGTGTATGACAGTACACCGTACTCCATTTTTCTAGTGTTTTATCTGCTGTAATTTTCAGTGTCCAAATGATGAAATGCCCAGCACTTTTCTTGGGAAGTTATTCTATAACCTACTATCTCTCTGTGCTGAATTCACAGCAGTACATAAAAAAGTGTGAATACCAAAACCAGCTTTCATTTGCGTCAGAATAAAATATACATAGATGACCATTACTTAGTTGCCTTCAGTTTAGCCTAAACTAACGTATTAGTGTACTTTTATTAACACGCTTTCTCTGAGGTAAGTTTAAACCACTATACCTTCTCTCCCAATTACTTTGCACTTTCTTTTAATGACCTGAAATTACCAAACATTTTGCCATTAAAATTATTATAAAGCGAGCAGAAGGTAATTGTTTTTAAGTTGATGGATTTTAATTAACTCCATTTAAAAGTCTTAGAAACTGACTCTGAACACTGAAAATCAATGAAATAAAATGTTTACAAATGGACACCTAAATATATCTACAATACTAGGAAACAGACCGCAATGCTGGGCACATATATTTGCAAAGACAACACCTAGTACTGCGTGTCTTTGATAATTACATTTTGGCTTCATATACAGAAAAAAAGAGGAATGCTTATTTTTATTTTTAATTAGATTAACTCTCTTTTCTTTTCTTTTCTTTTCTTTTCTTTTCTTTTCTTTTCTTTTCTTTTCTTTTCATCCAATTTAGTGCAGTCCATTGCATTTAAAATATTATGTTTATTTCATACATTTCAGTGTAAAAGTAAAACTACATTTTTAGAAATGTGGTAAGGGTTGGAAAAAAGGGGGCAAAAGTCAATCTGTAATATTTCCCTGAATTTTGCTGTAGCTATCAATCAGATTTCCAAAAAGTTTTAGGCATGTAATTGTTATACTTGAACTTGCACAGTAGGCATGCAGTTGTACACTTAAAATCTGCCCCATCTCCATCATCTTGCTCAGCAGTGATGTTGAATTAGATGATGATCTTAAAAATGTCTTACATTTATATGGCATTTTTAATTCTGTACAATTTTGCATTGCTTTACTATATGTGTGTGTGTGTGTGTGTGTGTGTGTGAGAGAGAGCATGCATGCTCATGTAAGGCCTCCCTGAAGTGAAGCCACTTCTAGATTAGTCTTTCTTAATCCATGGTTGATCTAGAACTAGGGAACTAGGGAGTTGGATAGTAATGGTGGCCCAGGGCAACGGTTAGAGTGAAACAAGATGCCAGGAACACACTAACCCTCATTGTGTTCTGACACATACATATCCCTGGGGGTGTCTTAGAGCCAACTATGAGGACTATGCAGAAATTCTCCCAGGCCAGGGGAACCCTAAGGTGGCTGTCTAAGCCAGTTTTACAGCCTCTTTGCACTGTTCAGTCTGCACAAAGGGAGGTAGGTGGGGTGAGCAAAGGCCCAGATCTGGCCCATAATTTTCCTCTCCTTTACAAATTTCTGTTCTTTGATGCACTAAAAAGCGGAGGTTTTATGTACCACTTTTAGCCATTGGGTTTCTGACAGTTTCTAAAATGCTTTGCTGCAAAACATGATAACATTAGATTGCCAGTCACTTATTCATGTAAATAGGCTTTCCAGGCACAAGCTAACTTTTCAAAAAATGTGACAAAACAATCACAAACCCAATTGTATGCAGTTTTATTTTGATTGTACAGAATTTGCTCCTTGTTCTCTAGTTTCAGAAAAAGCCATTTAAGTTGATTTATTTCAAGAAACAAATACAGTACAAGACACTTTCACAGAAAAAGTAAATTGTTTCAAAATGGTCATGTAAATTTGCCATACATTTACATTCTGTATTCTAAAAGAGAACTATTAAGGGTACCAGCTGCTTCCAGAAGGTTTTACAAGTGCCTATAAAGGATTTCTTTTAACATGCAGATTTTCTGAGGATTTAAGGCTAACAGAGTAACTTCAAATAATTGTTTTGTATGCAATCAAATGTTTTACCTAGGGTCCAATTCTGCAAGGTTCAGCATCTCCTGAGAGGAGCAGAGGGCTCTCCATTCCCATTGGAAGCAAAGGGAGTTGACAGTGCTTACTATCAAACTGCACTGAGTCCATTTTATTTGTCCTGTGTCTAGGGATGAAGAAAAAAGCACCATCTGCTGACACAACTTCTCATTCAGCTACCATGTTTTTATCTTGTTTCCACTATTGACAATATATTCCATAGCTAATATAGCTGTCCTGGTATTAAGTTGTGGTCTGTGTAATACAGCTAGTGTAATTGTGTCCCAAGTTTGGACATGGAGGTAAGTGTGAATCATTTGACTGGCTAATAAAAAATATATTATCCAAGGAGGTGAATGTTAAATGCAGTTCTAGTTACAGTTACTGTGACTGGTGATACATATGCCTTAATATATCTAGACGATGATTCAAGATATCTTTTTTTTTTACATCAAGAAAAGCTTTATCCCTTGACAATTCATAGCTGTAAGCTAGAAACATGTTGTAAACGGAGAACTTCAAACAGCCCAATGTCCCTTCCTGTTCCTATTTCACTCATTAATGATATATCAATAGTGGGAATGGGTGCAAAAGAACAAATATTTTATCTTCTTCTATTGCTGAAGAAAGCAACATGATTGGCTATTAGCAATAAACATATTAGCTTTATTAATTCCCCAATTTAAGGCTTCTTGAAATAGCCCTTGCATATAATGCCTTAAGCATTTCAGAATATTTGCACAATCTCTAATCAAACAATATTAAGAGAACTTCTTTATTGAGCCTAGAAGCAAAGGTACCAGAAGTATGTAGAGTAATGTTCTTTAACACTTGCATATTTTCAAGGGGCCATGTTTACTCACACTGATCATGGCTTACTCTGCAGGTTGTTCCATTGAAGTATGAATAAGGGTGGTAGAGTTAGTCCCAAGACTCTTTCGGGGAGCTGGATGTCTCAAGGACTGAGGGCCAATTCTAGTGGTATTTACATATAAAATGGGTATTCGGATGTAGGGGTATGAATATATTTATGAGGAATGCACTTGTAATGTAGCTACACAACTGAGAGTCTACCCACTGAAATCATGCGTGTACAGATAAATGCATGCTCAGCGCTTCACTGGTTCTGTCAGAGACAGAACTTCCACTAGAGAAATGAGAGAATATAGTTATTGTTACCATAGAACTGTAACAATCTCTGAACTCTTAGTTGATTGTTTTTTTCATGAAATTGAGCAAGAGTTTCAGAATTGGGCCTGTTAATCTTCCCAACACCCAATATAATGACCCTTTACAAATACTTTGCTATACAATATATAAAATGGAAACCATTTAATTTCTTACTGATCAGCTAGCCACCATGCTAGTTCCACATCTAACACACACGTTGAAATTCAAAAAAACATAATATGTAAATCTACAACTCTTCTCTGATTCCTGTGCTTTGCTTGTGCAAGAGTGAGATGTATTTTTAAAGAACAATTCAAAATATGTTTCTCTTTTTCACTTGCATAGCTGCTTTTATCTAAACAAAGCAAAGACAAGGTGCTTGTCTGTCTGTTGCATGCAGCAAAGCATTGATTTGTTATCCTACTATCTTCCCCCGTCCCATTCTGCTCTTCACAGTGTGTTTCTGTATTGTTGACTACTGCATCTGAACCACAACTAACAGGAACTGGGAACAAAAGACTGATAAAAATACTACATATATATGTAAAATAAAATAAATGTGCACGAGGATTTCATTATTGGTCCTTTTGGATAAGGGTTGTACACTGCAACTGTAAGTTATTGACTTTCAGAGGTTTTTTGTATTCTGTGTTCATGTTGGTTACTGTCAGATGTGCAGCTCAAATTATAAACGTACTTGAAAGCAGCTTTGGTTCAAGTTTGATTTGCATTTGTAAAGCTGCAAGGGTTTTCTGAAAATCTTGTATTCTCAAAATGTCCATCAAAGCTTTTTGCACATTTATAGTTGACCTACCTGGAATATCATACATATTTTGACACTGCTTTTCACTGGTGAATTTGGAGTTTGAACCACGTTTTGTGTGAAAGCTTTCAGTATGGCTCGTAGAACTACCCGCTATTGAGTTCCAACTACAATTGCTAGACCTTTTGCTCAAGTGGTCTGGGTTTGAATACCACTGATGCCTATAGGGTTTATATGAAGCTGCTGCAATTCAGTGAAGAAACGTACGTGTGTGTGTGTGTGTGTGTGTGTGTGTGTGTGTGTGTGTGTGTGTGAGAAATCATTTGACCTCAGCCCTATTGGCTCAAAATTAGATTGTCAAAGAAAGATTGTCATTTCCCCACCTATTTGAAACTCAGGGCCTAGTACAAGCCTGCGTGAATTGGTTCTGACATTGAAAAGAGCTCTGCATTTCTCTTTTCCAGCCATTGCGTGGTTTGTATCTATCTTGCTGACTACAGATAATAAGGTGCCAGTTATGTTGTACAAAGACTTTAATCATGGGAAGATGAAAGGCAGTCGAATTTTAAACAAATTTTGACCAGTTTCCAGAGCTTTGTTTTATAATATAAGAATACTTTTCATTTTTATAGCACTTCTGAGGCGCTCAGAATGCATACGGTGCAATTTGTCAACTAGTACTTCTTCTACAATACCAAGGATCCCAAAGTACTTTAAAACGGCATACAGGATAGAATTACTTCACTCTTCACTAAAATGCAGCCACCTCAGAGGTAGAGACACAGCAATGAGACAAACAACTGTCTCACAGCATATTGCAAAAGCCTGGGGAAAACTTTGACAAGAACAGGAATCTCAGGGGAGCTCAATCTTGCCTTAACAAGAGTGGTGCGGTATGCTGGCTGAGTAACTCCTTGCTAGTAACAAGACCGTAGTGTAATGCGTCATTTGCATGTTGGGGATTGCATTAAACCCATATTTCCTCAGACATGCCTGTTCTCTGACCACATCTTCCCCACCATCCCAAGAGTGAAACAGTGGGTGAAAGAGGGGCTTGAGAGACTCTGCCACTCAACTTATGGAAATGTGCTTACTCTTTCACTTGTCACCACTCACAGCCTCATACTGGAGCATACGTCTTGTTCTCCTTGTTCCATATTCTGAAGGGGCTTGTAGAATTAAGATCCTACTTGTATAAAAAGTGGAATGCCTCCTCATTCCGCTTGCTCCCACTGTAGCCCTTAGCATCACTATACAGAAACACTCCTGGTCCCCCCTGACCTGGCTGGCCCTTGTATTGTCCCTAGAATAGGGAAACTCCAGAGTTTTCTGAAACTAAGGGGGGGAAAAAGTATTGTGCTGGAGAGCTTTTCTAAATTGTGTGGGATGGTGGGCACACTTCTTTCCCTCTAGAGAAGAAGGGGATTCAGTCATTTTTGTAAGAGCCTTCAAGATAGAGGATACCAGCCATCCAACTCAGACATCAGGACATCAACTTCCTCTGTGTCGTGAGGCCTTGGGCAGGATCATCTAGGTATGTTTCACTTAACCAATTTCTTGCCTCTGCAGGGGCCTGTGGAATTGGTGAACCTTGGTTGCTCCTGTTCTCCACGTGTGGCACATAAAAATCTCCTGTGAACTGTAATGCTTTGATCTAATTTCAGTTGCTGGGTTTAGTGTGCAGATGATGGATGGTATTGGTAGTCCGTGATATATAGGAGGTTAGACTAGATGATCTAGTGGCCCCTTATGGCATTAAACTCTGACTCTGTGAGGAAGAGGATGAAGGGTCACTGCCTCTACCCCCAAAAATCAGGTAAGTTGGTAAGCTGGGAGAAGCAGACAGAGAGCTGGGGCAGGCTGAAAGGGCAGTTTTAGGGGAAAGCCTCAGAGAGTGTGGAAGAGTGGGCTTCCCTAGCACTCCCATCCCATCTGAGATGGGTTCCCCAAGCAGGGTGGAGAAGGGCAAACAGGGTGATATTTGTATTCTGGGGTCAAACTTTTTCTATCTCAGAACCCTTTAATATAAATATAAGAGAGTTCATCTATGCTGACTATGGAGTCACAATGAAAATGGCTGTGAGCACCATTAACACCTGCATTTAATGATCGTTGATATGGAGGAACTCATTAATAGAATAATTCACTGATTCACTTGTACTGCTACTACAGATCAGACAGCACGTCACCTACATGAATACAGGAGAAATGTGGTGTTAGATCCTCTGACAGATTTACACCTTTCAAATATATCAAACTACTGGCATGTGCTATGTGTAACATGTACGTAAAGAAATAAAAAGGCTGGTGAACCTGAGCATGATATGGGTACCTTCTTCGATCATAACATTGGTAACAAATTAGAATAGAATATTATAAAAACATTGTTCTGTTATGGAAATAATGCACTGAAGGGGAAAAAAAGTGGACCAGATCATCAGCTGTTGTAAATTGGTTATGCTAATTTATGCCAGTGGAGGATCTAGCTTACTGTTAATTATCACAAACCTATCCACTATTAAGCATATGTGAAGTTGAGTGCACGTAGTGAAGGCATAGTTTGCACATGGAAAAGCCTGCAAAACAGAACAGAGCAAGCAACCTAGTTAGAGTCAAACACTACTAGGAATGTTCCTGCAATTTAAGGCTCAGTCATATATTCTCTCGGGAATCCCATTGATATGTAATTAAAGTAAGATAATAAATGATGGTGATGACAACATGATGAATTACAGAACCTTTCTGACTTATTGTCACAATTCCTGCTGTGAATCAAGGTGTGTACGTAAAATGTTAGGGTGTCTGTGCGTGGCATTTGCTAATATGTTCGATAATGCATTTGAGGAGAATGATAGAATTGTGTACTATGATTTAAATGCGAATGATTTAAGTGGGTTCTCTTTTCTATTTTGTCATCAACCTGGAGCTAAGAATATCCCACTATTGAATGACTTTCTACTCCTTTTATCACCGTTCTCAAGGGCATGACGTCACTGAATTTTTATGTCCAAGAGGGCTTTGTTCTCGTTGTTTTTTTACATTTTGAAAATTTGTGATACTTTGTGACCTGTTCTGTATGCTCTAGTTTAATTAGCTGACCATGACACTATATACTACAGATTAATAAAATTAAGTAATCACATAAAGGAGTAGAATAGTCACCCAGTCAAAATACTGAATATTAAAAAGGTCAAAGTTACAGTGCATAGCACTACTGCGGTGCTGCATGTTGCTACCTCTCCGCTATATTGCTCTGCTGACATGTATTGTAATACTGTTTGAATTATGAAGACTGTGGATTAAATCCAGACCCCATTGATAAGAACTATAGATGAAATCTTGTCCCCACTGACCTCATTGGCAAAAATCCCTTTGATTTTATTTAGGCCAGGATTTCACCCTACAAGCCTGATTCTTTAAATCCTTTCACCTTGTATAGTGAATTGTACATATGCAAAATGCTTCCAATGTAACTTGGCAACATTTTACACTCCGTTTGCATGGATGGATGTGACTGAAAAAGATGCCAGGCAGTTGGGAATCAGGCCTATTTTCTACATATTTTCTACAGCTCTAGATATTGTGCCAATCTATTTGCTGGAGTAAATGGATGCAACTCTGTTGTAGCCAGTGAAGGTAATTCTCCTTTAACACAGAGCCAATGCATTGGTTGCCATTGCTACTGCCGGTGTATAGGCCCAGCTAGGGGAAGGAAGTCCCAGCCAGTGCTTCCCTGCCAAGCTTTATCAGCTCCTTGGGGTATGGGAAGCTGATGTAAATGGGGCCAGACCAGCAACAGCCAGACCAGAATCAGAAGTATATGCATGCCTCCCCTTAGCTATGCTGTGCTGAGCATCTGGGCGCTAGATCTGCACTAGCATTAGTTTCCCACATACAACTGGAAATTGTACGCACAATTACCCATCTCATACACACACAACTGATTTTGCATGTGATCTATGCAGCTGCACAGTCATATGAGACCTCGACTTCTCAGTGCCTTTTTAAAGGCTCATTGTAAACAGGCCTAAGTATTCATATAGCTATTTTGCATTGCTGTTTACTGCATACCTCATACATATGGAATATTTAAAACTGTCTAATTATGATTAGAATGAGTAAATACATAATACATTACCTCTTAAAATGCAGTTGACATAAAAGGCTATGAATTGTGATTTTGAATGCGGCAGAGCTTGGGTGCCCAACTTGAAATACCTTAAAGGGGCTGCATTTCCCAGGGTAGGTGGTGGTAGCATGTTCTGCAAATCAAGCCCCTTTGAAAATGTAGTTCTACGTCCTCTGTACTGCTAGGGCCGTTAAGCCATTCAGCCAGTTTTGTTAGGATTGAAAGGGCCATTCCTGAAGCCCTAGAATGAGCCAATATGTTTAATACTAAAAAATGTAAATTCCCAGTGGTATGTTTTCCCAGGAGATAATTAAATATACCTATTACTTAGCACATTGAGGAAAGCAGGACATTTTTTCTTATTATAAAATTGTCATATCACAATACACCATTGTTCCACCAAAATACTGTTTTGTAATAAAAATGATCTCTAACAATATAATAGTTAGCAAGGACAGTATGTGTTGCAATCAAAGAAAGAGCTAACTTCATGCACCGTAAAAGAGAGCAGCTGTGAAAGAAAACACATTTTTACTGGAGTTCTTAAAACCAGTTTAAAACTGGTTTTAAAATGACTTGGGGGAGATGAGAATTATTAAAAGTGAAATATTATGTCTAATCGCAAGGAGAAAGGGTAAGAAAGGTGATGAGGGGGAGGGGAAGAACAGAGTAAACAAATTCCTATTCAATGAGACCTCCCTCTCATGTATTCCGTTTTAAAAATGTCAGTATAACTCAATATAGTCCTACCCACATGAGTAAGAAAAAAATACTTGTCACCAGTACCAAATTTAAGGTCCAAGATCAGTGGTTCTCAAACTTTTTTACTGGTGACCCCTTTCACATAGCAGGACTCTGAGTGTGACCCCCTCCCTTCCTTATAAATTAAAAACACTTTTTAAAATATTTAACACCATTATAAATGCTGGAGGCAAAGCAGGGTTTGGGGTGGAGTCTCACCGCTTGCGGCGCCCCCCATGTAATAACCTCCCGACCCCCTGAGGAGTCCCGACCCCCATTTTGAGAACCCCTGTCCAAGATCATGTTAAATTTAATTGAAATGCAAGGCTAGAGAAAATACTTTATTGAGTACAACTGTGTATAAAGAGAACAAAGATCTATTCTTTTCTAGGAGACTGAGCTGAAAATGTTTGTTTTTCCATCCTCTGGAAAATTTTGATTTTTGTTTCAGAAAATGAAAATCGAAAAACCGTTTTTTGTTGAAAAAACAATGAGGAGTCTAAGGTGCCAAAAGGAGTCCTCATTGTTTTTGCTGATGCAGACGAGCATTGCTACCACTCTGAAACCTGTCACCATTTTTTTTGCGGAAAAGTCAATATTCTTTCATGGAAGGCAGATAATTTTCTGTGAAAACTTTTGTTTAATCCATGAAACAATTTCAAGTAAAATATTTCAACCAACTCTAATCATGTTTGATTTCCCAACAAAAAAGACCATGTTAACATATTAAGTTCTTGTTCTAACAAGAACTTCATGATTGTCATGTCTGAAAATATGACGACATTAGAAATACACTTGTAATATATTTTATTACATGTGCTCATAGGGTTGCCAACATAGGGTTCTGCATAGGTTTGCCAACCCTCCAGGATTGTCCTGGAGTTTTCCAGGAATAAAAGATTAATCTTTAATTAAATATTGTCATGTGATAAAACCTCTAGGAATATGTCCAACCAGCATTGACAGCCCTGTTTCTGCAGCCCTTTCTGCAGGATATGACTACCATGGAAACCAGTGAGAATTCATGTGTATAATGGTAAAGATCATACTTAAACTTGGTGAGATGCTCAGTTGTATAGTCTTTCCTTGACACTGGAGGGTGACAAGTCCTTGTGATGCAGTTAGTATTACGTTGGATACGTTTGCACTAGGTAAACTACCTTTGTGATTGTGTTATACTAAGGTGAGCAGATGAACTGGAATGAGCAGAGGAGAGGGATTGCAAAACATTATATTGAACATTCCAGAGCTCCTCTGCCCTGTAACAATATTGTCTGGGCATGGAAAACCAAGATTCACTTACTCTCCAATAAACTACAAAATGTGATAGCAAAAATGGGCCATATGGGCCTCACCGGGGGATGGCATTAGTACAAAAGAGGCCAGGAGGGACCATTATGATAATAGTCTGACCTCCTGTATAACTCAGGCCAAAGAAACTCCTGTCTTTCAGAAAGACTTGATTTAAAGACTGCAAGTGATGGACAGTGCACCACATCCCGAGGTATTTTTTTCAAATGGCTAATTATCCTCATTGTTAAAAATTTTCACCTTAATTCTACACTCAATTTGTCTAGCTTCCTTTTCCAGCTACTGGATTTTGTTATGCCTTTTTCAGCTAAATAAAAGTACTCTCTGCTATCAGAAATCTCTTCCCCACGTAGGTACTTGTAGACTGTGGTCAAGTCACTTCTTAACCTTGTCTTCAATAAACTAAAGAGATTGTGCATCTTTCATCTCTCACTTTAAAGTATGTTTTTCAGATCTCAAATCCTAATTGTAACTCTCTTCTGAACCTTATCCACATGGAATTAGCTTGAATATATGCTGACATTGTAAAACTATGAGCTAGATTATGCTATATTATGTGCAGTGGTATTTTACTTTTCCAATGATTACATTTAAATCAGTAAGACTACTCAGAGTAAGGTGCTGCTCGCTGACAGTGTACCAGAATGTGGCCCAGAGTTTGAATGGCATTGCAATCATGAGTCCTTCATTAGATATAACCTGTACAATAATATATTGTTGGCTGACACATAATTGCTAAGAGGATTTTTTTAGGTATGTTCTTCACATTTCTGTCTAAAAATGTATTTACTTTATTGGAAATACTTGATTGCTGTATTTTTTTCCTTTGTAGCTATCAAAGGCTTAATTAATGTTTTGCTATTTCCTTTTCATTGCTACGGTAATTGTTAACCAGAAAAGGGGGGAGAGGAAGGCATTAAGTAGACAGTTTAGCCTTTGCTAAGGCAAATCTTTGTTATAAATGCTGATTTACCTAACCTTTTTTTCAAAAAAGATGTTTTTTAATTAATCAGAGAAGAATCTGCCATGGCGTATTCATCATTTAAATACACAGATTATGTTTGAAAGATTAATTATTTCCTCAAGATCACCTCATAATGAACCAGCTTGTGAAGAAGTGAAATCATCCCCTAAAGGGAATGAATACATCCAGCTAAAAAAGCAAGTAAAGTAACCCATTATTCACCAACCAGCATGTTGCTAATCTCAGTACCTCTAATTTACATCACAGTGTGCTGCCACCATAGTAATTAAACTGGATGACATTATATGACCGTTTATTTTCAGCAAATGTAATTTTTTCCTCAGAGAGCAAATAATTAAAACAAAGCTTAGAGTTTATTCACAGGCAGGGGAGCCTTTGGTCAACAGTGAGCCTGGTTTCAAATGACCAAAGAAAACAGGACTCTTCGAAGTTGTTTGCGTGTCAGGCAGAGGGGCAGGAGTAAAGTGAGTGTGTGTGTGTGTGGGGGGGACGTTATCAGAAAAAAAAGGGATCATAGAATCATAGAATCATAGAATATCAGGGTTGGAAGGGACCTCAGGAGGTCATCTAGTCCAACCCCCTGCTCAAAGCAGGACCAATCCCCAATTAAATCATCCCAGCCAGGGCTTTGTCAAGCCTGACCTTAAAAACTTCTAAGGAAGGAGATTCTACCACCTCCCTAGGTAACGCATTCCAGTGTTTCACCACCCTCCTAGTGAAAAAGTTTTTCCTAATATCCAGCCTAAACCTCCCCCACTGCAACTTGAGACCATTACTCCTTGTCCTGTCATCTTCTACCACTGAGAATAGTCTAGAACCATCCTCTTTGGAACCACCTCTCAGGTAGTTGAAAGCAGCTATCAAATCCCCCCTCATTCTTCTCTTCTGCAGACTAAACAATCCCAGTTCCCTCAGCCTCTCCTCATAAGTCATGTGTTCCAGACCCCTAATCATTTTTGTTGCCCTTTGCTGGACTCTCTCCAATTTATCCACATCCTTCTTGTAGTGTGGGGCCCAAAACTGGACACAGTACTCCAGATGAGGCCTCACCAATGTCGAATAGAGGGGAACGATCACGTCCCTCGATCTGCTTGCTGTGCCCCTACTTATACATCCCAAAATGCCATTGGCCTTCTTGGCAACAAGGGCACACTGCTGACTCATATCCAGCTTCTCGTCCACTGTAACCCCTAGGTCCTTTTCTGCAGAACTGCTGCCTAGCCATTCGGTCCCTAGTCTGTAGCTGTGCATTGGGTTCTTCCGTCCTAAGTGCAGGACCCTGCATTTATCCTTATTGAACCTCATCAGGTTTCTTTTGACCCAATCCTCCAATTTGTCCAGGTCCCTCTGTATCCTATCTCTGCCCTCCAACGTATCTACCACTCCTCCCAGTTTAGTATCATCCGCAAATTTGCTAAGAGTGCAATCCACACCATCCTCCAGATCATTTATGAAGATATTGAACAAAACCGGCCCCAGGACCGACCCCTGGGGCACTCCACTTGACACCGGCTGCCAACAAGACATGGAGCCATTGATCATTACCCGTTGAGCCCGACAATCTAGCCAACTTTCTACCCACCTTATAGTACATTCATCCAGCCCATACTTCTTTAACTTGCTGACAAGAATACTGTGGGAGACAGTGTCAAAAGCTTTGCTAAAGTCAAGAAACAATACATCCACTGCTTTCCCTTCATCCACAGAATCAGTAATCTCATCATAGAAGGCGATTAGATTAGTCAGGCATGACCTTCCCTTGGTGAATTCATGCTGACTGTTCCTGATCACTTTACTCTCGTCTAAGTGCTTCAGGATTGATTCCTTGAGGACCTGCTCCATGATTTTTCCGGGGACTGAGGTGAGGCTGACTGGCCTGTAGTTCCCAGGATCCTCCTTCTTCCCTTTTTTAAAGATTGGCACTACATTAGCCTTTTTCCAGTCATCTGGGACTTCCCCCGTTCGCCACGAGTTTTCAAAGATAATGGCCAATGGCTCTGCAATCACATCCGCCAATTCCTTTAGCACTCTCGGATGCAACTCGTCCGGCCCCATGGACTTGTGCACGTCCAGCTTTTCTAAATAGTCCCTAACCACCTCTTTCTCCACAGAGGGCTGGCCATCTACTCCCCATGTTGCGATGCCCAGCGCAGCAGTCTGGGAGCTGTCCTTGTTAGTGAAGACAGAGGCAAAAAAAGCATTGAGCACATTAGCTTTTTCCACATCCTCTGTCACTAGGTTGCCTCCCTCATTCAGTAAGGGGCCCACACTTTCCTTGGCTTTCTTCTTGTTGCCAACATACCTGAAGAAACCCTTCTTGTTACTCTTGACATCTCTTGCTAGCTGCAGCTCCAGGTGCGATTTGGCCCTCCTGATTTCATTCCTACATGCCCGAGCAATATTTTTATACTCTTCCCTGGTCATATGTCCAACCTTCCACTTCTTGTAAGCTTCTTTTTTATGTTTAAGATCCGCTAGGATTTCACCATTAAGCCAAGCTGGTCGCCTGCCATATTTACTATTCTTTTGACTCATCGGGATGGTTTGTCCCTGTAACCTCAACAGGGATTCCTTGAAATACAGCCAGCTCTCCTGGACTCCTTTCCCCTTCATGTTAGTCCCCCAGGGGATCTTACCCATCTGCTCCCTGAGGGAGTCAAAGTCTGCTTTCCTGAAGTCCAGGGTCCGTATCCTGCTGTTTACCTTTCTTCCCTGTGTCAGGATCCTGAACTCGACCATCTCATGGTCACTGCCTCCCAGATTCCCATCCACTTTTGCTTCCCCCACTAATTCTTCCCTGTTTGTGAGCAGGAGGTCAAGAAAAGCTCCCCCCCTAGTTGGCTCGTCTAGCACTTGCACCAGGAAATTGTCCCCTACGCTTTCCAAAAACTTCCTGGATTGTCTATGCACCGCTGTATTGCTCTCCCAGCAAATATCAGGAAAATTAAAGTCACCCATGAGAACCAGGGCGTGCGATCTAGTAGCTTCTGCGAGTTGCCGGAAGAAAGCCTCATCCACCTCATCCCCCTGATCCGGTGGTCTATAGCAGACTCCCACCACTACATCACTCTTGTCGCTCACACTTCTAAACTTAATCCAGAGACACTCAGGTTTTTCTGCAGTTTCGTACCGGAGCTCTGAGCAGTCATACTGCTCCCTTACATACAGTGCTACTCCCCCACCTTTTCTGCCCTGCCTGTCCTTCCTGAACAGTTTATAACCATCCATGACAGTACTCCAGTCATGTGAGTTATCCCACCAAGTCTCTGTTATTCCAATCATGTCATAATTCCCTGACATCACCAGGACCTCCAGTTCTCCCTGCTTGTTTCCAAGGCTTTGTGCATTCGTATATAAGCACTTGAGAGAACCTGCTGATCGCCCCTCATTCTCAGTATGAGGCAGGAGCCCTCCCCTCACAGACGTTCCTGCCTGTCCTTCCTCCCGGTATCCCGTTTTCCCACTTACCTCAGGGCTTTGGTCTCCTTCCCCCGGTGAACCTAGTTTAAAGCCCTCCTTACTAGGTTAGCCAGCCTGCTCGCAAAGATGCTCTTCCCTCTCTTCGTAAGATGGAGCCCGTCTCTGCCCAGCACTCCTCCTTCATGGAACACCATCCCATGGTCAAAGAATCCAAAGCCTTCTCTCCGACACCACCTGCGTAGCCATTCGTTGACTTCCACGATTCGACGGTCCCTGCCCTGGCCTTTTCCTTCCACGGGGAGGATGGACGAGAACACCACTTGCGCCTCAAACTCCTTTATCCTTCTTCCCAGAGCCACGTAGTCCGCAGTGATCCGCTCAAGGTCATTCTTGGCAGTATTGTTGGTGCCCACGTGGAGAAGCAGGAAGGGGTAGCGATCTGAGGGCTTGATGAGTCTCGGCAGTCTCTCCGTCACATCGCGAATCTTAGCCCCTGGCAAGCAGCAGACTTCTCAGTTTTCCCGGTCAGGGTGGCAGATAGATGACTCAGTCCCCCGGAGGAGAGAGTCCCCGACCACCACTACCCGCCTCCTTCTCTTGGGAGTGGTGGTCGTGGAACCCCCAACCTCAGGACATCGCATCTCATGCCTTCCAACCAGCGGAGTCTCCTTCTGCTTTCTCCCCCCAGACGTATCGTCTGGTCCACTCTCCGCAATGGTACCTGTGGAGAGAACATGAAAGCGTGAAGGAACAAAATTGCAAGAAATCTGGAGCTGCAAAGGTTTGGAAAGCCAGTAACAAAATCAACCTAGAATGAGAAAACCATCTGTATACAGAAAAGGTTCTCAAGGTGTATCATTAGATGAAATGTTACTATGTGGATGTTTGTATAAAAAGCCTTGTTTTGAACTCCAGCTGGCAAAATTCAGTGCAGTATTTTATATATATATTCTGCATATGTTAAATAAGTGCTAAACATTGAATGATCTGATACATATAATCATAAGTGTATCTAGAGTTATAACAGTTAATGCTAACATGTTTGTTGCAAGGGATATTAAACTATGTATTTTGGGGGTTGAGGCAACCACAATTAGAGATCAGGATAAGACCTAAAGTGGGAGGCAGATTATCCTACATTTTACTACTTACACCTTCTTCTGAAGCACCTGGTGCTGCCATTGTGGGAGACCAGGTACCAGACTAGATCGACCTCAGGTCTGATTCAATGTGGCTATTCCTCCATTGTTACATATCAGCTGGTCTCCGTTCATATTCTTTTTGTTGCTTTGCATGATCCTGCCATCTCGTTGAGGTGATTGGGTTCCTGTAATGCCAAAGACGGAATAGTCATGTTAAGAGAACTGCCTTTTCACTCCTAGAGATGACCTTTTTAAGTTAAATTCTAGGCATGGGCCAGTTTCCTTAAGGAGAAATCCTAAATAATTAAATAGAAAATTATCATCTTTCTATAGATATTTTGTACCATTCTACAGAATTTAACTGAGTTATATCCCTGCTTTAGAATTCCCTAGAATGGTTTTAAAAACACAGAAAATAAATTGTGTTAAAATTATCTGTTTTAGAGTAATCAGTATAAAATCTTATAAAATTTCTGTAGCTTCTCTTTAGATATGTATTTACTTCTCATCACTGTAGTTGGGGGTTAAATCCTGGCCCCCTGAAATAAATGGCAAAATTCCCATTGATTTCAATGAGATCAGGATTTCACCTGAAGTGTGTCTGGCTTCACTTTTACTAAATTTGATAGGACTGTAGGGGTTAATTTAAATAAACGCGTACTACGTATTATGGGGTCCCAGTCGATTACTAAGGCTCCACCATTCTGTAATACAAATAATAAATTATATATATCTGATGGATTGAAAGAGGAATGGCTACTAGAATCCTGTTTTGATCACTGATGGAGGGACAAGAGGAAAAAGTAAAGAATTGTGGTTATTAGCATCAGTTTTCTTTTTAATCATTTTTATCCTAATACTTCTGCAAAATTAGTTTAGTAATTAAAATATGATACTCCCCTTGCACAACGTACAGCTGGACCAAAATATATATTTTAACATATACAGGGATCTATGCATATAAATGGCCTGAGAATATAATATCTTTGGTGCCTTAGTGATAAGCTTACTTCTGCTATGAAATATGGATAGATGTATCAAGAGGACCTGAATAGGAGAATTCCAGTGGCATGATTTGTTTTCTTGTAATAAAGAGGATGGTCTAGAAGTTCATAGCTCATGGGATTGCTGAAATCTCTGTAGCTTGTTTCTGCAGTCAGTAAAAAAAATAAAGAGAATTTGCCAAGCCTTTGTACAATATCTTCTTTTTTATTTTATTTTTTTTTTTTTGTGCTGCTGTTCTTCTGGGAACTTCCTGGCTCTTATGGTGGTTAAGAAGACCATTCTAAATGAGTGAACTGAAAGCATTATACCTTATTTTGAGCTGGAAAATTGAACCAGCATGTGATCACAGGTAGACAACAGTTTTATGGCAACTGCAAATAGTTGCATGATTACTGAAGTATAGCTGCCACTGGAAACAAAAAGCTGCAAGAAGCCAGTCATAAGCTGTACCAATTTCAAGCTTCTAACATTTTAAAATTAGAATTCAGTAATTTATTGTAGATATATTTTCTGATCAGCTCTGGTCAAATTTCTTATTTTTACTTAACCATTTCAATGGTGTGATGCATTGTATGAAAAGAAATCTTGTCTAAATTGCATGGTTCCTTTGTTATGCAGTATGTCACCTGTCATATCCCCCCTAACAATTTAGGATGGATTAATTGGAGCTGTAGATAGGAAAGAGGAGACTTATTTGTTCTGCAAAATTTTGCAAAACTACCTTTTTCCGCCCACAGCTGGGGAAGATGGAATCATTAATCTTATTATGTTTACTGGAGGTCAGATATAGCCTAAAATCAATTGTAAGTGTCTTTTGGCATATTAAAGATTAAAAGAGCTAAATAAATACTGCAATGTTTTATTACAGCCTTGATTTAAAAGGTTAATTTGGAGATCACTCTCCCATCATTCTAATAATTAGGGTTTTTCTATTTATGGGGATTTTTAAATAGTTTGTTTACCAGCCCGATCACTAACAGATGGCAGTGCTGCTACTTTTTTTTTTCTGTTGTGTTCTCTCCCATCTGACCTCATTCACTCTACAGCAGAGACTTTCTAGTCAGCTGTTTGCTAGCTAGTTGGATAATAGTTTTATAGATTCAATTTAGGACTTCAGAATCAAAACAGTTCTATGAATAAAATGCAATAGCATTACTACATGGTCAGAAGTTATTAAAATGTTGGTTTAGTAATAAAAATAAACCTTCTTTTAATACCCCAGAAAAGTTTTCGTCTGTAAAAGTATATCATCTGTGGAAAAAGTTTGAGGAATGATCTAGTCAGTGTGAAGCCTCAACAAAATTAAGAGTAGCAAATAACAGACACATTTTGATTCTCTTGTATTTCATTTGTAAATCATTTCAGATTTATATTCAGCAACATGGATAGCAACATTCTTGATTGCTAGCAAATATTCATCACTCTTGATTGCGAGCAAATATTCTGAAATAAAAGCGAGGCAAGATAATTAAGATTTCCTTCATATGATGATTCAAATGGTAACTTGAATTAAGCAATATTAGAAGCACCAAATAAGAGTTTTGGAACTTGCAGTGCTAACCCCAGGGGGTTTTGTGCAATGCAGGAGTCTATCCTTGCCCATAACTCTAGGCAAAAGACTCTGTCCTGACCTATGATAGCCAGTGGTGCAAGTAGCTTTTAACTGTTACTGGTACAGTACTTACCCCTAACCCTGCCCCACCCCCCTTCACAAAAAATGTTTCATGACTAGAGCCCTGCACAGATACAAATTTATATGTGGATGCAGATATCTGCGGATAGAAACCTGCTGAACTTCAGCGCTCTCCTGGGTATCACAGTGGCAAAAGGAGCAGAACATGGGGCCACCATTCCCAGGAGCCTGCACCGGCAGCTTCTCCGGCGCGCAGTTGTACCACCCCCAGCCCTGTCCTCTGGTGGGACTGTACAGACCCCAGATAGGAGATGCAGCTGCATGGAAGGGCAGGGGACGGTACAGCTGTGCCGGAGGAGCTGCTGGCATGGGCGCCTGGGAGCAGTGGTCCAAGGTTCTGCTTCTTTTGCCACTGTGGTTCCTTGGAGAACGTTTCGGTTCACCAGATACCAATTTCTATCCACGGATATTCGCATCCACCAGTATAAATTTGGATCCGCGCAGGGCTCTACAGTTCATTCTTGAAAATGTGTCTTTCCAGTAGAGCGTACCCACAATAAATGGTACTGTCTACCTGACCGTACCCTCTTACTTGCACCACAGATGATCGCCAATATTACTCCTTGTCACCTGCTACCTTTTGTTCAGGTTTTTGTTTACAGACGGTGAAATTGATCCCTATGGAAAGGACTGAGAAGGCTCTCCATATCATTTAAACTACACCTAAATCCTATAGTAAGGGATTAAATGTTGCACAAGGCTTTTTGCAGAATTTCTCACCTGGGGATAATTTTTCCATTCATTCTTTGGTGAAATTCTGGCCCCACAGAAGTCAATGGGAGTTTTGCCATTGGCTTATATGGGCCGAGGATTTCATCCGTTGAGCCAATTTTTATCTTAGGGTATTTGTCCAAGCAAAATTTATATTTATAATAACTTAAAAACTTTTACCAGGCTGTCTCTCAGTACATGTTTATTCAGTTCCAAGGGCAATTTGGATTTCAGGTGAAGCATCTACATATTACTTTCATACAAATAAATAATAACAAAAATGGTGGGAGTAATTTGTGGAATTAGCAGGACCAGGCTTTTAGGTTCATTGAATTTTTAGGGCATTGTAAACCTTCTCTTTTCTAATATATGAATCTGGGCCTGCTTGAGTCACTACTACTAGAAAATTTAGGCCATTGCAATATGATATGTTGAGCTGACATTTAAAAAAAAATCTTGTCACATTCACATACACTAACTGAGAGTAGCATTTCTGTACATGATGCTAGGCAGAGAAGATGTGGCCAGTTACAACTTGTCTTGCTTATATAAATGTGGGTGTCCCAGGGCTCTGGCCGGGGTATTGGAGCATCATAGTTTTGAAAGGTTCATATCTTCATTACCCTGATTTAACTGGGTAGACGTAATATCTATTCCAGTGGACACTAGGAGAGTCTGGGGAGGTGCTACACATTTGCATTTATGTGAATTCAGTGACCCTAACATCTCCCACAGCTGGTACAAAGGGACTGCAGCTGAAATTCTAACCCAAAGAGGAAATACTCTTATGTCATCAGAGGATGAAATAGAAGCTGTATACAGCAACTGCACAATCTGTTTGGGAGGTGGAGTTCATCTCCTTTGTCCCTCCACACTCTGAATATTCTGTCTTTATGTGGGTGGAGTGAATTTAACACCAGAAAATAAAGCAATACACAATTCACAGTTACCTTTTACAAACTACTTTTGGTTTCGTTCTTTTCTCAGAAAGTTGGCTTTTTTTTAATACACATTGCTATGTTTAAACACAATTTCTGAAGTTGCACTGAATTATGTTTTTGTTGCTTCTACCAGGTAATCTGTCAGTCAATATAGTTGCCTTGTTGATTTGTACTTACTTTTTTCCCTAACCCCCCCAATAGTGCTAGTTGAGTATATTACGAGTTTAATTTCTTAAAGAATCAGATGCCGGTGTGATTCTGATAAGCAAGAAATATGAGATAGGGGAGGCCACACGGACTTTATGCATGAAGCTGCTGAGAGGGATTTTGATAGTGGGCTGGCTTGGCAGAAAGATCTGTCTATCTATCTCAGGGTTTTCTGTAGCACTGATCACCAAAGACCTTCCCCATAGACTTCCATAGATCACTCCAATGCACAGCTCAGTTGCTCAAACTGTGTTTTGTCTCTGGTGCACTAGAGTGGATAATGTGAATCCTCACTGACTTCTTCCTCAGCCCACCAGTTTGCATATCCTCCCGCCGCTCCCGCCCCCAACCTTGCTAGTACAGAACTATTTTTGCAAAGTCAGTAGGGTTGGAAGATTCCCAGAAGGCTGGCTGGCCCTCTCTCCCCTTCTATTTTGGGAGTTGGAGAGAGATCTATGCACAGAGGTTCTTCTGTGCACATGGAGCTGAGAGAAACAGTCTCACGCCTTTGGGTTTGACCAACCATGTTTTCCAGTCAGTATCTAGTGTTCCTGTTCTGAAATACAGTCGTTTTGTTTCATTTTTCTGCCTTTTTAAAGGCTGGAGTCATCATATGGTATTTTATCCTCTCATAAATATAATTTACTACATTCACTGACAACCTACAGTAGATTTCCAAGAAGAACACTAATGTGACCTCAGCCTTTTTGCATAGAATATGTCATTGGCCATTATGGGTGGTTTATGATTCAATCCTTTTTAAACTCTTCCTGTAACTACTTAGATTTTTTCACTTAATTATATCTGTTTGATCCTTGGTAGTCTTTCGGGAGAGACCGTTTTTAGAGCATTATCCAATCATGAAGCATCGATTGTACTATATAAAGCTCTTGCTCTTTTAAAGTGGGAGAATCTCTTTGTATTTGGTCTTGTAAATGGGATAATATTTTCCCGTAGCAAACTTTAGGTTGAACTTTATCCCAGATCACCATGGTATTTCTATTTGGCAATACTCTGTTTTAATCCTTCTGTGGTGTATTACTAAACATTTTCTACACACTTTTTGAGTTCTGAAATTTATAGTCCAGTGATATGACATATTTAAAGCAGTAATTTTTTTTAAAGAGAAACGCTCTCTAAAAGCATTGTGGTACATGTTTGGTTTTAGCTCAGAAAGCCATTTTATTTAATCCAACAGATTTGCCAGATGAAATCAACTAGTGAATTGGTACAACAACCAACAGGGTAAGAGTCTGTGAAGGTCATTGATAGCAAACAGATTCTATTCACCATTCTCAGAATTAGCAGTGAATCATATACCCATCTCTGTTGCAGAATACCTCTGGAGGGAATTTTGAGAATTATGACATACTCATGGTTAAGTGATTCAGATCACGGTTCAGATAAATCCACCACTGTTACATTCACTGCAAGATGCATTTCCCACAGCCCAACATATCTCAATATCTTTTTGTGCAGTCAGGCTTATAGGTAAGAAGTGTCAGTTTAACCCCTTACAGAAAGCACAGACAAAATGTAGAACATGTTTTGTCAAACAGTGGTTTGGGGATTCTATCATAAATTTCAGGGGAGGGACTCAAAGTTGTGTAGAGCTCATTCTACAAATATCTATGATTTGGGCCAAATCCTGGTCCCATTGAAGGTATCCCCATAAAAATCTGCAAGACCACCTCACTGTTCTCCTGCCAATCCCTGCTTAAATCTCTGCCATGGTGCTTGCTGACCACTGGTACACTGTGATCCCTGCTTATGTTGATCATACTCACCTCCATGTTACTTTGTGCTGCCCACAACCATTTTTGTAGCCACCTGTTGTATGTCTCTCTGTACTGTTCAGTCAATTACATCCTAAAGTGCCCTGCTGGATGTTTAACAGCTAACAATGTTAACACAAATGAACTTTTTCAGTGGTGAGCGTAACAGGTGATAATGATTTATGTAGCTTTATGAAAATATCACTGATCCATTTTTGTCCAAAAATGGGTGTTTTGTTTAAAATGCTTTCAGATCATTAAGTATAGGCTTAGGGCTAGATCATGCCTTTTAAGCAAAACCCTGCATTGACAGCAGTGTGAGAAACACATTGCTCCAGGGGGAGCTTTGAAGGGGAATGCAATGCAGAAACACACAGCCCTTCAGCAGTGTGGATAGGGGTTGGCGAGGCTTCATCTCTAGGATGGTGTAGCCTGTCCCCCAAATGTATCATGACTGCTACGTGGCTCGGACAGAGGAGGAGCTGTGGTGAGGGGCCTGCCCCTTACCCTCCCTTCCTTGCATCCTTTGGCATGCAGAGAGATCAGCCGCTGTGCTCCAGTGAGCACAAGCTCTGCAATTGTAACTGGCCCTTAACGTCCTGAATACTCAGCAACTCTGTTTCCATTTTAAAGCTGAAAAGACATAAGACTTGGTTGAGAAACATGGTTCAGTTTTTTCTTTTGTTTATTCAGCTGATCATTTTTTTTTAAGTTCCACGTTATGGACTTCTTCCAGCAAATGAGTGTTTAATTAGTTGTTGGGGCAGAAATGTGTTGACCATTAACTTACAATAGCTCCTGTTTCTGAGATTTTGTTTCGCATCAGCCTTATGACCTGTGCTGATGGGGTTTTGCAAATATGGTAGCAAATGCTTGATGTGAGAGAGGGTTCATTGATAAACTAAATCTTGGCACATATCATTTTAGCATTGTAATAGAAAACCCTAGCTGTTCTGCCTAAACGTTTATAAACATCATAAGAATATTCTTCCAAAATGCCATTTGTACTTCAGGTAGTAAATGTTGCTTTCAGTGGTATTTAAAAGGCCAACTTCAGACACCGTGATTTTCAGAAAGTGCAAACACCCTTCTCTAAAACTCATCAAACTGGTGTCACAGAATGGACACCCAACAAATGAGACACCCTGCTTGTGAAAATCTTAGACAAATATTTTATTTTTTGATATATGTATATGTGACGGGTTCAGTCAGAGAGACCCCCCCTGGGGACTGTCACCTGATGGGTTGGATCACAGAAACCTCCTTGGGACTGCCAACTGATCTGATCTGCCGAGACTACCTCTGAGCCCATTTTCTCTGCCAGTTTGGGCCTCCAGAACCGTGTCTTGTGGAGCTAGATATGCTAATCTGCTGCAACACAGACCCAAGGTCTGACCCATGCCCACAAAGCTGAAGACTTAACTGAAAATGGCTTAGCAAGTGTTCCTGTCTCTAGCACCCAGCTCCCAATGGGATCCAAACCGCAAATGAATCCGTTTTACTCTGTATAAAGCTTATATAGGGTAAACTCATAAATTGTCCACCCTCTAAAACACTGATAGAGAGATATGCACAGCTGTTTGCTCCCCCAGGTATTACTTACTTACTCTGGGTTAATTAATAAGCAAACGTGATTTTATTAAGTATAAAAAGTAGGATTTAAGTGGTTCCAAGTAATAACAGACAGAACAAAGTAAGTTACCAAGCAAAATAAAACAAAACACGCAAGTCTAAGCCTAATACTGTAGGAAACTGAATACAGGTAAATCTCACCCCAATAAAGACAGAGTAAGAGTTTCAGGAGTTGGCCCATGGTGAGAAAACATTAAAAGATGATTCATAAAAATTGAGGACCCTTTCAATCTTGACCTAAATTTAGTTCCCTTTAATACCATTTGAGATAATAGCCTAACAAAGGCTTTGCCTCTAAAGTCACGGAATATCGGTCTCTTTAGGAGTCTTGAGGACTCTCAGAATCTCTTTTACTTGCACCATAGTACAATGGGACTTTGTGGCAAACAACACACTAATGATACACCAGTGACGGGGTGCTGGAAAAATTTGTATTGTGGGGGTGCTGAGAGCCACTGAAGCAAACTGTAAACCCTGTATATGCTGGAAACCACTCCCTGCCAGGGGGTGCAGCAGCATCATCCGCTGCACCTCTAGTTCTAGCACATATGACGAATGATTATTGAGATGAATGAAATGTCAGTGCAGAACTCAAACCAAAATCCTAATCACACATCCATGTGCTTTCTCTGGGTGTGCCTGCTGTCTGCAACATACTTATTTGAAATATGAGGGAATCACTCACTGAACGTTTTGAAGCTCTGTTCCCCTTAAATATTTCTCTAGCATACATCTTTTTTGTTTCCTTTTAAATAGTACTAAATATGGAGCAAATTCAAATGACAAAGCTGTGCTTGCTGTTTTAGACCTATTGTAATAGGGTTAATTCCTGCAGGTAGCAGTACCAAGTATTAAGGCATCTGCTGCTTTAGTGTTGTATAGATGCTTAGTTGAGTCTAACTGTGTCAGGCTTTCCCGAGAAGCACTAAAGTCACATTCACAAAGGAAGTGAGGCAGAAACATTGGCATTTGAGACTGATGAATAAACAAAGTAAATTGTTCCTTTAAAATTTATCAGTGCAGTTACATTACATAAATTCATAAGCGGATCTGGAGCAAATAAAATTTGGTCACTGCTTCTCGATGGCCACATTAAACAATATACATGAAAGGAGAGTGAGAACAGGAGGGGATGGTCAGGCCACCCAGGACTTTCATATGTTCTCTAGGGCTAGAGTTCTCCTGAAATATGTAGCTGCAGGGTCAAGTCATGTGTTTGGATGCCAATACTAGCAAAATCACTAGTTTCAAATTTGCTTAATTGTGGGCAATACTATTCTTGTTTATATCGTTGTAACACCTAGGAGCCCTAGTCATGGACCCCATCATGCTAGGAGCTGTACAGCACAGAAATCATGTTACTGATTTACATCATTTGTATATAAGGAGCCTAATGTGCTTTGCAGACTGTTGCTAGGATAAGACAGGTTAAACATGGGCACTATTTCAAACTAAGACAATGTTCAAGTTTGAGTGCATTAATACAATTCCCTGTTGGTAGCATGTACCACACTTAGCTAGGAGATAGGGCAACAGAGAGAACAAGAGTGAGCGCAAAGGAAATAGCTGCTCAGTACTTGTCATATTATTCCTCTAGAGCACTAGCTGCAAAGTGGGATTTTTGCAAGCTGTGTTTAGATTGTCAGTTGTCCATGAGAGGAGACAGGTTAATGGGGAAGAACTCTGACTGCCTGTTGCTGAGGCTAAAACAGGGGTGGGTGGGAAATGACCCCAGTAAGTTGTAATACTCATGTGTTCATTGATTTGGCCACTGATTAATTGCACATGCAGCAACAATTCAGCTGGGCATGTGCTATTTTGGGACTGCCTATTCCATGAGTTCCTAAAAATCATTCAGATCTGCAGGTAAACTAGGCCTGTTGGTTTGCTATATGCATTGTTAGAGTGTGTACTGCTTCTGCTGTATTTTCAGGTTTAGCACAGTCCAATTTCCATATACACCCTTTTATATGTAGCTTTGCTGTGTTCAGTCATTTTCTGTTGAGTGACTGGTGGGTAGATTCTCCAAAGATTGTGACCTAAACTGAGTATCCTGGTCAGCTTGTCTCTGTTTTCTGTATTGTGTTCCTTTGTACAGTAGTGACGGAATTATTCAAAGGATCTTCAGGCAGACTTGATCAATTTGATTATTTTAAAAGGTCCCTTCATTCTTTGCAGCTAATGACTTTTTTTAAAAAAAAAGGCAAATTGTACTATGATGTACTTGTGATAACCTTGAACTAATTTTTGCAAGTGATTATATGACTTTCCTTCATTCTTAGACATAGATTGAATTTAAAGACAATGCCCCATTGAATTTTCTGAAGGTGTGGTACTTATGTCCTTATTTCTGTATACAAATGTGCTCCCACTGTCTCCTTCTCAGTTGCTTTTAGAATGAGTTTTTTGTAGCTCCTTTCATATTCAGAAGTGTGTGTGTGTGTATATATATATATGTGTGTGTGTGTGTGTATATATATATATATATATATATATACTGTGACAAACCTCTGTCCTTGTCTCCATGGGTCCCGCATTTCCCAGTGGATTTCACTAGCCTCAGAGGCTCACTGTGACCCTCCACATAACTCTTCTCTCTCTAGAGGCAAGAGTCACAGCCTACTGAGCCACTTTCATCATAAGCCAGCAAAGAAGCTGAGGAGAAACCACCCTCTCTTCCATAGTCTCTGTTGTCTCCTAGTCTCAGTGATTAATCGGGGGCAAAGGGGAGAGCCTGGGCCCACTCTCTACTCCGGGCTCCAGTCCAGGGACTCTAATAGTATCAGCTATGGCAGCTGACTTCTTAGAAACAGGATGCATACAATTCCCTGGGCCACTTCCCCACAGCAGCCCCCACTTCCTCACGATCTACTTCACCCTTACCTCAGGGCTTTCTTTCTTGTGCCTGATATAGTTTGTCCTGCTCAGTCTCTCCAACAGCATGACTTCCTCCTACAGCTCCTGACACGTGCGCCCACTGGGAGGCTTTTAACTAGTTTCAGCCAGCCCCTGATTGGCTTCAGGTGTCCCAATCAACCTAGCTGTCCTCCCTGCCTTCTGGAAAGATCTTAATTGACCCCATGTGTCTTAATTGACCTGTACCAGCTGCCATTTGCTTATCCTGGTAACAGGGATTTGTTTAGCCTGAGGCTAATATATCTGTCTCCCATTACTTTACTATAGCCATCTGGCCTTGCCCGGTCACAATACACAGAATTTTAACAGAGAGAGGGACAGTTACTTCATTCTTATAACGTGTTTGCTAGCAAATAATAACTCACACCTATCCTGTTTTATTAGGATGGTTCATATAATAAGAATTAATATGAAATTAATTTTTATTTAAATAGCTTTCTAGTAATGCACATTTTTCAGTTCTGATAAATTAACCACGAATCAGAATTAAATTAAATTAAACTAAATTAAATCATCTAGCACCACTGGTATAGGCACATCAGTAAATTAAATCATCTACTGCTTGGGAAAAGAAGAAAAATGCAGAAATGGTAGCACCTTTAACCCACCTTTTTGGATATCCCGCCCTTAACTCAAATTTTGAATTATGTCTGTTAGTTACAATTGGATTTGACTTTACTGTACAATGCACATGTTTTGGAATCTGATCCTGCAATCTGTTGTTTGCTTGAGTAATCCTTATTTGTGTGAGAAAAGGTTTATAAGATTGGGCTCTTAGTTTGTAAATAATGAAACAGGCCAAGAAAAAAGAAATATCTGAGAATAGGGACAATATCATCATCATCACTGAAACTGCTTGTAAGCTCTTCAGGGCAGGAATAAATTTTTGTTCCGTGTTTGTACAGCATCTAGCACTATGGGGGGGTCCTGGTTCATGGTCCTGGGATTCCTCGGCACTACCGCAGTACAAATGCTAAATAATATTTATTTTCCAGCTAATAATTTTGCATTTTGTCAGTCAAATTTTTTGACCTGACAGACGAAATGGCAATAGATGCACAGACCGCTGTAGCACAAAGTGACATAAAGACATTGTGCAACATCATTACACCTGTTTTCAGGAAAAAAACAAACACCAACTGTCTGGTTCAAGATAACAAGGGCAACTTAACAGGAAAGACATCAGAACAAATACAAAAATGGAAGCTGTACTTTAATCAACTACTGAATGGTGAGCCAGCGGCCAATCCTCTAGATATAGAGGAAAGGGAAGATCTGGATGTAGAACTAGGACCTATCTCCCGAGTAAAGGGATAGAGGGTGGTGGAAAGACATCAGGGTGAATAACATTCCAACAGAGGTTCTTGAGGCAGAGTTGAAGAATGGAGTAGACAATTTGATAGGACTCTTATAAAAGAGATGGGAAGAAATAAAAATATCAAACAAGTGGGGAAGAAAGGGGAATATAATTAAACTGTTAAAGAAAGGGAACTTTTATCAGTGTGAAAACTAGAGGGGTATTCTGTCTACCCCAAGTAAGATATTTACACAGATTATTTTAGGCAGAATAAAGAAAGTGGTAGATTCAAGGTTACGATACGAACAGGCAGGGTTAAGACAGGACACATCACATATAGATCAAATAGCAACCCTGCCAATCAAATGGCAGTTACACTTTATATGAATGTTATAGATTTCCAGAAAAGCCTTTGATACAGTGGATAGAGCGGGTTTATGGAAATTGCCATGCCACTATGGAAACCCTCAGAACTTCATGAACATCATTCTGGGGGTCTATGAAAATGGCATGCCAAATTATAACAGCAAACTGACTAAGCCATCTGAGGTTACTACAGGTGTCAGACAAGCTTGTCTTATGTCACCCATGTTCTTTTTACCGGTAGTGGACTTGGTAAAGAAGAAACTTCAGAACAATCAAGGGGTATACAATGGACTTTCCAACAGAAGTTAGGTCTTGCCTTTGCTGATGATGTCAGCTTAATGTTCCAAACTCATCAATCCATGCAAGCCAAAATAAATGTCCTCCAGGCCTGTGCACAATTAGTAGGTTTGAAAATCAACACAAAGAAAACTAAAACCATGAGAATCAACCACAAGAAGAAATATTAATAACACTTTCTGGGACTGAAACAGAAGAGGTCTGATATTTCACATAACTTGGTGATAAAGAAAAGAACCAGAAAACAACCCTATAATCATGTAAAGCTAGGCTTCTGTCTTTTTTTCTATGCTTATCTGTCCTTTCCCTATGTTTATGGGTAGAAAGAATTTGAACTATGTGTAACCTGTACTCCCCGTTTGGGGAAGGAATTCCTTATACAGATGGGCCTCCATGTTCATACCTTAGGACTCAGACCAACAAGGGTTGACCGGTTTGAACTGGAAGAGATCACAAAGTATGTTGAACCAAGGTATTAAAGCTCTACCTTGTTCTTTGTTCTGGGCTTCGCCATATTCCTCTGTGTAGGAATTGGTGAGCCCTTCAGCTGTCGTACTTGCTAGCATTAAAGTGCCTCATTTTATCTAAAAGTCCTGACTCTGTGTTTGTTTGGCTAATACAGAAGTAGGGAAGGCTACCCTCCCAACCCTAGATGGGAGGGAAACCCTTTTTCCCTAACATTGGCAGCATTGTAAATACAACAGGTGGAATGGACAAAGACATTCAAATCAGAATAGTGAAAGCCAGACATGGCTTTGCAACTCTAAAGCCAATCTGGAGAAACAGAACTCTATCCCTCCAAACTTAACTTCAAATATTTAACACAATTTTAAAGCTGGTCTTAGTATATGGTGATTAAACTTGGAGACTTACTAAGACCTTACTATCTAAACTCCAAGTTTTCATAATCAGCGGCCTTAGACAAATCTTCAATATCAGACGGACAGAAAAAAATCACAAACAGAACTCTAGAGGAGGACAAAACAGAAACTGATAGGATATTATGGAATGAAAATGGAGATGGTTGGCACATATATTGAGGTCAGAACTAAATAATATAACAAGACAAGCTTTGGACTGGAACCCCCATGGCAAGAGTTGATGAGTTAGACCAAGAATAACATAGAAACACACAATAAAAATAAAACTGAAAACTAAGACTGCATCAGGAGACCGGGAAAGATGGAAGTGAATTCTGAAGGCACTGTATTCCACATGGAATAGAGAGGCATAAGAAAAGAGAGATAAATCTTTTATACATGTTAATATATTTTTAACTATTTTTACTAGTATATTTTTAAAGCTACAGTTTGTTTTTCTAATTGTAGCTAAATTATCATGGATAGCATGTTATAAGAGGTGGCAAGCAATAAGGCATTGTGGATGTTATCTTCAGTGCCAAAACACTTTTTTGCCCCCAAAACATGTGAAAAAGACTAATCCCATATTATAAAAGCAATAAGACACAATATGGAGGATTTCATAAGGCAGTAAAACATGCCTTGTGCAGATAACCTCATACACACTTGACGCATGAGTAAATGATCCCATAAAGTAAGCCTTGACATGCTTAATTGCTTCAATTGTTAAAGCATTTTAAAAAAGAATCGTAATAGAAGGTGTTGCCAAGCACTGGAGAAGTTCACATTCAATAAAACTTATTTTACTAAAATAATTTCTAAGTAGGTTTGATTTAACCTTTTCCTACAGTCATTATTTATTGGGCCAGATTCAGCCTGGATTACACCAGCTTCAACCTAGGAGTGGGGACACAGCTAGGTGACACAGGCCAGAATGTGGACAGATAGCTAGAAAGGGAAATTCAGCAGACCTTCTCAGCAGCCTGTGGAGCCCAGTGGCAAATGAAGTAGACTCTTCCTATCAAAACTTCCCAAGGAAACAAGATTGGCCCTAGTTGTTTTGTCGCCTAGGGTGGGAAATATTTTCAGCGCCTTCCCCCCCTGCCAAAAGGCACAAGCAAAATAAGGGGGATTCGGCATCCCCAAATGTGTTTTGTTGCCCCAAAATATTGGCACCAAGGGTGGCCATCCTGATCACCCATCTTTAAGGCCGGCCCTGGGAAGAACAAAGGCAGAAACACTTCCCATTCTCCCTCTTGGAGACTCACCCCTATGCCACAAGTGGGCTAACTGGACCAGGAAGGTGCCACTGATACTTTTCTAGACCAACTTCAGTGGCTTTACTCAATTTTCTTTGCAATCTGCGCTGGGTGAGAGGTAGAGTATAACTGCACCGCCCTAGGAGCACCCATAAAATGAATAGTGACTCAGTCACTGTTTCCCTCCCCTGCTTCAGAGGAGGGAGGTAGTTACTTCATCCCTTCTCCATTACTGTAAAGGCACTGTCACTCACCTGAGCTGTAAATGTGCTAATTAATTAAGTGCACTTTTAAACATCACCCTCAGTGCTGTTTTGTTCCTACCAGACTGAGAGAAGAAATCTTATTTTTGGTATTGAAGCCCCTAGTAGAATATGCTATATAGAATCTCAGGCATGAGAACTCCTGCCATGCCTAGATCACTCATCTGGAAGAGCCATTTTGTCACATTGACAACTAGGAATGGCTCATAAAATTTTAGTGAAGGTACATTTATGTATTTTTTTCTTCTGTGGGACAGTGCCTAACCCAATGACAGAGCCACTAGTGCATAAGCAAGTGAACACAGAGATTCAGTGGACAAGTTATAGTCAGGGACAGAGCTGGGTGTTATGAAACTCAATTAAATCTGTAAAGTGCTCTGAGATCCTCTGATGCAAGGAGTTGTATGGAGTCAGTTTTATTAATATAACCCTGCAGTGAGGTTAGTAATTAACTTATTTTATCCGTAAACTAGACTCAGCATTATAACTCAGAGGGAAAAGGACAAGTATATAAATACATAAACAAGTTTGTTTGTTTGTTTGGCAGAGTAGAGTCCATCTCTTATTTTAGACAATATAGTCTGCAGGGGGCTCCAGTGAACTGTGGAGCAGTAAGAAGATTTTGTGAAAAGGAACATCTCTTTTAAAAATGAATGCATTTTATGATCCCATTTACCAAATACAGTTTCCCATTGACAGCTAATTATACATCACTTTCATTAATTTACATGGCATACTAGTTATAATCAGTAGATTTACAGGCAAAATATTCAGATTTTGAAACATTTTTGATTAATGATTTAATACTATTTTGCCATTTGAAATTAAGCAAATTGCTTAATTTATTTTTTTATAAATTTTATATGAAAGTGAAATGAAACTGTACTAGAAGCAGGATATGCACACACAAAAACACATGTAGGGCCAATAAAAATAATAATACAGAGTTAATGGGTAGAATTGCCTGGTTGAATATGTAATTTTACTGATTACCCAATGTCGGGCCAGATCATGCGATTCCTACTAATTGAAATAGTCTGTGTAATAATGACTCCATTAGGGCTAAGTGTTTAAGCAACGGACCCATTTTTATTTGCCATCTGATACCTAACAATATAATAACAGGAAGGACAGGATCAGACACATGCAAAGCAATTTATGCTGAATTGGCTTAATTCTCTTGTTAATGTATGATGATCCCAGCACAATGAGAAGCCACCATTCTCGTGTCTATATATGGAGGGCCATAGGGTTGTAGTATTCGATTTTTTACCTAGAAAAGTAAGGATATCCTGAAATGTATCTAAGAAGTAGACTTTTGAATTTCAGGAACAATTTAATCTTTTAAAAGGCTTTTGGGAAAATAAACAAACCAGACCTTGCAGTTTGACCTCTGTAAGCCGTAGTCTGAAACCTTTGCAAGGCAAGAGGATTTTGTCCTCTCCCTTAACAGTTAGTTTGGTTCTACTATAATTGCTGGAGCAGGGTTTAGCATTGTGGGTAAGCAAAACAATGTGAAAAGAAATGAGAAGGCAGGAGAAAACAAGGAATGCAACTTTTGGAAATCATACAAACAAGGCAGTAAATGCAAGAGCTAAAATCTTCATAGAGCTTCACAGGCTTGCATAGTTCGTTTTCTTTCCTTTGTCCTGGAAACTACCATTATAAGCACATCACTGTGTAACTATTATAGATACCTCACCATCTTTAATGCATTTATCCTCACAATACCCCTTTGAGTTAGGGAAGTGCTGTTATCCCCATTGTATACATGGCATAGATAAGGAGGCACAGAGAGATAAGTGACTTGCTCAAGTTCACACTGGAAGTGTGTGGCAGAGAAGGATTGAACCTAGGACGCCGGGGGCCCTAAGCACTGGCCCATCTTTCCTCTCTCTGAGGATCCTGTTGTGCTAAGCATTATACAATTTGTGTCTCTTGAACTAATATTTCAAGACATTTGTAGGACTCTTGTCTGGATTGTAACTGAAGATTTAAATCGGGAATATTGTTACACTCTCGGTCATATTTTATTTTTTCTAAAGGAATAAAGGGAAGCTAAATTGGGGGAATGTTAGTGTCACCCCAGAACTTCCTTTGTTTAATGGTTTTTTACACCAGGAGTTGTAACCTTGAAGAAAAGTCTTTATCTTCTCTATTTAATAGAAAAAAGGAACTAAGTCAAGATTGAATGACCTGTGCATGCCAGAAGCTGCTAGCACCTTATTTTTCAAGATGAAACAAATCAGTAATGAACGCAGCATATAGTCTCAAAAAAGAATTCACAAATCAGTGCCAATGAAAAAGGACAAAGCAGTAAGATATTAGATGTTACCATAACTTGACTATAAAATCTCTGGACCAAGGAATGTGTTATCTGATCTATTTGTCCAGTGCCTAGCGCAGTGGGACCTAGTCCTAAGTGGAGTCTTTGGGTATTACTGTAAGAATAATTATAATAAAATAAAGCCAGTGAAAAGGGAACAGGAAGCCTGTGGGACATGCTCTGTTAAAACCTTTTAAAAACTATGTTGTTTAAGGAGATTAAACTAAAAAATAAGGAGACAGAAAGGTTTCACATGGGGGAGTAGCATTTTCTGCCCTCCTGGCCTACTGTCCTAGTAGAACTGCTTGATGATTTATTGTTAACATAAATATTATCACCTGAAAAATCATGGAACAGGATGTAGTTGAAACAACTCCATGGAACTTGGAGGAGGGAAGAGTTTGGGGAAGGCACCAGTTAGTCCAGGGGTAGCCAACCTGTGGCTCCGGAGCCATATGCGGCTCTTCAGAAGTTAATATGCGGCTCCTTGTATAGGCACCAACTCTGGGGCTGGGGCTACAGGCGCCAATTTTCCAGTGTGCCGGGGGGTGCTCACTGCTCAACCCCTGCCTCTGCCACAGGTCCGGCCCCCACTCCACCCCTTTCCACCCCCTCCCCAAGCCTGCAGAGTCCTTGCTCCTCTCCCCTCCTCCTCCAGAGCCTCCTGCATGCCGTGACACAGCTGATCGGGAGGCGCTGGGAGGGAGGGGGAGGCGCTGTTTGGCGGGGCTGCTGGTGGGTGGGAGATGCTGGGAGTGGGTGGGGGGAGCTGCTGGGGGGCTGCTGACGTATTAGTGTGGCTCTTTGGCAATGTACATTGGTGAATTCTGGCTCCTTCTCAGGCTCAGGTTGGCCACCCCTGAGTTATTCATTCTGTATGCACATGGCTAGAATACTAGCAGTTGCAGCATCTCTGTTAATAGTTCTTTTAATAAAGAGCCAGGCTAGTTTTAAAAACATGTAGCCCTCTCACAGGGCCGGCTCTATGATTTTTGCCTCCTCAAGCAAAAAAAATTTTTGTCCGCCCCCGCTTTTTTTCGTGCCCCCCCCCGCTCCTGGCTCCACCCCAACTCCGCCCATTCCCCAAATCCCTGGCCTTGCCTCCTCCTCTGGGCGTGCCGCATTTCCCCCCCTATTGCTTCCTGTGGCTCCCCCCCCCCGTGACTCCCCACCCTAGGTCATCTCCAGTCTGCCTGCTCCCCTGAACACGCCGCCGCTCTGCTTCTCCACCCTCCCTCTTAGGCAAGGGAGAGGCAGCACATTCAGGGGAGCAGGCGGAGTGGAGGTGAATGAGGGTGGCGGGGAGTGCAGGAAGTAACGGAGGGGGTTAAGGAGCCGCTCCCCACCCCAGCTCACCTCTGCTTCACCACCGCTGCCCCCCCCCGAGTGCGCCGCCGCTCGGCTTCTCCCTCGCCGCGCGAAACAGCTATTTCATGCACGGCAAGCCGGGGGGGGGGGAAGCGGAGCGGCGGTGGCACACTCGGGAGCAGGCGGAGGCTGAGTGGAGGCGAGCTGGGGCGGCAGGGGGCACATTTCTAGGGGCGGCATGGCCGGCGCCGGAATGCCGCCCCTAGAAATGTGCTGCCCCAAGCACCTGCTTGTTTTGCTGGTGCCTAGAGCCTGCCCTGCCCTCCCATATTATTACCGAGCATGTGGTACACAAAACAGAAGTGAAGCAGTGAATCTGAGGATTAGTAAAGGCAGCAGGAAGACTGGCATCAGTGTGTGCGTGTGTGTCTGTCTGTCTCACACTGTCTCTGTCTCATATATATATATACACACACACTCACGTCCCAACACATACTTATCATTCGTGGTGGTGTTGTTTGCAGGAAGTATCAAGAATTAACAATGCACATATATTCTCTGTAACTTTATTCTTTCAAAGTGCTGTAATTTGACGTTTTTGACTGGTGTGTGTATTTCATCATTTTTATTTCTCTCTTATGTTTAAATTTAATTCTTTGTGTAGTGAGTTCTAAAATGCCTAACCTGTCCTGGCTGAAGTAATTATCCCTATGATAACTTTTAAAAAATATATATTATATCTAGGTTTTTTGTTTTACTGGTGGTACGCATCTGCACATTACCTCGATAATTGGTGCACATAACAAAATTCATTCTGCACATAGATTGGAAAAAATTAGAGGGAACATTGGCTCCAGTACTCACGTGTGCAAGCAGCTGGGGCCACCAACAGGCAAAGTTGGCTTTAAGTCATTTTTTCACTCCCCTAATCCCGAGAGAGTTCTGAATTGGAGCAATTCACTGGTGCAAATCAGAGCAGTCCTCAGGCTGATCTAGCTTACATGTGGTACCACTATGGTAGCTTGGGATCCCTGAGGTGTAGGAGGGGTCCAATCACATATCCCTGAAGATGTGTCCTGTGGTGGCCTCGAGGAGGGGGAATGGGGCAAGAACCGTTACCCAGCTTTATGCTGCTTCAAGCTATGGCACTTTTAAGGCCAATCTGTCTAAAAGGAGCAGCACAGAGTGATCATAATGGAACCAAGAATCAGGGCCAACACTTCTACAGCAGCATTAATCAGGCAGAGTTGTTTGGTGCTGACCTTAGCTGCTGTTCTTTAAGTGTGTTCTGAGTGGATTGACCTGGATTTCTTTGGTGCATCTACTGTTTCAGTACCTGAATTTGCCCTTTCTGAGGAGCTGTAGAACTGGGTGTGTAGTACTGAGTGCACAAATGGAACAGAGAGCCTGTTGTGCCAGCTGACAGAACAGCTGCATCAATGAAAGTGCAGAGATCTGGAGATGGGGACTCTATAGTGGAAAAGAGTGCCTTGAGAAGGAGCTTGCTTTTGAGAGGAACTGCTTACTCCTGAGACTAAATCTTAGAGGGATTTTAAAACAGCCCCCACAGATGATTGTATGCTGTTACCAGGGGCTGAGAGCCTGCTGTTGCTAGTAATAAGAGCTGCTGTCCTCAATATGTGAGTTTCTGTTCCTTGGCACTGAGAATCCCTGTTGTCAAGGAGAATTGCTGCTGTTCAAGAATGAAAATCACTATTCTATAGGATTAAGCATTGCCACTGCTGCTGCTTCTGTTATGTGACTTTCCTGTTGTTGTTGCCAATGAGCGGTGCATCTTGGTTTGACTCAGTCGGCACAGTTGAATTTTGCTTTGTTGATCTTAGAAATATTTCAAGCTGTGAAGTTGCTAATTTTCCCATAACCAAGGGCTAGTTCCCTTCACTTTCCTATAATATTCAATAGGGATTTTTATTTTGTTTTTGAGGTTGAATAATTTGTGTGCATTGATTCTGAGCATATCCATAAATAGTTAGACTGTGACTAGAATCCTAGAATATCAGGGTTGGAAGGGACCTCAGGAGGTCATCTAGTCCAACCCCCTGCTCAAACAGGATCAATCCCCAACTAAATCATCCCAGCCAGGGCTTTGTCAAGCCTGATCTTAAAAACCTCAAAGGAAGGAGATTCCACCACCTCCCTAGGTAACGCATTCCAGTGTTTCAGCACCCTCCTAGTGAAAAAGTTTTTCGTAATATCCAACCTAAACCTCCCCCACTGCAACTTGAGACCATTACTCCTTGTTCTGTCATCAGCTACCACTGAGAACAGTCTAGATCCATCCTCTTTGAACCCCCTTTCAGGTAGCTGAAAGCAGCTATCAAATCCTCCCTCATTCTTCTAGTCCCATATCACATGCAGAGGAGTTGGCGAAACAAAGGCTCTCCCCATGGGTGGTGGGTGGACCGACCCTTCAGGGAGGCTAGCCCCCCCCCCAACCCCTTATTCTGCCCATGGCCCTGCTCCCAAGCCCTCATACTGTCCCCCTGTGGCGGCCAGAGGAGCACTGGGCTGGCCAAAGCCCCAAGCACCCCACCCCACCGCCTCCCCTGCAGCTGGAGGAGCCCCGGGCCGGCCTGAGCCTCCCCAGCCATTCTGTGCCTCCCCTCCTGAGACCCCGAGGTGCCCCGTGGGAAAAGCAAATGCTCTTCCTGAAGAACCTGAGCTTTTTTTTATATGCGCCATGCAGGTTCCAGGGCGGCTGAGGAGGCGGTATCTGCTAGTCAGCTTCCTGGGTTCATCAGTAACCTCTCTGGAGTCCCTGGCCTATTGTACTCACCGCCTATGGATCTACCAACCTTCAAATGGCTACATTAGAGCTACCTGGGGAGAGCTCAGGGGGCTGCATGCCAGATGTTCTCATGAAGGGGGCGAGGAGGCACCAGGAGCAAGTGAAGAGAGGAGAGCCGGATCTCTGCCTACTATCTCCACCTCCCATGCATTGGCCAGAAGAGCTCATCTGACATATGGGGAGAGTATTCTAAATCCTAGAAGGGGTGGATTTTGAGAGGAATGGTGCCCTGACACACTGCCTACTGGTGCCTCCCTGGGGTTAGTGTGTCTGTGTCCCACCCCTTATGCACGGCTCTGTCTACAGATACAATCTCGCCCTATATGAGGGGAAATGTAAATATAAAGATATTAATGAACACACGCATCAGCCCAGCACAACAGAACTGTAACTACTGACCGTTTGGTGAACAGCTTTTCTCCAGATGTTCGCTGCTACTAACCAACCAAATAAAAAAAAATGGAGAGTCCTAAAAGCATTTTTAAACTAAATGATAGATGTGGAAATTATCTGGAGTCTGGTGTTAATAGGATTTTCCTTACAGTTGAATAAATAACTTGCCCATATTGCTCTTGAGAACACATTCAAAGGGGAAATGTTTGGATGGGAGATTATACAAATAATTATTTGTTTTTCTGAAAGACAGACTATGCAATCTAAGCAAACAGAAATAACAATCTTAAAATAGCAAACAGTGTTTCTATTTGTGTTGCTTCATCAGCTAAACTGCTTGATGACACTGTTTCTTTATCAAAAAGACATTTAAATCAAGGAAATGATTTTTAATACTCGGGCAGAAATTAATTTCATGCATCTGCTAGCAAATGCCTACTATCTAGAACTGAGTAAACAAACATTTGCACATCTGCTACTGTTATATGAAAACAGAATATAAAATTCTACAGGGAGCTGGATCTTCCTTTTTATTATTTTAACAATGTATTATACTGTTTGGAAGATATTTAATTAAATATAGAGTTTGTTAGGATGGAGCCACATATTCCTATCTTGGCGAATAAGGGAGGAAAAGGTTACAGGAAATTTCACTGGGCACCTATTGCTGAATTTCATCCATATATCTTCTGAAATGAGCAAAGCTTGGGGAACCATAAAGGGCAAGGCTTGAAAATCCCATAAAGCCTATTTGCATTGCACATGTGGTTTCTTGGGCAGGTGCAGTTAAGGATCTGTCCCTTCGGAGTGTTCCCCACCTCTACTTTGATAGCATGGTGCCCATAGAAGCCATGTTCCCATTGTTTTTTTTCTCTCCATGTCTGCTGCTTACCCTACAGGCAGATGCTGTGGTGGGAAGGTAATGTTGGTGAGCTCATCATTAACTACAGTGACATTTGGAAAGGGTACCATTCGGGCTGCTGTCTGACCATGACATGTTCTTTCTAGCCAAATCCATGGAGCTTCTACCACATGGAGGGGCTTTTGTTGGCTTCCAAGGAGGGAAGGGCACATAGAGCAGAACCCCTACTCTTTCTCCTCTGACTGTCTTGGGGCCTTTCTATCCTTTCTTGTGGCCTTAGGTCCTTTTTGTGTGTAATGGAAGGGAGCATATAGTGCGTTATGATCTCTTGAGTACTTGAGAACTATTAATGTAGTCCAAAGGGCCAGGTACAATGTCCATTGAGTCCTTTCATTCACCTCCACGGGCACTGGATCAGACTAATGATGGGTTAATTCTGCAACCCCAAGAGGCTTTCACTACATGTCGCAGTGTATCATTCCTGAGGAAAAGAATGGCTTTTAAAATACCAATATTTAAGAAGTGGTAGATCAAATTCTTATTTATAACTATTATGTATACCTCAGGAACATGGAAGTTTTGCTTCATTTATTTTATGCTCTGTGGTAAAATGTAGAATGCTGACAGTAAGCTTTGAATGGACCAGTCCTCCCCGACAGGCATGTATAACTCACAAATGTTAATAAGAGTCACAAATAAAACTCAAAGTGAGAACCAACACTGAAGTTATTGTCATTAACCTATTTGTTTACAATGTACTGAACTTGGAGTAATGGTTACAGAACTGTCTGAAGTGGGAAAATGACTAAATGTCAACTTTGTGCATTCATAGAATCATAGAATATCAGGGTTGGAAGGGACCTCAGGTGGTCATCTAGTCCAACTCCCTACTCAAAGCAGGACCAATCCCCAACTAAATCATCCCAGCCAGGGCTTTGTCAAGCCTGACCTTAAAAGCCTTAAAGGAAGGAGATTCCACTACCGCCCTAGGTAATGCATTCCAGTGCTTCACCACCCTCCTAGTGAATTTTTTTTCGTAATATCCAACCTAAACTCCCCCACTGCAACTTGAGACCATTACTCCTTGTTCTGTCATCTGCTACCACTGAGAACAGTCTAGATCCATCCTCTTTGGAACCCCCTTTCAGGTAGTTGAAAGCAGCTATCAAATCCCCCCTCATTTTTCTCTTCCGCAGACTAAACAATCCCAGTTCCCTCAGCCTCTCCTCATAAGTCATGTGTTCCAGTCCCCTAATAATTTTTGTTGCCCTCCACTGGACATTTTCCAATTTTTCCACATCCTTCTTGTAGTGTGGGGCCCGAAACTGGACACACTACTCCAGATGAGGCCTCACCAATGTCGAATAGAGGGGAACGATCACGTCCCTCGATCTGCTGGCAATGCCCCTACTTATACATCCCAAAATGCCGTTAGCTTTCTTGGCAACAAGGGCACATTGTTGACTCATATCCAGCTTCTCATCCACTGTAATCCCTAGGTCCTTTTCTGCAGAACTGCTGCCTAGCCATTTGGTCCCTAGTCTGTAGTGGTGCATGGGATTCTTCCGTCCTAAGTGCAGGACTCTGCACTTGTCTTTGTTGAACCTCCTCAGATTTCTTTTGGCCCAATCCTCTAATTTGTCTAGGTCCCTCTATATCCTATCCCTACCCTCCAGCCTATCTACCACTCCTCCCAGTTTAGTGTCATCTGCAAACTTGCTGAGGGTGCAGTCCCTGCCATCCTCCAGATTATTAATGAAGATATTGAACAAAACTGGCCCGAGGACCGACCCTTGGGACACTCCACTTGATACCGGCTGCCAACTAGACATGGAGCCATTGATCACTACCCGTTGAGCCCGACGATCTAGCCAGCTTTCTATCCACGTTATAGTCCATTCATCCAGCCCATATTCCTTTAACTTACTGGCAAGAATACTGTGGGAGACCATATCAAAAGCTTTGCTAAAGTCAAGGAATAACACATCCACTGATTTTCCCTCATCCTCAGAGCCAGTTATCTCATCATAGAAGGAAATTAGATTAGCCAGGCATGACTTTCCCTTGGTGAATCCATGCTGACTGTTCCTGATCACTTTCCTCTCCTCTAAGTGCTTCAGAATTGATTCCTTGAAGACTTGCTCCATGATTTTTCCAGGGACTGAGGTGAGGCTGACTGGCCTGTAGTTCCCTGGATCCTCCTCCTTCCCTTTTTTAAAGATGGGCACTACATTAACCTTTTTTCCAGTCGTCTGGGACCTCCCCCGATCGCCATGAGTTTTCAAAAGTAATGGCCAATGACTCTGCAATAACGTCCACCAACTCCTTTAGCACTCTCGGATGCAGCACATCTGGCCCCATGGACTTGTGCTCGTCTAGCTTTTCTAAATAGTCCCAAACCACTTCTTTCTCCACAAAGGGCTGGTCACCTCCTCCCCATGCCGTGCTGCCCAGTGCAGTAGTCTGGGAGCTGACCTTGTTCGTGAAGACAGAGGCAAAAAAAGCATTGAGTTCATTAGCTTTTTCCACATCCTCTGTCACTAGGTTGCCTCCCTCATTCAGTAAGGGGCCTATACTTTCCTTGACTTTCTTCTTGTTGCTAACATACCTGAAGAAACCCTTCTTGTTACTCTTAACATCTCTTACTAGCTGCAATTCCAAGTGTGATTTGGCCTTCCTGATTTCACTCCTGCATGTCTGAGCAATATTTTTATACTCCCTGGTCATTTGTCCAATCTTCCACTTCTTGTAAGCTTCTTTTTTGTGTTTAAGATCAGCAAGGATTTCACTGTTAAGCCAACCTGGTTGCCTGCCATATTTACTGCTCTTTCTACACATCAGGATGGTTTGTTCCTGTAACCTCAATAAGTATTCTTTAAATCCTAGGCGTAAATTAGGCATTCCCACCCTAAATCCAAACTCCAAATATACACAGTTCCCTGGAAGTAGTGTAGTCTCTTGAGCTAATCAGCTGAAGCTCCCAACAGCTAGCCCAGTGGACCATACTGGACCATATTATCCTTTCCTGGTGAATCACCTCTCCAACTCTTTCCTACACTTCAACTACTCCAGTTTCTCATTGGCACCTCTGGAAAAGCTCAGCCCTCATTTAAAAGAAGAGGACCGTGTTAGAAAAGACAAGGAGTGCTGCACTGCAGATCAGATAGGGAGCTACCTGGGACAGAGCTACAAGTGACCAGAAAAAAAATCCACAAGAGACAACACTGGTAGGTTTTGAACAAGCTCGATGGCTGCTTGAAGCCAGTGTAGAAGCCACTATTAAGAACAGGAAATTCAACATGTCTTTAGCTCAGGAGCTCTTTGATAGGTAAATACAGCTATATACTTATGGGAATTCCCTTCAGACTGGATGAAGGAAAACATGAGGCCAGAAGGATGTGTCTGACGCCAGGGCTGGGTCTGAAACCTGTAATATTCTGGCTACAGGCAAGATTCCTTTCAGACCAGACAAACTAAATAGAGCAAGTCATCCCTCAGCAGAGGACCGAGTGCTGCTGGCAGAAAAGATCCAGTGTTTCTCTTTTCTAGTAAGGCAAAAATGTTGGCTTTGGACTCTCAGACTCTGCAGTTTCCTTGTGGTTTCTGAAAATTCAGATTATACATGGCCACATGGTAGTCAAGGAAATGATCTCTAGGGGAGCTGTTTTGTACATATAAGTGTATGCTAAAACAATGGAGAGTAAATGTCCTACTGCAACTCTGTTTTGTGATGCAGGGTTATATGTACTGTAGAAGAATCAGAAAGTGTGTGACAGTCTATACAGGAAGAATTTCACTGGTCATCTTATTTCCTAATAGCTGTTGTTGAAGTGACTTTAATATCTTGCAAGTGCTATTTTAAAGGTATTCTTTACATTAAAGGTAAACCTTTGTAGTATGTAATGATTCTGTTGTATTTCTCTCTCAGACAGTGACTGGGAACTAATTAATAAGAACTAAGATTTAATAAGAAATAAGATTTAAACTCAGTTACCCTGGGTTTGATTCTGTAGCCAATTAGTTCATTTTATCATCCATTTATCATTGTTTTATGTGATGTTATGGTCGATGCATATGCTATTTCATATATAATCAATGTATGCTAAATAGATTTAAATTGTAGGATTATAGAAGTATAAATCTGACAAGGATTTAAGAGTAATGAGTGTGTATTGGGTAAGTAAGTAAAGCCTGGATGAAACATACGACCTACAGGCAGAGACCGGTAAGGTTTTAGCTTAGCCATACTGGGCTATAGGCTTACGAATGCTTGACACGAGTGGGTGACTGAGGAATAACCCAAAGCCAGTAAGGTCATAAGATTACTCTAAAGTTGTGCCAATAGGTGAGGTTACAAAAAGTGGATCACAGTAGACCACACTGCATTGTCCAAAACCATGATACACCCGACTGTAACATCTTTAAAGTCTCTCCTGACCTCAGGGTAGATGTGGTGCATAAATGCTAATGAGAATAAGAGAAATTAAAAACAACCTCTGAAAAATGGGGCACCCCAATATTCATGGGGTGTGAAAGTACAGATAAAGAAAAGAGGGTTGACACTTTCATCAAATAAATACGGTGTTAGATGTGGTCAGAATTGCAATATAAAAGAGGATTCCATGGTTGGGTAAATGTGGGAAGATGCAAGGGACAACTCCATGGGAAAACCCAGCAGGAACCATCCATCTAGAAATGATCATCTATTGAGTGGTCCATCGAACCCTAGAATATCTTTGAAGATATGAGGATGACTGCAGTTATAACTCTTGCATGGGTTTTTGTAGGATTTCTATATGCATGGGTAATTGTAACTTTACTTATTGTTTTATTAAAACTTGTAGCATGGATAAGACTTTGTACTTGTGATTGTGGTCACTATCCTTGCTCTTTGTGTTGCCTGAAGTCTCCAAATTTGAGAAATTTGAGGTGATTTTCACTCTGTTGTGCTTGAAACTGTAGCAACCAGAGCCAAACCCCATGGTGATATAACATCACTAAATTCATTATAACCAATCAAACAAAAAAGGCTACAACTCTGTATAATGCTTCCTGAAAAGTAGAAAATCTGGCATCAAAAGGTTAAATTAAAGTGTAAATAGAAGTATTGTAATAGCAGCAGTACATAATTAGCTCTGATGTCCTGGATATAATTTTACCCCTCATGAGAACTGGTGTAACATAACTTATGTAAGGAAAAGAGAAAGGAGGGGGAAAAAACCAATGAAACACAGGATAATGTAAAGCATGAATGGTAATGGTGTGTGTACAGGGACACTGGAATTTTTATAGTGGGGGTGCTGAGAACCATCGAACCAAATTGTAAACTCTGTATATAATGGAATCCACTTCAAGCTGGGGGTGCGGCAGTACCCCCAGGACCCTTAGTACCAGCACCTGTATATTATATGTATAAGGAGAGAAGGTGAGATAATCTGTAATGTAACAAAGAATAGAAACTTACTGATAAAATTTATTCAGCAATCCTATTCCTTCATAGTTTGGTTTTGTGTTAATCAACATGTCCTAAATTGTAACAATGCTTAGAATAATTATAAATCAGAGGGATCATCAATTCCATCTTTTTATAAAATATTGCTATTATCTATTCTACTGCTATTTGTTCTATTATACCTATTGATAGCAATGGGTAAAACCCTGGTCCCATTGAAGTCAGAGTTTTGCCATTAAACTTCAATCAGGCCAGGATTTCACCTTGATGCTTTGAGGTGCTGAATATCTTCAGCTCTGATTGACAGAGGGAGATAAAGGTGCTGGGCTTCTCCGAGGATAAGGCTCCAGATTTTAAAAGTAACCCTAAATAAACTTGTTAGGTGTTACAGCATGGAACATATTTGTTTTAAACTATGACTATGCAGAATAGTTCACAGAAGAAAATAAAAGAATACATAAGCCACAGCAGAACAAATCTTCAGAATTAAAGGACCCAAATCTTAACAGAGAGAGAAAGTGTAAGACACAAATCTCTTGAATTAAAATAACTGACTCTCAAGAGGGGTGAAACAGAGCATGGAGTAAATCTCCTCAAATGAAATACCAGCACTAGTCTAGAGAGGATTAGTTGCATGCTCTATTTCCTTCCTACAAATGTGCCTCAGGGTGATGGGCAATCACCCTTATTCAGTGTTAGGGAAGGTGTGCTATCACTGTGATGCAGAGATAGTCAATCATCATAAACCTGTTGAACTAGGTACTTAAATTGTAGTTGCCTGTTAAAGATTTCAAAATGATCGGCTTGCAGAAAATCATGAATTTCTCATTGCACAGTTCAAAACCCTCTGCTGGATTAAACAGCAATGTTTCAATTAATCGGAGTCCGTCACGCTCAAGCAGTACAGGGCAGTTGCAGATTGCTCAGTTAAGGAGTTTGCATCTTGTTACTAGCAATATGTTTAGGAAGAGAATGTGCTCTTACAGCCTGCCCTGAGTAAGGGAATGGTCCTAGTTGTTTTGCTGGCTAAGACGGAAAGCATTTTTTTTCCCTCACTCCCACCCAACCCTGAGGGGCCAAGCAAAAAAAACCCCAAAACCCCAAATAAATGAGCAGCACAGCAATTCAGCACCCCCTAGAAGCTGTCCCCTAGGGTGACTGCCCTGCTCACCTGCCCCTAGAACCAGCCCAGGGCATCACAGTGCTATCCGAAAGGAGGGCAGGGACCAAACCGAGATTTAGAGGGTATGCCTATACTCCAGCTGGGTGGTGGGATTACAGCACATGTAGACCGACTCAAGCAGCAGCAGTGGGCAGGAGGGACTAGCATCCGCTGTTGCCCATTCTGCCACGGCTTCACTGCTATTATTGTTTGAGCTAGCTTTGACCAGGTGCTGCAGTCACACCTCCTCATCGCAGGGCAGACATAGCCCGACTCACCATGCAGTCCCTATTTTCCCCCTTGCCCTGGGAGGGAAGTTACCTGGTCCAACTCTTTTTTGGGTTCAACTTACTGCCAGCTCAGTTGTGCTAGCTGAAGATGGGGCGGGATGGGAAGGGCCAAGGTTCTGCTTACTTCCTGAGCCCTTCATCCCCAGCCCCACTCTCCATCCACCGATGCAGGAAGAAAAGTAATGGTTCAGGAGGAGCAGCTGCCCTCCCTCCTGCTTTACTACCTGCAGTAAATGTAGAAAGTGCAGGGGAATAAGAGGGGACCTTTAGTTTCCTGTAGGAGTGCACAGCAGGGGATCACAATCAGGCTCTTAGCTTTTTTTTAATATGGGAATAAATATTAACTTAAAAGGACTTTTGTCTGAGAGGAGTAGCTTATGGGTCAAGATGTGGCATTACTGTAAGTAGCTTAAGAGTCAAGATGTTGCATTTATCTTGGAATGAAGTAGTACTATCCCAGGAAATTCAGAGTTGAGTTTATGATTAAAAGAATTATACACATGTTAAAGTAAACCTAGGACACTCAAACAACCTCAGCCCTGCTCTGTAGTGATACCCTACAAAAACAATATGATTCTGATTAAGGCATTTGATTTTGTGGTCCCAAATTAAACTTCTTTTTTTTAAAGACACATAAGATTTTGTTCATATGTATTCCTTACCCTCACCCATGGCAACACTATAGACACCATCCCTGGCTTGAAGACCTTACAATGTAAAAAGACAAATAGCATTTGGGGCGGGGGAGGGATACAATTAAATATCAGCATTTCTGTCCAGGCCTGAAGAAGAATTCTGTGTAAGCTCAAGAGCTTGTCTCTGTCACCAACAGAAGTGGTCCAGTAAAAGATATTACTTCACCCACCCAGTCTCTGCATGGTTGTATACATTTTCAATGTTTAAATAATAATAATAATTAATAATAATGTAAATTCCCAGTATCCCCTTTTGCCCCTCAGCCCATCATTAAGTTGTTATTTTCTAGTGGACGTAGAAGTAGGTCTTGAGGGGTAGCTTTAGTGCCTTTCCTCCATTCTAGCTCTAATTTAAGTCAAGCAGATGGTAACTGTTGAAGCAAAGGCCATCCTGTTGTGTTCGCTCTCAGGAATTCCTGAAAAAGAAGTGAGACTTGCATTTTATAATGCCATTTTAAAATGGAGAGAGGAAAGCATTTCAAACTCTGTCTCTAGTTCATGAACACATTTTTGCTTACATAATAGTTGAGATGTAAAAATGTGCATCGGTGAATATCATGCCCTCTGTCTCTTAGGTTCCTTTCACCACGTACTAAGAAGCAGCTGTTTGGGGTTCATACTTCCTCATTCTACATAAGAATTATTTTGGAAGAGAGCTGACATAATTGCAGTCTGAGGATCTAGGCTGATGTGCCACTAAGGGCAGGCTGATGCCAGGATATTCCTGGCTGATGTTACAACTTCCTACTGTTCCTTTAACATCTTAAGTAAAAGATGTGCAAAGGTCAGATTGAACCAAATTTCAGGCAAAAAAAAAAAAAAAGTCCTATTTGATTCCCAGGATGCTAATGATGCCAGGACGTGGCTCTTATTTTCTGCTCATTCATCCAACAGTTCTTATATGTTTCCATCATTCACTCTTCTCTTTCAGCCTGCCTGTGTCTCTGAAAAGAGCAGAGGAACAGGCAAGGATGCTAACTAGGGGATGGAGCTAGTTTTGGCAGCAGTCCCATCTTTGCAACCATCATGAAAGAAAGGCTTTGACTACACTACAGAACTTGCAGCGGCACCGCTGTATCACATCTGGTGAAGACGCTCCCGTCAGCATAGCTACTGCCACTCGCAGAGGTGGTTTTATTATGTTGGCGGGAGAAGCTCTCCTGCCGACATAGCGCAGTCCACACCGGCGCTTAAGATGGTGTAATTTACCATCGCCTAGGGGGTGGCTTATTCACATCTCTGAGTGACAGTTTATGCCAACCTAAGCAGTACTGGGTACATGAATGTGTTCGGGCTGTCTAAAAGCTCCCCAGATCTGGTCAGGATTAATTTATTACAACTACAGTTAAGACTGTTTCATTATGAAACAGATTGTGGGAGTTTCACTTTTGCCTCTGTTCTTTTGTACCATCTGCCTCTGTGTGACAAAGTGTTTTCGTCTATAACTTGGAGGGCTTGGCAAGCAGATTTCCCACAACTGCTGTAACCTTGTGTTGCAAAGCCAATAAGAGGTGCTTCAAGAGTATGAACTGGCCCACCCTTTTCATTACAGCATCTGTCTCTCCACTTCACTAGGTTGGGAAGGTATAATCTGTGTCTATTCCAAATGTGGATTTCACACATGTCAAGATGAAGAACTGCAGTCCTCACAGAAAAACAGCTGCCATTCCCAAGTGCCCTGCCTCAGATGCACATTTAGGAGGCTCTGCATAAGGAGGACAGAACACCTCCCTGCCAGGCTGCAGAGTGGACATGGGGCAGCACCACATACCTTACCCCAGCCCAAAGTAGGGAGACCATTGCAGGAAGAACAGGCTTCGGTCATTTAGACATTGCTGTTGGAAAAGCATTTCTATGAACAGGTCACTAAAAATGAGGGTGGTAATTGTCTCAGCGACTAGCAACTCTTTCCAGAAAGATCAAATCAGGAAAAAAACTTTAGCCTAAGCAAACAGTTTATGTATATGGATGCTTTTCATATTTATGCCACTTTTTATATAATCGTCTGCAGCAGTGAGAGATTATAAATGAGCAATTTGAAACAACTAAAGCGACATCTGTCTCATCCTGAAGTGGTGCCTCATAATAACGTAGGGTTACTCTATGTTACGTTTGTCGGTATAAGAAACAAACAAACAAAAGGTGCAGCTGCAGCGATCAAACATTTGATTGACCCCCAAATTAAAGTGAATTAGACTTGAGTCTAGCATAAAACTAGAACAGAGAAGTGCAAAGACAGTCTTTTATTTCTATAGGACATTGCACTGCAATGAAACAGAAATCAGAAGCCTTAATATTTAAGAATTTTAGTGATAAAAATAAATTTGGGGGCACAGCCTCAGGTGGTATAAATTAGGATAGGTCCATTGATTTCAATAAAGCTGGGCTGATTAACATCTGCCAAGTATCTGGTCCATAGGCCCATTGAAATCTGTGGTGCTATGAGAAAAGGAGGACTTGTGGCACCTTAGAGACTAACCAATTTATTTGAGCATAAGCTTTCATGAGCTACAGCTCACTTCATCGGATGCATTCAGTGGAAAATACAGTGAGGAGATTTATATACACACAGACCATGAAAAAATGGGTGTTTATCATACACTTTGTAAGGAGAGTGATCACTTAAGATGAACTATTACCAGCAGGAGAGTGGGGTGGGGGGAGAGAAAACCTTTTGAAGTGATAATGAAGGTGGGCCATTTCCAGCACATTTCCAGGAGTTAACAAGAACGTCTGAGGAATTGGCGGCGGGGGGAATAAACAAGGGTAATAGTTTTACTTTGTATAATGACTCAACCACTCCCAGTCTCTATTCAAGCCTAAGTTAATTGTATCCAATTTGCAAATTAATTCCATTTCAGCAGTCTCTCGTTGGAATCTGTTTTTGAAGTTTTTTTGTTCAAGAATAGTCACTTTTAGGTCAGAAATCGAGTGACCAGAGAGATTGAAGTGTTCCCTGACTAGTTTATGAATGTTATAATTCTTGACATCTGATTTGTGTCCATTTATTCTTTTACGTAGAGACTGTGCAGTTTGACCAATGTACAAGGCAGAGGGGCATTGCTGGCACATGATGACATATATCACATTGGTAGATGTGCAGGTGAATGAGCCTTTGATAGTGTGGCTGATGTGATTAGGCCCTATGATGGTGTCCCCTGAAGAGAGATGTTGGCTTTGGGCTTTGTTGCAAGGATAGGTTCCTGGGTTAGTGTTTTTGTTGTGTGGTGTGTGGTTGCTGGTGAGTATTTGCTTCAGGTTGGGGGGCTGTCTGTAGGCAAGGACTGGCCTGTCTCCCAAGATCTGTGAGAGTGATGGGTCGTCCTTGAGGATAGGTTGTAGATCCTTGATAATATGTTGGAGAGGTTTTAGTTGGGGGCTGAAGGTGACGGCTAGTAGCATTCTGTTATTTTCTTTGTTGGGTCTGTCCTGTAGTAGGTGACTTCTGGGTACTCTTCTGGCTCTGTCAATCTGTTTCTTCACTTCAGCAGGTGGGTACTGTAGTTGTAAGAATGCTTGATAGAGATCTTGTAGGGGTTTGTCTCTGTCTGAGGGGTTGGAGCAAATGCGGTTGTATCGTAGAGCTTGGCTGTAGACGATGGATCGTGTGGTGTGGTCTGGGTGAAAGCTGGAGGCATGTAGGTAGGAATAGCGGTCAGTAGGTTTCCGGTATAGGGTGGTGTTTATGTGACCTTTGCTTATTAGCACCATAGTGTCCAGGAAGTGGATCTCTTGTGTGGACTGGTCCAGGCTGAGGTTGATCCCACTGCTGAATTGGAATTAATTTGCAAATTGGATACAATTAACTTAGGCTTGAATAGAGACTGGGAGTGGTTGAGTCATTATACAAAGTAAAACTATTTCCCCTTGTTTATTCCTGCCCCCCCCCCCCACTACTGTTCCTCAGACGTTCTTGTTAACTCCTGGAAATGTGCTGGAAATGGCCCACCTTGATTACCACTTCAAAAGATTTTCTCTCCCCCCACCCCACTCTCCGCTGGTAATAGTTCATCTCAAGTGATCACATACATTTTTTCATGGTCTGTGTGTATATAAATCTCCTCACTGTATTTTCTACTTTATGCATCTGATGAAGTGAGCTGCAGCTCACGAAAGCTTATGCTCTAATAAATTTGTTAGTCTCTAAGGTGCCACAAGTACTCCTTTTCTTTTTGCGAATACAGACTAACATGGCTGCTACTCTGAAACCTGTGGTGCTATGTCGGTTTACAGCACCTGAGTGTCTGACCCATTGATCCAAATTCTCTGCTGAGTTATGCTGTCTTATTCTGTGTGTGTGTATAAATATTTACTAGATTCCTTTCCATAATATTCAAGTAGTGCTTTACAAAATAAATATTAAAGCTTAAAATAGACAGCCTGAGTGTTTGGAGCCAATGACCTTGAATGGCAGTAGTAATTGCTATTTTTATAGTAAAGGAAATACCTTTGAGAAACAATGCTTAAAGAAAGGAATTGTAAAATACATCAGTCTGTTATCTGTGACTACACTGCAAGGTAATTAAGAATGTCCAGAAACTAAGGTCTTTTGGAATAGATTTTATCTTTATCTTTATTTTAAAAAAAAATGTTACATGGAGGAAAAAAGCATAATTGACTTTGGGAATCTTGATAGTGTAAATGAACTACATTGTTGACCGAAATGGCAAGATTTTAGGCATTTAATTTAAGCCACGCCAATGTTGCAATGTTAAAACTGTGATCCTCTTTTAGTGAATATATATGTGAACAGTTAGCTTCAATAGTAGCTTAATGAGTTACTTTCAGGAAATTGAATTACACATTATAGAAAATGTTTGCTTACAGAGCACTTAGATCATTCACCTATCCTTTCTAGTTTACACAAAATTATTATTGATCAGCACTTTTTTTTTCTCTGCAAGGCTCTCTTCCTGCTTTTTCCACTCAGGCAGAACTTCCAATATGCTTCCAAAAGATTGGGCCTTAAATATAGGGCTGAAGATGGTTTCATTTTAATACTTCTTCTCCAACAGCACCCCCATAAAGCTATACTGCAATTTTTCTTCATTTCTTCACTGCTGCTTATGAAATTGTGTGTGTTTTTTGGTTTTTGTAAATGCAAGTCTGTGTATGTCCACCTGCTGTCTCTTGCCTAATCCAGGCAGTGAATTCACTATAATGATGATTATACCTATTTCAAATCTTAGCTATCATTATCACACTCTTATTAAATCAAAACAGGAGCTGGTTGGAAAAATGTTGAAAAATTCATTGGAGAATGGGGAAAAAGTCTGAAAATATTTTTTTTCTATTATCAGACCATCTCTGACCATCTTTGTTTATAGTGAGTTTCCAGTCATTTGGGTTCATTGTGGAACTTTAGGGAAGAGGGTAAATTCTGGTTACTGGAAGGCAAAGCATGATGAATATATGAAAGAACACAGAAAGAATTCTGTTAGCTCAGTGTGGAGCATGTCATTGGCATGTCTGAAATGTGAGGAGAAGAAAAGGTTAAAGTGGGTGAGATTCATATTTTGTGACAGCAGGAAATTGTGTCGTGCCATGTGTATGGTTTAGCAATTTCCATAACATACGTAGCATACTTACTTCAAGATCATACACATAGGTTGACTGTATTGGGATTTAATGATAATCCCCAATTATATTGATTGAGATTTAACTATTACTTTGTTACAAATGTGCTATTTGTTAATCCATGGTACATATTTTCATTATAAATTATTTCTTTTAGTTAAATCTAGTCTGAGCACCTGGTAACTAGCTGGCCTGAGACTGATAGTTCCGTTTCACAAAGACTTTTGAGGTTTCAAAATTTGTTTTCATGCTGATGTGGAACAAAAACCATATTGAAAGTTTTTGTGAAATGGGATTTTGTTGAAAAGTCTGTTTTCAGAGAAAAGTGACCAGACAACCCACCTGGACCTCAGAAACCTTCCCATTGAAAACTTAATAAAAATTGGTACAGCTTCAATTAAACAGCATATTTTGGGTTTGTTTAGTCTGGAAAAGAGAAGACTGAGAAGGGCCATAACAGTTTTCAAGTACATAAAAGGTTGTTACAAGGAGGAGGTAGAAAAATTGTTCTCCTTAACTGCTGAGGATAGAACAAGAAGTGATGGTCTTAAATTAGAGAAAGGGAGGTTTAGGCTGGAAATTAGGAAAAACTTCCTAACTGTCATGGTGGTTTATCACTGGAATAAATTGCCTAGGGAGGCTGTGGAATCTCCATCATTGGAGATTTTTAAAAGTTGGCTAGACAAACAACTGTCAGGGATAGTCTAGATAATATTCAGTCCTGCCATGAGTGCAGGTGACTGGACTAGATGGCCTCTCGAGGTCCCTTCCAGTCCTATGATTCAATGATTTACTGCTAAACTAATCCGTTTCTTCCTCTAATGCATTTTCTGTAGGTATTTATCAAGTATGTTAAAACTTATGTCACTCCTGGATTGGACAGATGTTTCATGGCCTCCTTCAGAGCTTAATATCAGCTTCTGTGATCAATGAGCAATGTACTAATTGAAGGGGGATATTAGTAATTAATGTAACACAACGGGGAGACTATCTGTTTTTCAGATGGCCAGTATCATCAAGACCGAAGTCCAACAGAAGGTCATCTTACATACACAGCATGTCTCAGAATAAGGTGCATGAGTTGACTATGGTCATTTGATCTCTAATGTGTGCAGTCCTTGAGGTTCTCTTTTTAGCAGGGTCAATATTTACCTTCCTGATTCAAGAAGATTCAGATTCCACTTCCCTGAGGCTGTGACACCCAGTGGGGGATTCTCTCCAAGGGTGGGACATGTTCTGCTGGGAGTTCCATAGAAGCACTGGTGGTGGAGGCTGTTGTGGGAAATGCCCTCAGTCAGTGCAACCTCAGGTCATCTTAGCAACCTCCTTCACTGAGTTAGCACTGCCCGCTTTGGAAATCTCACTGATTTTCCACTAGTACCCTTGAAGTTTATAGGCATGTTCTGGTGCCTCATTCTCTACCCTTGCAAACATTCCACATCTATCCAGGTCAATGATATCATCTACTGGAGATCCCAGGACCTGTAGTACTTAAACGGGAATGGAAAATGATATTACATGATATTTTCATGTTAAAGTATGAGTATCTTGTGGAAGAAGAAATCCTATAAACTATGTTCCAGTAAATCTATGCTCAACTTCATGGGCCACACAATTACTGAAAAAAGAGTGGTTGGAATTAAAAAGAAAAAAAAGTTGTGAAACAATTAAATGGCTTTTAAAAATATAGCTTGTTGGCATGAATTTTATTAGAAATGTTAAATTAGGCAAGACCTTGCTTTCCCCCCCAATATATAAACCTCAGCAAGTCTGCAATAACTGACATTTCCAGGATCACGTTAATTCTGGAAGTGACTAAATGTTGTCTGAAACATTATGATCTTTCAAGAAATGTATTTTCCAGCAAGGGATTTGTACCCACACACCAACTGGTGTGAATCAACATTATTAATATAGCTAATCAACATATTCTATGCAGTTTTTTTCTGTAATCAAAGCCAACTTTTATGCTAGAAAACTGGAATTCCTGTGGAAAACTAGTAATTTTGAGAAATCAGAAAAAATCTCCTTTCTCCCACTTTCTGATTGTTTTCAACTATCAAAAGCAGAGAAGCAGAATTCAGTATGCATGATGGAGACTCCATATATTGGCATCAGAGAAACTGGAACAGGGACATCTTTTATCAGTAATCATATAATTAAAGTTTTTCTTTTGGAGCTACATATTTTGCCTTTCAATGAAACTGCAGCCTTTTCCCAAGAAATCATTTAGTATAATAGTATCTGCAAGATGCAATTAAATCATTATTATTATTGTTTAATTTGTGTTGTGGTAGCACATAGGCTACCAGTTTAAGGCTCAGGACCCCATTGTGCTAGGCACTGTACGTATAAAAACATATTGTTCCTGACCCAAATAGCTGATATGTTTGTTTCTCAAAACATTGTTCAGAGCATCTTTTTTAACGTCATTAGATACTAAAGGGCCAACTTTTCAAAACCAGGTTCCCAAACATCTATACAATATACGTGGGGGGTTATAAGCAGCCAGTTTGTAGAATTTGCATACACATGTATTGACAAGTGCCAACATTGTGATCAGAATTAAAGACCATATTTTCAGCTGGAATTAATCAACAAAACTGCATTGATTCATTGGATGAAATCCTGGCCCCAATAAGTGAATGTCAAAACTTCCATTGGGTTCAATGGTCAGGATTTTACCCACATACTTCAATGGAGCTTTCCGGGTAAAAATCTAGCTCATCCAAAATTACCAGTTCTATGTTGCCTCAGGCAAAATTTAGGCATTTTATTATTTTTAAGTTGAGCTTCAATGTTAAATATAAAACAAGCCATATTTAGCCATTTTGTGAAATCTATTGCCCAAATTTCCAGAGGACAGTTGCCTACATTTTCGTGCATGTCTGATTTACATGTGCAAACCCTGATATCTGTGCATATATGTCATGGGTTGCATGCATGATGGATGTGTGCTTGAGGGGCATGCACATGTTTGAAAATATGGTCCTAATCAAAATCTTTAGTAAAGTTCAAACCTAATTTTGAATCTCTTGACAATAAATTATCATCACTCTGTCTTTTTAAGACTGGTGTTCATATTAGTATGAATGGTTTTATTTAAAAATAATAGACTGAACCTAGCAATAATCCATTAAATAATGCTGATTGTTGTACTGATATGAAAAGAAACTTAGGTTTACACAATTTGTAGTGAAGAGCAATTAAAAAAGAAATAGATGAGTAATATGTTTACATGTACAACAAAACTGGCAGGGTGAGGATAGATAGGAGTCCACATGGCTTTATATAAAATAAAGTAAAAATGCTATGTGAGAGCTACTGTGAAGGAAAATTTCATTAACTCTGAGCGAATATTATCTTGTTGTTTCCGGAGAATATTAGTGTTAAGGGACAATTCCAAAGTTATTTCAATACCAATAAGTCTGGGCCCCAAACTTCTACAGTGTTGGGTTTTTTTAAAATGTACTATATAAATCCCAGTTTAGTATTCATGATACAGTAGCAACATCAACAACATTTAAAGCAATTGATTCAATTTTATGTAACACATAAGCAGCTATGTAATTGCATAAAATGGAAATGATTATTTGGCAACTTAAAATAGGTACAAGGTTCTGCAAAGGATGCAAATTAGTCATTTACATATAAGTCACTAATTCTATTAATACCTTATAAGTGGCCAAAAGGCCCCCAAAGTCGTTTTCTTGTCAACTCGGATAACAGGATTCTGCTGTAATGAAGCATTCTTAAAATATATTACTTACCCAGTAGCAGAATGATCAAGGAGAGAGAACGCTAGCCAAGTGGTATTAATCTCTGGGTTAATAGAAACATTTCCCAGGAGAGACATGAAAGGTAGGTTATAGATTTGAAGAGGTGAGACTACAGCAGCTACCAAGTCAATTCAAGCAGCTTTAATATAACCCTCCCTTTGATTAGTTGAAATAAGCTCTAATTTAGGGGAAAATGGAAAGGTGATATTAGTGACGATTAATATTAAGTGTTCCTAATTTTCTGTTTAATAATGGTCTGGGAGACTTCTTTATGGAGGTTTATTCTTCCATAAAAATGTTATGAATTTTAGGTTGATAATGAAAAGGTTTCAAAGGCATGAAGATGCATGAGCACAGTCTGGAACAAATAGTTTGTGGAAGATGTGATCATTTTGCTGTGTTCCAGTCTGCAGTCCATCATTCCATCTGGTTGGGAGGAAACCAAATGACCTTTTCGAAATGATATTTTTCATTATTTCTAATAGAGATGAACCTAAACCTTGGCCTCATCCTATTTTACTTGAGATAGGATAGTTTCACAGCATACAGAGATATGGTTGCTAAGCTGGTTTGAACAATTACACTTACATCCTGAAATTGGGGGTGGGAGTTACTGGGAAAAGAATCCACTGGTCTGCATACATTGCTTCCCTGCATTCCTCAGCTACCTCCTTTCAGTACCAACACTCTGGCCAAGGACACTAAGTACTACTGTCATGCACTATGAAGCTGGCAAATGGGAACTTGAACATCAAGAATACTGGGTGAAATCCTGACCCCATTTTAATTGACTTCAGTGTAGCCAGGATTTCTCCTCTGGAACCTAAAGGTCTCTTTACTGCTCAAATACTAGTTGTTTGTAAGTGAATTTTAAAAAAGACACCATTCAATGAGGTCAGATCACAAAGATATCACAGTTCCATGGTAAGGCATATACTACCATTTCCTTTGAGAGTGCCTGTGTCTAAAGCAGCAGTAGCTAGGGTGACAGAAGCCATATTCTGCTGGAAGAAGGGAATTACCACCTTGTACTGTGAGACTGCTATAACTGTGGAACTTGCTTCCAGAAGAGATTGGAATGATGATGAACCTTTGCACCGTCAGAACAAAATTTAAAACCTATTTCTTCAACCTAGTCTTTTGCGAACAACCCTATAAAAATAATAGGAATAGAGAAAAATAGGTGCATCGGATACTATGGTAGTGGGCACAATCTAAGAACATACACTCTCAAACAATACCTGCAAGAGATTAGCAGGTAGATCAGTTGATTGATTGATTGATTAGAGATCAGTTGGATCAAGAGATGCTGGCTCAAAATATACCTTGGCAAGACTGAAGTGATTCTTCAAGTGAGAGGGGGAAAAAAGCTAACCAAGGCCCAGACCTCACCATCAATTGAAGGCCTCTGTCCTCTGTCCTCCAATGCAGTACAAGTCCTTCGGGTTTTACAGGACTCCATTTGTTACAGTGGCAGGAAATAACATGTTGAACTTGACAGGAAACTTTGTTCCTTCTGGAGCTAATTGAAATATTTTTATCTCATTTTTGAAAACAAAAATGGCTTTTCAATTTTTCATCATTGATTCTATTCGCATTCAAACAAAAATGGGCTTTGGTTTTCAATGTTTTTGTGTCTGTCTTCTTTTCACATTTTTCCTCCGTAGAGGAAAGGAGAGGGAAAAGGAGAGAAGGTTGTGGGAGGGACACACAAATGTTGTTCTTTTTTTATTCTAATGAATTGAAACAAAGCCTTTTTAAAATTATGTATCAAGAGTAAATAAATGTTCAGTTCTGAAATGACTCAGTATGAAATTTTCAGTTTCAAATAGAAGTGGAATGAAATTTTTAATTTCTTTTAAAAATAAATACAAAAATTATGAGAGAAAATGAGTTATTTTGCATGGGAAACACTTATGTTTCAATCAGCTCTAGATCCTTCATCTTGAATAAGGGATCATTTGTCACCTCCAGGGTTGACTATTGTTACGTATAGTCTGTAGCTAAGTGTAAAGGGAACACAGAAATTCTAGTTTGTATAGGGCTTAAGAGGTTCCTGCCTTAGCTGGAAGGGAATTGCTCAAGGATACACATTGGTTCATCTGCAAAAATATCTTTTGCATATCAGTGAATACTGATTACAGTTTTTCCCCTATTTTCTGTCAACAGTTGCTCTTTGCAGCAGATGAACATAGAAGACAAATTTTCTATTGTAGCTTTCCGATGTAATTCACCATATTTGCTGCTACACAGAGCCTTTCTTACTGACAGCTGAACATGTACTTATGCTATTGTCCGAAGAATTTATCAACAGAGACAGCATTTGCTTGACTATGTAGGTCAACCTCAACTATATCCATTTACCTTTTGAATCAATTTGAGAGCTCTATTAACACAATGTAAAGTTCATTATCATCTGGCACAAACTCAGGCTGCACATTTGGCTGTGTGGGAGGAAGAAAGTAAACAATACATCCATTCACATATCAAGCAAGCTCAAAATAAGGCACCTTTCCAATTTTCATATTTATCCAGAAGTGGGATAAAATTATTTTAATTCATGATGTGGTCAAGAATCAAAAAATCTTTCATGCAGCACAGATTGTGTGTCCAGACCATAAACTTTCAGAATTGCAGACATCATTACCATCCACAATCAGTGGTAGAAAATGTAACCTCCTGGTAAAATGAATAAAACTATCAGACTAATTAAACTGGTAACAAGTAAATATTGTCCATGTTTTATTAATAGTAGCAGCATTTATATTAATTATGTATCTGTTCTTCAATTTGAATAACTATTTTCAGTCATAACTGTATCTCTGTAGGTAAACTGCCAAATGTTTACAATTGTTGAAAACTGGCAGGACTGTATTAACATAATAGCACAATGAAATATTTCTGTTCTGCTTTTGGTTCTAATTCCTCAGCCATCACTATAGAATCTGAGCAACGTCTAGTGATACGTTAGCCAGGAGTCGTTTCAGGTACTGTGAATCCGTGGCAAAGTATAATGGAATGAAAGGACTGGAAAGTTCAGAAAAGCTATAATGGGGCATCAGATGAAGGAATGAAGATTTTGAAGGTACATGGCTGTTGTAATTGGATCTTAATAGCCAATAAGTCCTATGATGGAGAGAGCTGTAGATACTAGCTATAGCCATGTGATAAATGAACCTTTGCCTCACCAACACTCTGCCCTCTAAATGAGCTGAACTAAACATGTCTGAGACACAAATCCTTGTATCTACCCTGCCAATGCACTGGTCCGGTAGGAGAAGGAATTATGCTATACCTAATAAAAACCTGTAGCAAACTACTCCCCACCTCAGTTGCAAAGAGGGAGCAGAGTGACTCAGACTCAGAACACTGTGGAAAGGCTCAATCTATGCTATTTACAAATTAAAAGTCAATGTGTTGTAAACATCCACCCAATGTAAGAAAATATAGGAACTGATCTTACACAGTGCTAATTCCCCCCGATCCCACTGGATGCATTCAACACCCCACAAAACTTGTCTTATAACCAGAGTTTGGGAACAAATGCCAAGTTCCTTGTATGTTTTACTAGGTCTTTAAAATAATGAAGTCTTAATTGTTTACTTATGGGAAAGATATAATTATAGAGTTGAAGTATGGGAGAGAGGGAGGGATATATTGATCAGAAGAGGATAGGGAGTTGTTTAATGTGTTCACTCATTCAATAGAATGGATGGAGTTAATTGGGTTTTTTTAAATTTAAAAATCATTTTGAAGTTCTTTTGAATTAGTTTTATTGTTTAGATCCTACCCTCCCTGTACACAGCCTTGCTGCAATAGTGAGCTACATTCCTTCATGAGCTGGCACTTCCACCACTAATTATGTCTTTCATTATTTAGGAAGCTGGAAGCTGAATTGTAGCTTTTAGAGAAATTTAAGCCATGCCAGTTGCCGGTAGGGGTTCCCTCTGGAGAACGGGACTTGCAAAGAGTCTAAACCAGACTACATTCATCTCATGGCTGCCACTTACCTTGATTTTCATTATTTCATAAAAATAATTGATGTGAATTTTTTTTATGGAAATACAAGTCTCAAACTTCTTTAGTGCAAAATCTCTGGGATGGGATACCGTTGTTGGTATGTGCAACCCTCACCCCCACACATAACCAGAATGTTCAGAAAGTATATATGCAAAATTGTGTAGAGTTCACAGTCAGGTCAGAAATGGTCCGATGCTTCTGTTGTCCAATGAGTGTCTATTAACTCATTGCGCTCCCCCAACCATTGTCATTGCCATCACCATCGGTATCCCAGCTGCCATCACAACTCTCACTTTGAGTAAAAGTAGTAGTAACTGTATTCCTACTTTTCCTTATACATCTGAGAAGTGGCCACTCTCCAGCCTGTGACATTGTGTCAGGTAGAAGTCCATGTTAGACTGTGTGCTCGTCCTTTTTCCCAGCCCTTCTTTTTGTCCAACAAGTGGCCATATGTCTTAGAAAGTCCCTCTTACCCTTTCCTCACTTTTCAGATGCCCTAGGTATAATTTTTGGACACATGTGCCTTTGTGGCACTGTTCAGCCATTTTGTTAAAAAAAAGATTGTTTAATTTGTATTTATTGTTCTGAGAATCATGAAATTATATATATATATATATAATTAATTTGATAATTTTGAAAGTTATAGACTTATTACTATGGGTACCCCATATATGCCATCCTGTTGTAATGCAATCATGTTTGCTTTCTAGATTTAGTGTAGCAATATCTGTTTTCTGAATTATAGTGAGCAAGACCCCAGTCATACAAATACCAGCTCAACTACAATAAACACAAAAATTGAAACATCAGCATCTGGATTAGCATTATCACATGGAAAAGCTGTTGGCACTATAAACGTTCTGGATTAGATCTGTAGTCTAATCTAGTCCAGTGTACTATATCAGACTGTGTCCACAAACTAGATGCCTTGGAAGAAGGTGCAAAAAATCTTGTAATAGGGTAGATATTAGATAAACTGCCATCCAGAAAATATCTAATCCCTAATGATTAGAAATTGAGTTAAACCCAGAAACATGAGGTTTTTAGTCCCTTACAAATTTATATTGAAGCCCTGGCTATTCTGGTGATCCATATAAATGTACAATCATTCTTTGAGTCTTACAACTTTCTTGGCCTTAATGCTATCCTATGGTATTGCATTCTACAGATGTATTGTGTAAAAAAGAATGTTCTTTTATTAATTTTTTACCCTTCTATTACAGGGAATACCCACTAATTTTTGAATTATGAGACTAGGAGAATAGAAGAAGCTTCCTTTTTTATCCCATTAGTCATTCTGCATAGTTTAATCATGTCCCGTCTTATTTTTCCTCCTCTCTAAAGTCAACAATCCCAATCCTTTAAATCTTTCTTCATATGATTTTTTCCATGTCTGTAATCTGTCTCATTTCCAGTCTCTGAACCCCTTCCAATTCAGCCTATCTGTCTGAGGTGGGTTGACCAGCACTGAACACAATATTCCAGATGATGAGAGTGAACCATTGGTTTATATAATGGTGTTATCTTTTCTGTATGATTGTCCATACCATTATTTAGGTATCCTACCAATTTGTTTGCTTTTTTGACTGCAGTTGCACAATGAACAGTAGTAATCATGTCCAGAATATTTTCCTCAGGTGATAGTTAATTTAGAACTCAGTCTGGTAGGTCAAATTTTCCTCTCCAATATACATTACTTTGCATATATCAACACTGAATTTCATTTGCCATCATGTTGCCAATTCACCTTGCTTGAACTTTCATTGAGATGTGATGCAGGTATGGGGTACTGAAAGTGCCTTCATTATTTCAGTATTCGTTTATTTCCTCTTTTGGGTGCTGTTCTTACTTAGCATTTTACTTATCTCATGTAGAAGTTTCCTATGTTCGTTTTGACTCAGCTAGGTTTTGGAACATTTTAATGTTTATGTTGGCATACCATATATTTTGGGAGGCAAATGATTTTCTAAATTATAATGGAATTTCTATGTAAGTACACATTATATTCTCATTAATACCAAGAAAGGTCATGATTGTTATTGCAATAAATACCAAAGGAATGTATAATCTGCAACTAGAGGAACAGCTCATTGAATGCTGGGGAAATAAGATTTTAAAACTTGGTTTATATTCTTGATAGTCCATTACCTCCTTTTATTTGACCTTCTTGACATCCATTTGAATGTTTGAAATCTCTCTTTCAAAGAGAGCACCTGTGTAGCCCTAAAGCCTATAAAGAGGGTTATTAATGAACATATGCCAAATCTGGGGTCAAGGAAATGGCTTATTTCTGCTGGCATTAGTCATTGTAAGGTTACAAGAATCAGACACAAAGTGATTAAGTACATAGGTTTCATTCCACAAGTTTTACAAAGCCATCTTGGCCAAAATCAATGGACTTGGAAGTTAAAACATCTGATGCAGTGAGCTGTAGCTCACGAAAGCTTATGCTCAAATAAATGTGTTAGTCTCTAAGGTGCCACAAGTACTCCTTTTCTTTTTGTGCATACAAACTAACACGGCTGCTACTCTGAAACCAGTGCAGTTGATGATACCCAATCTGCATGCCACACTTTCATAAAAAAAAAAGTCCCTTTTAAAATTAAAATGGAGTCTACAGGTCAAATTCAGCTCTCAGTTACATGGATTTAAACTCAAAGAAACATTGTAGGCAAAGTTATTCTCGAGGGAAACCTGTGTGCAAGAGCTCAGAATGTTGTCTATATTCTTTGAGGACATGCAGAATTGCCTTTTACGTAAAGGGTGCAGTTCCCATAAGGTTAGGTCAGTCATACAGACCTGTGTGATTCACACTGACCCACAATAACTTGACAGTCTTTCACGGCTGTTTAAAAGCATACCTGCCTGCGAAAGGAATTTGAGATTTTACTGTTGGCTGACACCTTTCAAACTTTCCAGCTTTCAATCACATTTGGGGACGGGGATAGAGATACCAGATAAATTTCAACTACAAGACAATCAGCAAATAATATTCCCTATGTTTAAGTGCATCCAGAAAATGGTGAGACTGACAAGTCATTTACTGTGGAGACTTCTCTGGACTGGATCCTCAGCTGTGCAACTGAGTAAGGGAGGAAAAAACAAATGTCGTGATCTGGAATGCAGTCAGGGCCTGAACAAGCCCCTGGCACAAAAAAACTACTATTGCAGGGATGTTCTCAGTTTCACCAATTTGAAAGGGTCTCTTCTTACCCTACACACCTATATGAGGAGGTGGGGAGTGAATGGCTGATTAAGCCAGTGTAAGGTGCAAAGGAAACTTAACTACCCCTGAAGATCTAGTCCTCTATTTCTCCTCCCTTTTATTCATTGTCATGGCAGCTGCATGTACAGAAGTTACATGTCACGGCGTGGCACAGCCAAAAGCCTGTTTGCAGTCTCCCGTGGACTGAGAATGTTCAATCTCCATGATGAGGGCACAGATGAAACCTCATTTTGAGTTCACCACTGGCTTTTAATGAAATTACAAATGATAATTTACAAGTTTATTCTAGTTGTCAGAATGTACCAAGTTTCTAATGAAAATCACAACATCATTTTGAATTGTGTCAGGGTAGGTTTTAATATCATGACCATGCCACACACTAAGTGGGAGGGGGCATTGTCTGGCTCTCTGGAGGAAGGTGTATGCTGCTTTAAGGGATAAGCACGGAATGAGTTTTCAGCAGTTGCAGAGTAAGTCAGTGTGGGCACGCTGACCCATCCCTCTGAGCAGTGGAAGAGAGGGGAGGTTATACCAGTACATGCCAGGCAAGAGATGCCCTCTTTTACCTGGACCAGGTGGAGCAGCACCCAGCCTTCCACCCATGGAAGTGGAGAAATACCAGGTTTGGTCAGGATCCGCCATGGACACTGTGCTAGTCGCTCCTTTCTTTTCCTCACTGCCAGATTGGCCTAGGTGAAATGGGGTTTTTTGCCTTTCCCACACTGAATTTGGGAAGGAGGGACTTAGCTGGGGGCAAACATGGAACAGGAGTTGGGCTATGATGTTGTAACTCATTGCTGTTGTGGAGCGGATGTCTAGTGCAGGTACTCCCAAGGGAAGGGATACAATGATTAGATAAATGGACTGGTAAAGGATTTGAAGGAGGTATTTGGTAACGGAATGGAAATGGGGGGTTCAGAGCTCCTATGACACAGAAGATAGCCAAACCGCTTCCTTTATAGCTCATCTTAACTCTCATTTGAGGGGGGATGATAAGGTCCCAGCAGCGGGTGGGCTGGGGGCCAGGATGGGAAAGTAGGGGGGAGGACTGACAGAAGCCCCCCAGGTATATGAAAACCACATCCAGTATCTCCTGTCCTCCTGCCAGCATAGCCAGACAAAGGGGTTTGTGTGAATTTGAGGGGGAGCGAACTTGATTTCTGAACTATTTAAGCACAACATGCAGAAGTTCAAGATATTCTATTTTGGAAAGCAACTAGTAATAAAGAACAGCTTCACTGAATCATAATTACTTTACTTCCCATCTCCCCACACCCACAATCGCCCCCATTCTGCCCTCACAAAGTTTAAAAAATGTTTCAGCAAGAAACTTTCCCAAAGTGTGTTTTATTAAAATTGTGCTCACTACTGACACATTGATGAAACTCTTCTTTCAAGTTGAAGCTTCGGTGCTTTTCATTTCATCAAGAAAATACATAAAAATCTAGTAAGAGAAAAAGCATTAAACTCCAATAAATCATTTGAAACAAATTAAAGTGATGACTGAGCTGACATATTCAGTTTTCAATAAAACAGATTTTCAACAAACTACAGACATTATTACTCAAAGATTTAAATCTGGAAAACACAATTCTGCTTGTTTGTTCACACTTGAGTGCACTAAATCAATCTGGTGGCTGGGCTATAAAGCAGAACACTAACAATGCTATACCACACAGGAGGGTGACTCAGTGAGTTGGGACACTGGTAGTTTTTTATTACTCAAAGCTACTTTTAGATCATGAAAAATATGTTTCACGGTGGAATTTCTACACGAGTGATGTGAGAGATTAATAAGATCATCCTTCAAGTATTTCACTTTGAGGGTTGGGTGTAAAGTTATGTATTTTAACAAGAATTGAAAAGGCATGGTGGGAGAGAACTCAGAAAACTATATGCTTGGCATTTCCACTGTTCATATATCATTCTCTGTTGAATTATGCAAAATGTAGACAAGGAGGAGACCTAATCATGTTGATAGGCCCCTAGAGTGGATAAATGCTTATGAGCAAACAAAGCAATTTAAGAATGGAAAACGCCTGTGCTAGTTACCTGCCTAGGAAGCATATGTTGTAAATAAAGACAATGTTGTAAATTTCACATGAGATAGGGGCTTGCATGGGTAGTGCAATGGTAGTGATCTTTTCCAACGTGCTTAATGACTTCCATAATTCTCTGCACTATGTGTTCATTCTGCAGTATATCATTGGTTGTATTTTGATACCGACTGAACCGTTCATTATTAAGCTAAATGTGATCTGCTCTTGCAAGTAGAGAGCTAAACATTCACCCTAACATTTCTTGTTTTCTCAGTAAGTGTAGTGGGGTACTTTTTTTTTTTTAATTTAAAATATATTTATAGGGCCAGATTTCAAAGGAGCTAAAGGTGAGATTTCAAAGTGCTCACTATCCACAAGAGAAGTGAGATTTTGAAAAGAGCTCAGAACATGTAGGCACCCAAATAAGGGCAATTTTTCTAATGATCTCAGCACCTAGGAATTCCCACTGTGATGCTGGGGCAGATCATCAAAAGAGCTCATCAACCAACATGCAACTTAGAGGCTTAGATCTTCTGGAAACCTGGCCACATATTTAGGTGCTCAAATGGGAGCCAATCTCTTTTTGAAATTTGGGTGCTGAGTAAGGCTGGTTGAAAAATTTCTGTCACAAGTGTTTTTATATGGAAAATCGAGTCTTCGACTAAACAAAAGTATCTGCTTTCTGCATAAAGTTTTGTTTTTTCATTGAAATATTTCAGCTGAGACAACTCCTACTGTCATCCAAAGTCTTATGGTAATGCCTCATGATTTTCATCAAAAATTTCCAAAGGAAAAAATCTGGATTAGCTCCAGGGCCGAGCCTTTCTGAATTTCTGACTAGAATAGCAAATTCTCCTGTATCCCATTTAAAACAAAAAACAAATGTGTTCATATTCACTATAATAACCTAGATCAGTCCTCCACAATCTGTGTATGGGGGGAACCCTAGCCCCAACTACACCCTTTTTCTATATAGGTTCTTATACCATAGTATCTGAATGCCTGAATGTGCCAGGCAGCTTCAAGGAAAGGATTTCTTCTGTGTATGTGAGGGGGAATTCATATGCAGTGGGGTTTGTTTTTGCTGACTCAAACCTTTTTCCCTAGTCGCATTGGTGTGAATGTAGCCATATTTGAAAGGACAGCATCTAAATGTCACTGTGAAAGGAATAGCATTATAGCACAGGGCTATAATGCTTTTTAGTTGATGTTTCAGAGTAACAGCCGTGTTAGTCTGTATTCGCAAAAAGAAAAGGAGTACTTGTGGCACCTTAGAGACTAACCAATTTATTTGAGCATGAGCTTTTGTGAGCTACAGCTCACTTCATCGGATGCATACTGTGGAAACTGCAGAAGACATTATATACACAGAGACCATGAAACAATACCTCCTCCCACCCCACTCTCCTGCTGGTAATAGCTTATCTAAAGTGATCATCAAGTTGGGCCATTTCCAGCACAAATCCAGGTTTTCTCACCCCCCCCCCCCACAAACTCACTCTCCTGCTGGTAATAGCCCATCCAAAGTGACCACTCTCTTTACAATGTGTATGATAATCAAGGTGGGCCATTTCCAGCACAAATCCAGGTTTTCTCACCCCCCCACCCCCCTCCAAAAACCACACACACAAACTCACTCTCCTGCTGGTAGGTTTCAGAGTAACAGCCGTGTTAGTCTGTATTTGCAAAAAGAAAAGGAGTACTTGTGGCACCTTAGAGACTAACCAATTTATTTGAGCATGAGCTTTCGTGAGCTACAGCTCACTTCATCGGATGCGTACTGTGGAAACTGCAGAAGACATTATATACACAGAGACCATGAAACAATACCTCCTCCCACTCCACTCTCCTGCTGGTAATAGCTTATCTAAAGTGATCATCAAGTTGGGCCATTTCCAGCACAAATCCAGGTTTTCTCCCCCTCCCCCCCCCAAACTCACTCTCCTGCTGGTAATAGCCCATCCGAAGTGACCACTCTCTTTACAATGTGTATGATAATCAAGGTGGGCCATTTCCAGCACAAATCCAGGTTTTCTCACCGCCCCCCCCGTCAAAAAAACACACACACACACAAACACACACACACACACACAGAAACTCACTCTCCTGCTGGTAATAGCTTATCCAAAGTGACCACTCTCCCTACAATGTGCATGATAATCAAGGTGGGCCATTTCCTGCTGGAGAGTGAGTTTTTGTGTGTGTGGGAGGGGTGAGAAAACTTGGATTTGTGCTGGAAATGGCCCACCTTGATTATCATGCACATTGTAAGGAGAGTGGTCACTTTGGATGGGCTATTACCAGCAGGAGAGTGAGTTTGTGTGTAGGGGGCGGGGGCGGAGGGTGAGATTTGTGCTGGAAATGGCCCAACTTGATGATCACTTTAGATTAGCTATTACCAGCAGGAGAGTGGGGTGGGAGGAGGTATTGTTTCATGGTCTCTGTGTATATAATGTCTTCTGCAGTTTCCACAGTATGCATCCGATGAAGTGAGCTGTAGCTCACGAAAGCTCATGCTCAAATAAATTGGTTAGTCTCTAAGGTGCCACAAGTACTCCTTTTCTTTTAGTTGATGTTGTTATATCAAACCATGGCACTTTGGTGGACAACCTTTTGATATGAGAGGAGTTTGTAGAATGTCCACAGGTAGGTTGGGGTAGTAAAGGTTTCAACACCTTCCCATCACAAGTGGAAAGATAATTAATTCCCATAATAACTTAGGTCACCAAAAAAAAAAAAAAGTATGGTCAGCACACTTTGTCAGTGTCACATGTTGTTTCTCTCTCCCATATGTCACCATCTCTCATATAGCCAGCAATGAGGTGTGTCTGTATTTATGCAGGGTACCTAATGAGTGACTAAAAACAGCGTCAATCACTCTGACTTTACTAGTACTCTCAGCTTGATGTGTTTCTGATTAATTAAGCAGCATTTTTCAATCAAGAAGCAATTCTAAAATACCCTTTAAGTGATGTACAGTAAATGTCATAATAATTACACTTCAGCTTGTTCACGTTTGGGATGATTGGTGGATTCCCCCCCTCCATTTTGAACAGCCTCCAAATCTCATTGCCTTCAATGCGTCTGCGAGTATTAGTATATTGCAATAATTAATAAAGGTGACGAAAACACATGGTATGAATATGAGCAAAAGCAATGACGGAATTCCAATTTTAATATGGGCATTGAAGCAAAATGCCTCCTGTTTTCCAGTGACTCAACTGTATTGCTCTTTTTATGCGTACCCTTGGGTAGAACAATGGGGAGTGTACTATTTATCAACACAAGAAGAGACATTATTGATTTAAAAAACCATAGACGTTACATATATCTACTTTCCACTTTTTATGAGTAAAATTTGGAGAATTTCTTGTATACAGAACATAAATCTTTACTGGAGATAGGCTATCTGTAAGTGTGCCATAAAAGTGATTGTTAAATATTTCTAGTAATTTGCAAGATGATTCAAAGGTCAGCCATTAGCTGTCTAAGAGGTTGAGAAGCACATCGTACAGTTACCAATTTATTCTGGGATTTCTGCCTGATTTCAAATGTCTGTCATGCATGACATCACCATTTTACCAGGAGTTAATGTTCTGGAATTTTTAAGGACTTTATGACTATCCTAACCTAATCTTTAATTCAGTCACATAGCTTCATTTTCTAAATTCAAAAGACTGATGTGTTAAACAGATGGATCGTTCCTTGTGTTTCATGTTAATGGTTCTGTTACTGCACTATTTTGATTCTATTGGTTATTGATGCATTCTGGTCCCATCCTATTAACCAAAAAGCCCTGCAATCAGATCATTAGTCTGAAGCCCACTAGAACAATAGCAATAGAAATTTCTTGAATAATTATAGTGGAATTATGAAGATTAAGCAAATGTTCTGTCATTGCATTACCAAGACCCACATTATAGGAAAGAAAACCCTTCCAATTAATATCAGTTCCACAGAAAGACTTACACTAAGACTTTTATTTCAGAACACAGTAGCTTTACTGAGCAATTTGGTGACATTTAAGGTTATCTGAAAAGTACACCAGTTTCTTTTTTTATGAATATGCTGATTGTCTATTATAAATCCTTTTTGCTTCTGGTTAAATTAACAGAATTTGGTACGTATCAGAAGTAACCATTTGTTATGAGCACATTTTTGCTACTTAAAAGAATATGTACTTTGTCGCTATGGATATATTTTCTGGAAAGAATTTAACCGAGGAAAAAAATTGTGTCTTCCCTTTTCTGCCTGAACAAAAAGAGTGCCAGTAACTGAGCTTTGTGAGGCCTGGCAAAACTCTATGCATTCAACCACGGAGCCAATTTCATTGTATCCAGTCTACAAAGCTACTTCTGCCTTTTGAGATACTTCTCAGTGCTTTTCTGCCCCCCCTCCCCCCACCCCGTTCATTTTATTGTAAGACTCTCATTTGAGTTTGGTTGCTCAGCTACTTTAAATCAGAAATCAACTATCATGTTGATTATCAACCACCCTCCCACAGAGAATCTGTGAACTAGATGACTCCTGGCTTGAAAATAACAGCATTGGGAAATTCAGCATGCCCGTATCTCTGACCATTATCTCTGCCTGTAGGATGTAACCTTTGCATTTTTATCTGTACTCCTGGTGATACATGGATAGTTTATAATGTATTCAAATATATAGTTTACAATATCTTCATTATTGTAAGTGATGGGTAAACTGGTTTAAGAACACTGTATCTGAACCTTCTTCCAAAACTGGAAGTGAACAGAACCTGAAACTACTTTTGAGTTTGGCAGCAATACCTTCTGGCTGTAAATCTGCAGTCTTTATGGAAATGAGGCAGTACCCCAATTTGCATAATTGGCACATTTGCATTGCTCACTTGCACAAATATCCACAGTCAAATCCATGAGTTTGGTCCTCTTGCTCCCCATCCATTAATTCTCTGCTCTTACGGCTTATCAAATCCATAATTCCTCCCTTGAATATTCTCTCATTCCCCTGCTTTCCATGCCTTCCCCTTCAAGTTTCCCTCATCCCCAACAGCACTTCCCCCATGTTCCTCTTGACTCTGCCCCTCCACTCCTCTGGTTCCCCTCTCTACTGCTGGTTCCTGCCCAGTCTTTCCCTTTGCATAACCCTTGTGAAGTTTCCATTTGACCTGTGGCCATAGACATATGACTAGAGCAGTGCCCTAAATAGCAGTGTTTGGAAGGGCAATGTGTTGGGTGTTGCTCTAGCCACATCTCTGGGGCCATAGGTCAGATTGGAGACTACACTCTTTGAGGGGAGATATTTATATCTCTATGCTTTGGGTCTTGAAGAACTTTAGGTAAGATTTTTGTAGGAGGGATCTCTATGGTTAGAGACCCGGAAAACTATCCAAAAAGGCAAGGCCTTGTGCCCCTGCGACATAGTTCCTTGGCTTTTCCCATCTAGATATTGAAGTAACTGCCTGGGAGAGGACACCCAAAATGGGGAGATTATGGAAAAGTTATTTTTATGGGTGCTTCTGCATTTCCTACTTTCCTTTTGGACTAGATGCAGAAATCCCAGGAGAAAAGATATTTACTGGATTACTCAAACCTGCTGATAAATTTGTGGAGACAACCTGTTTTTGACAGATTGCAAGCTTATTCACACTGAGGTTAGGATAAGCATTCATATGTTGCGATGTTTACCTGAAAGAAGCCAGCCAGGCCTTCAAACAGTTGAAGTCTCCTCTCTCGCGTGCCCTGCCCCCCCCATTACTATGGTCTCGATACAATAGACAACATCTACAGCTCTAGAAGTCAAGCAAACTGGCTCTGTGTTTAGCTGATTTATTATGGGGAGAAGGTCAACCTGAAGATGGAAGGTAAAAAACAAACAAACAGAAAATCACCTCAGTGCACAGGTGCAAGGTTGTTATTGAGGCATTGCTCAGGTTGAGGAAAGCTCATTTACAGGAGATTGGAGAAAGGGGTTGCTTGCAATAGTGCTACTGTTTTTCCCCTCCTTTGCCACCCACCCAAGATTCAGCCCAGTAAGCTTCCTCTGCCACTGGAACTGGAGAGTTTCAACAAGGATGTCAACTTTATCTTTACATGGTGCCTGAGGCTGGGAGATGTTGAGCACCGACACCTATCAACATTATCTATGTCTTAGCACCTCCCAGGATAAGACCCACAACATCTTTCATCCTAAAGATTCACAAAGCACCTTACAAATGTTAACAAGGGGTTTCTTCCTTATAATATGGATTATAATCCAAATTATATCAGAAGCACTCTTCTCATTAATGAAGTGCAACCATCTCTTGGGTGAAACACAGCAATTGATTATTGGTGCAGAGCAACAGTACATAGCACATGAAAGGATAACCAGAATAAACTTCCGCAAACTACCATTAGCCAGTCCTCATTTTAAGTGTTTGTTTGATTTTAAATATACATGCTCTTCCAGGTTTCAATCACACTCTTATTTTTACATATTTTTTCAAGGTTTAATCAATGCAACTTTCATGACTCCACAGTTCCAATTTATCACTCTTGTTCTTTAACATTGTTTATGAATTACAAAATCATGTTTAGTTATGGATCATAAAAAAAAATTGCAAGCCAAATAAAATAAGATTTTCTAAAAGATCATAGCATTTAAAAAGCAGCATACATCTCTGAAAGCCAACTTTGCTGTTTACAAAGGATAATTAACCAATTAGCAACACATATTTGTACTTTAGTCTAAATAATTGGAAACCCGCAAAGCACACTTACCATCATTTAATAGAGTACAAACATAGCTTGTATAACAAGCAGCCAAACATTTTTTGATAAGTCTGTATTTCTTAATGTATGGTAGATCAAAAGGGCCATAATGAGGCTTTGTGTAGCATAGTTGCATGCCTGAAGAATGAAATATTCTTCCGTTGTTTATTTTTATATAAAGGTTTCCATGCCTTCTGTATTCAGAGTACCAAAGGAGAAATAAAGGTTGCATAGGAAGAGGAAAGAAGAAAAAGGAAGGGCAGGCAAATAAAAAGTTGGATGAAAATGAAAGAAGGTATAGAACTAAGTGAAGGTTGATGAGACAGAAAATACTCTTCTTGTTTTTTCTCCTTAACAATACTTAGCCATGTATCTGGCTTTATTCTGAGTAACATAAAACTGATAATGTACACTTCTTCTGAAGGATCTGAAAGCATTTTCTAAAAACTAGAGTAAGAAAGTATTATTATTCCCATTTGTTCCCAGATGTGTCGAGAAAATGAGACACAAAGTTTATGCACAATATCTACATTTTGGAAACCAGTAGTCATCTCAAGCAGTGCACACAAAAATGGAGATACCCCAAATTAGGGGACAATTTGGAGCTTAACTAATCTTTTTCTTCCTCAGATTTCCCCCTACAATATAAGGGAAATAATTATAGGGTTTTGTGAGACTTAATACATACAATGTAATTAGCTCTTTGAGACCTCATAATGAAATTTAAGTGCAAGGTATTCTTAGCATTATTTCTTGCGATTAGTCTTCTATTAATGTATTCATTATTATGAGTCATGTGATTTGAGTGACTTTACCTCTGTCTCCTCCATCACTGGTTGTTGAAATGTGGAGTTTTAAGGTTATGCCTCATGTTTAGGAAGTGTTTTCTTTAGCACTCATTCACTGTGCTGATCAATATGGCATTTGTAAGAAAGTATCAATCTTGATTACAAAGTTGTTTCTACTCAGGTTTATGTATATTATGAAAAATTGAGACATTGTAGGTAGTGGCTTATCAGTTTCCATGCTTTCAAATCTAATCATATTTTTAGACATGGCATTAAACACTAAAGGTTAGACATATCACAACCCCGACCCCATTCTATTTGCTATAATAATCCTCCTTGATTAAGACTTATAGTTAAATTATACCAGAGATCAGAAATAATTTCTCAGTGGAATGACATTTATAGTCTTTCTTTAAACAAGCAAGAATTATCTACATTCAAATGAAAATGAACATTTTAGATGCTTGAATCAGAGTTTTCCTTTGAACATTTTCTCCTTGCTTATTGTTTCATTATTGCAGGAAATAAGAGTTTGTACCCTTGCTTTAGCGTGTGTAAAGGAGTATTATAATTCCATCTTGAAAATTTTGAGAGTGCTATTTTCTCTGAAGTATGATGTCCTAAATTGCCACTTCATATTTAGTAATTCTGGTAAATAAAATAAATTTTTGTTGCAAATTCCTGAAGCTTAAAGACTACAGATATTTTAACAGAGGTGCAAGGGAGAGCTTTTTTTTTTTTTTTTTTTTTCCAATTACTTATCTGTGCAGAAATCTATAGGAAGAGCAAATGCTGCTCTACAGGACAGAAGAATAGAGTACAAATGATAGAATCCATAGACTTGCTGTTGCTTTAGGGTCTTTTCCAAATCCCAGTGAAATCAATGGGACTGTTTTCACTTTCTCTAAAGGGGGTGTGATTGGATCCCTTGAAAAGATTTCACAAGAAAAGGAGAAATAAATAAATGGAATTAGATTTAATAGCATACACAAGCATTCAACAGGGATATCTCCTTGATTTCTCAGTCCAGAGGAATAAAAATACCATGTAGCTTATAAGATTTCTAGATAGGGTGACCAGACAGCAAGGGTGAAAAATTGGGACAGGGAGTAAGGGGGTAATAAGCACTTATATAAGACAAAGCCACAAATATTGGGAATGTCCCTATAAAATTGGGACATCTGGTCACCCTATTTCTAGAGGTTCTCTGCAAAAGGTAGTATTCCATCCAAAATTGTTCATTTTCTAAGTGCATCTCGATAAGTTTTATGGGGAAAATACTATATAGCGCAATAAACAAGGGCACTACTGTGGTCCCATGGTAACACCATCTGAGCAGTCCAAAGTAGCACAGTTGCTGGCACTCAAGATGCAGCAGGATACACAGTTACTCTCTACAGGCCCCTACTAAAGGCTTACTTACGGCAAGATAGCACATAGCAAACCAGGCTGTGAATCTATAGTGCACTAGCTTGCCTCACACTAACTCGCTGTATGGATCCTGCTACCGTGCATGACAGTTGTCCAAGTGTACTATGCGACATTCAGTGCTCTGCAGGAGGATCCACATGGTGAGTTAGTGTGTGGAAAGCTAGCGTGCTGTAGATTCACACCTTGGCTTGCCACATACTAGCTTTCTATGTAGAGGAGCCCTAAGTTCAAAACAGCTAACAGTATCTTTGCTATGTAAACTGAGCCATTCTATAGATAGTCATGAGGAAATTATTTGCTTTTGAGTGATATATTAGTGGATGAAAAAGAGGTCAGAGTGAATAGGTGCAAACATTTCTCCAACTAAGATAGTATGGGCATAGCTAGTGATGTGTTTATTGGGTAAACTTTTGGCACAGAGTCTAACAACTGATAAGAAGTGTTAGGAGTGAAGTATGAAATATTTGGTGCACCCAAGTAACTATGTCTACCAGCAAAATAGTCACAGTTAAATCAAATAACCTGACATATTTGCTGCTTCAGAAAGCTGTATGATGCATGTCTGGTGCTAGAAATAATGGCATGAAATATGACTGCTTAGCATTACCCCAAATATTATTTCCTGATCATTCTGCGCCACCATGCCACAGTGCAAGTGAGGATAAAACACAAGAACGAAAGGAAACAAAACAGCAGGCTTTGAGAAGAGAATAATACCTGGGAAGAAAGAGTAGAATGAACTCTTTCCCTGAATTTCTTTGTTTGAGAAATTCTCTTTTCATTAAATTACCCTTCTGTCAGACAGAAGTAATGTATTGGGACTATTATGATTATCATGGAGTAATTTAGTAGCAAGTTTAATCTTTTCACAAAGAAAAGTACAGTAAAGCTTCTCTAGGGAAATACAACCTAGATAGAGCTGCCATAAGGTTGGTTCATAACTGGTTGGAAAACCATTCACAGACCCACATTATCAGTGGTTCACAGTCATACTAGAAGGGCATATCAAGAGGGGTCCCACAGGGATCAGTTCTGGGTCTGATTCTGTTTAATATCTTCACCAATGATTTAGATAATGGCATAGAGAGTATACTTTTAAAGTTTGCAGATGATACCAAGATGGGAAGGGTTGCAAGTGCTTTGGAGGATAGGATTAAAATTCAAAATGATCTGGACAAACTGAAGAAATAGTCTGAAGTAAATAGGATGAAATTCAAAAAGGACAAATGCAAAGTACTCCACTTAGGAAGGAACAATCAGTTGCATGCACACAAAATGGGAAATGACTGCCTAGGAAGGAGTACTGCAAAAAGTGATCTGGGGGTCATAGTGGACCACATGCTAAATATGAGTCAACAGTGTAACACTGTTGCCAAAAAAATAAAAAAATAATTCTTGGATGTATTAGTAGATGTGTTGTAAAAAAGACACAAGAAGTAATTATTCTTCCCTACGCCACACCGATATGGCCTCAACTGAAGTATTGTATCCAGTTCTAAGTGCCATATTTCAGGAAAGAAGTGGACAAATTTAAGGAAGTCCAGAGAAGAGCTACAAAAATGATTAAAGGTCTAGAAAACATGACCTATGAGGGACGGTTAAAAAAATTGGGTTTCTTTAGTCTGGAGAAGAGAAGACGGTGGGGAGGGGAGGGAGGAGGAGACATGATCACAATTTTCAAGTACATAAAAGGCTGTTACAAAGAGGAGGGGAACAATTGTTCTCCTTAACCTCTGAGGATAGGACAAGAAGCAATGGGCTTATATGGCAGCAAGGGAGGTTTTAGTTGGACATTAGCAAAAACTTCTTAACTGTCAGGATAGTTAAGCACTGGAATAAATTGCCTCGGGAGGTTGTGGAATCTCCATCATTGGAGATTTTTAAAAGCAGGTTAGACAAGCACCTGTCAGGAGTGATCTAGATAATACTTAGTCCTTCCTGGCATTCAGGGAACTGGAGTAGATGACCTCTTGAGGTCCCTCCAGTCCCACTGACTCTTTCCAACTACTCAAAATAAAAAACCTGTTGTACACAATGTGTAAATAGAGCAGAAATGATACAATATAAATTGGCATTCGGGTATATACATATTTTGGCAATAATTTGCTAGGTACTAAGATTTTTTGATGGTGGGGAGGGCTGGTATATGGGATTTATATATATTTGTGAAATGGTACATGTCTTGTATGCGAAGATACCATGTGGCTGACCACTCCTTGTCACTACAGTATATAGGCCTGATTCTCCCCTTCCTTGTGCCCTGATCCAGTAAATCATGAAGCAAATGCATTATTTTAAATACATGGCTAGTCCTATTGAAGTTAGTGGGTCATCCTTCTGGCTGGTCTGGTGGATTTGAAAATAAGCATGATATCAAATCTGAGCCAATAGTGCATTAAGAAACTTATTCCAAACTAAACTCAATAAAACATGGAAGTCAAATGTAATTACATAAAACTAATCCCTTCTAACATAGGAGGGATCATTAATATTCAAAAGTAAATTATTTATTTATAGTATCTAAAAGTGTACTAGTTTTTTATGTCAGATAAGACATACAAAATTGTGTCTGGTCCAAAGAGCTTACCACCTAAATATACTTAAAAGTTAACAGTATATGGTATTTAAAGGCATCTCAAAATGGTAAGTTGGTTAAACAAATATTTCAAAATTTTGTGCAGATGCAAGGAGAGAACTGGTGTAAACAAAGCTATCATGAATATTCTGAAACATTAATAAAAGTGTCTTTTCTTTATAAAGTGTCTCTCTTCTCAAGACTCAGTTGAGAAGCAGCTTCTGTATAACTCTTAGTAAGTCTTAAGGATGATCATTGTTCAAGTGACTTGTAAAAATATATTTCCCATGTAAATAATGGATATACTCTTGTGCTTAGTGAAGCAAGGTTTTTCAAGGGACTTGATGTTTTTTCATATATGATTTTATACTCTAAATTAGTGGAAAGAGTCTTCAACATATAGTTAGAATAATAGAATATCAGGGTTGGAAGGGACCTCAGGAGGTCATCTAGTCCAACCCCCTCCTCAAAGCAGGACCAATCCCCAACTAAATCATCCCAGCCAGGGCTTTGCCAAGCCTGACCTTAAAAACCTCAAAGGATGGAGATTCCACCACCTCCCTAGGTAACCCATTCCAGTGCTGCACCACCCTCCTAGTGAAAGAGTTTTTCCTAATATCCAACCTAAACCTCCCCCACTGCAACTTGAGACCATTACTCCTCTTTCTGTCGTCTGGTACCACTGAGAACAGTCTAGAGCCATCCTCTTTGGAACCCCCCTTTCAGGTTTGAAAGCAGCTATCAAATCCCCCCTTACTTAGTTCATTCTATTACTTCAGTAGTTTCAACTGGATTGTACTTGTTTTACTATGCATAATATGTTTTATTACAGTAAACATAAATAATGATGGATTAATGTCAAAAGGTTTGGGATTTTTAAAATAGGCATGTTTTATTATTTTTTTAATTGGATGAGAAACACATTTATCCCATACAACGCATTTTCAATTTCTCATGTTCTATTCATGATAAATGGGTCTCCTGTTACAAAGCTGTCTTATACTGGCCTTGTAAAAAGTTTAAAACTCTTTCTTTAAGGTTGTTCAAACCTCCCATATTCAAGGTAAGTATAACTTTATTATAAATTCCTTTTAATGGAAGAAGCAAAAGCCTCAGAACTCATCTATCTGTTGCCTGTGTTTGAATCACAACAAAACCTGCTCTCATTTGGATCAGAAACACTATTAAATTGCCTTTCTGATGGTATTCTAGCACCAGACACACAGCTGGAGGACTTTTGGAGATAGTGGAAGATTGAATATAATGTAAAAAATAATAGTTATCTGAACATTTTCAAATTTAAACAGTTTTGCTTCAAGTTTGAGAGATGGTTGATTCTAAAGTTTTAAACCACTAACTCTGAACAAGAAGTCTGAGCTTCGGGGCTGTACTGATTAGAACGGGAGTGGGGGGAAGGAGCATTAAAAAAGCTCTTTGTTGAGTTACTGGAACCACATGTATATGTATGAACAAATATACACACCAGCACAAAAGTTCCAATGGCTCATTCTCATGACAAAGAAGAAAGATGACACAAAATTACAAAGATAGGTATGGAAATATACAAGATGCACATCAGCTTATGTGCATCAACCAGCTATATTAAGGGAGGATTCTGGTGGCCAAATTTCCTACCTCCTTTCCAAGACATCAAAATCATAGTGTAGAGGCTGCTGGTGGCCTGATCTCCTCCATACAGATACTTCCCCCTTTCACTTATTCTGCTTACCCATGAGCAGCTCCATATGTTTTCCCGCTTTAACAAGCCCACTATTTCTTTTGCGAGTCTGTCTCATACATTCAAATTCAGGCCTGCAGTCCTGCTTCTCCAGGACACTCACTTTCACTTGGGCATGATCCAAAAGTCAATGGAAAGAGTTACACAGGCCCGTTTTAGTGCTTTCTCTCAAGGAAAAAGCTCCTTTGTTGTGATGTAAACTGCATTGGTGCTCCCCTGGGAGATATATGTCATGCTAGCAGCCTGGGTTTACTGTGTGGCAAGTCACATTACTTTCTTATTATAGCATATCTAGAATTCTGTCTCAGTTATTTTCCATGTATTTCTTTTATGATCATGAAGGAATGTATTTCTTTGAAAATAATTCATGAGTTGTTTCTATTAAATCTACTTAACAAGAGAGAATTCTTGTGTATACAAGAATGCCTGTATGATAACAGCAGGTAATTGCTCCCTGATGCTTATCTTCATATTTTTAGCAACTGAGTCAATGTTTTGATTCAGACATCTTTGTGATACAGTTCAAAAGTGAACCCCTTTTAAAGTGAGGGGAAAATAGATATGGGATGGTAGATACAATTTCAACTGGCTTAAGAGCAACAGGTTTTTCTGCTAGATGTGCTGATATCTACTTAGTATCCATTTACCTTTTAAAATCAGTGCTGCTCTCTGAAGCGCAATGCAGAACGTGGCATTGCCAATATGGGTAAATTGAGATGTAGGGTAGACTCTTGAAGTCTTTCCTTCGTCCTTATTTAGGCAGAACTCCAATCTACTTCAACAGGAGTACTGTTGGAGTACTCAGTGGACTGAGTAAAGTCTTCAGTTTGGAATGAGATTTTGAAAAAGACCAACCTACTTTCCCTGACAACAGTTCATCAAGAAAGGAATGCTCATAGATGATCATAGCTAGGTGAGGTACCTGTGCCAACTATATTTCCAATAAGCCCATCTAGTAGCCCACGGCCTATGACCAATTAGAAGAGTTGAATCATGTTTTCACAAAGATCATTAGGATCCATAGGGGAAAAAAACCCAGACTGTATATAATAAATACAATAAGTTAACGAATCACAAAGCAACATTAAAACCAAACCTCAAGACAGCAAAGTAAATTAAAAATCTTTCACTCTACCGTCATTCAAACTAGACATCATTGCTGTTACCGGAAAGTACAGAAAAACAGAATGCTATTCTAATAAAGACCATATTTTGCTGAAACATATCCTAGCTTATATTAAAAGAAGTAGAAAGCAAACGCTATACATGATTAAACAGCATGCGATTAAAAAAAAAACATGGGTTCTGTCAAGCTCTAGCATATCTCATTTTAAAAAATCACATGATAAAAATGATCCCTTTGTCCCAATAATAATTATAAAGTGACTATTTCCTCCATATAAGTGGAGGTCGGGGGGGAGTCCATGTTACAAAACTGCAAACAATGTTTAGGAATGGAAAGGGAGTCAATTGCTAGTCACCTGTTATTTGTAATCGGCTATTAAGTGATACAAAATGGGGATAAACGCTCTTCCTGGGTGTCTAGGAGCATCTCCTCTCCTCCTCCTTGTGACATTGCACTCTATATGATTTTATGAAAATATGCTAATGAGTGTGAATATAATGTAACTGGAATATGCTTCATGCAAAAGATCTCTTGTAAGGTATCATTACAAAGCTTATCATCTATTGAATGTGATCATCCTATTTGTATAAATGTATCACTCTTGTATCTGAAACTAGAAATATGAAATATAACCCTGACGTCCTATTGTAGTTATGCAAAGTGAGGGCCATTAATGGTGGTTTGGAATCTTGATGGCTCCCATCAACCAGGACAATTGACTGTGGATGGCTCTGTTTGCTTGCAGGCCTTCCTGTGAGTCAGGCTGGGAGGAATGAGGGCTTGGAGTCTTACAGTGACATGTGATCATGTCACCTGAACTGCAATCTATCTTTAACCTGGTGTTTTTCCATTTAGAAGAAGGGACAAAAGATTCCTGCCTTGTATGTATAAGGGCGTGGAACAGAACAAAGGGGACTGCAGTCATGAGAAATCCCCTAGCTACCACCTGAGCTGGAGCAAGGGCTGTACCAGGGGAAAGGATTGTGCCCAGACGAGAAAGGTGTCCAGTCTGTGAAAGAAACTTATTGAAACATCGCTGAGGGTGAGATTTTATCTGTATTCAGTTTTATTATTGTATTGGGCTTAGACTTGTGTGTTTTATTTTGTTTGGTAATTCACTTTGTTCTGTCTGTTATTACTTGGAACCACTTAAATCCTACTTTTAGTATTTAATAAAATCACTCTTTACTTATTAATTAACTCAGAGTATGTATTAATACCTGGGGGGAGAAGGGGAACAGCTGTGCATATCTCTCTGTCAGTGTTATAGAGGGTGAACAATTTATGAGTTTATCCTGTATAAGCTTTATACAGGGTAAAACGGATTTATTTGTGGTTTGGACTCCATTGGGAGCTAGGCATCTGGGTGTTGGAGACAGGAACACTTCTTAAACTGTTTTCAGTTAAGCCTGCAGTTTGTGGGGGACGTTGTTCAGACCTGGGTCTGTGTTTGTTGCAGGCTAGCGTGTCTGGCACAACCAGGCAGGGCACTGAAGTCCCAAGCTGTCAGGGGAAACAGGCTCAGAGGTAGTCTCAGCAGATCAGTTGGCAGTCCCAAGGAGGTTTCTGTGATCCAACCCATCACACTCCTCTTGCCCCGAAAATATATCTGACTTAAAAGCAAACCATGACAGTACTAATCTCCTTTCCCTCCCCCTGCCACCAGTAGTGTTAGAACATCTTTTATAACAATATAAACTGCAAACAAAACCTGTCATTTGTTTAATCCTACAAAGCTATATCTATTGTAGAGGCATGGATAAATATTGTACATGTTTTTCAAATTGTGGGTTTTTTTTCCTCTCCACATAAAGTTAACTTCTCAGTGACATTTTTAAAAACTTTGTGGGCTGGATTTTCAGTCACAGTTGCAACTGTGGGAAGAGGGGAATTATGGGCTGGATCCCGCAAAGCATTTAAGTACATGTTGCAGCTCTTCACTGGACCAGTTCTGTGTGCAGAACCAAGGCAATGACACTTTCAAAACAGATTTAAAGATTGTTTTTCAGATTTCACATCAAGGCACCAATATTTTCAGAACTGCGGCATGCACACTAAGTCAGAATGAGAATATGGCAAAGAAAGCAAGTGTAGTTATAAGTGAATTCCACTGTTTGCACAAATTAGAAGGCAAAGGAGTTGCATAGACACAGCAGTGTACTAAACAATCTGATTTTCAACACATCTGCAGCAACAATTGTAGGTGCATGGATGTGTGCAGAATCATCCATAACAGGTACATTAGCATATGACCACAGGTAGGTGCATACAATTCTTCGAAGAAAGATGCATCTTTGGAAGGATCTTGTGACTAGAAACCCTAAGGCAGTAATAACCTTATGCACCAATGGTATGACATGGTACTGTACTGAGTCTGACTTTCTGATTCCCCTGTTAACTGTTCACAATTACAGATTAAAAAAACTAAACAAAACACTACATCTGGACCAGTTGATCCACTGTCAGCTGCGGGAAGCTGGCCACCAGAACTTTTTGATGCACCCAACCTTAGGCGCATCTCATGTATTCCTGTTACAATCTCTGATGTTTCCCTGTCTTTATTCTTTGTAATGGGAATGAGACACTGGAACTTGAATGCCCTGTATATATGATCTAAATCATGTACTTTAGGTATTGGCAACTCATCTCTGTCTTCTTTTCCTCTCTCTCATTTGCCTCCATCTAAAGAGTTCAGCATTGATCCCTGTGGTTCAAGATGCTGTTTACTAAATGCTGTGTGTTGTGTGTGTCCTGTCTCAGATAAACCTCTCCCAAGGGCCAGTCCAAATAGCCAGGGAACAGACTACACAACTGCAGCTAACTTTATTATTATCTGTGGGAAAATATTATAACTAAGAGTGTTGGCCTTACTTGGTCACTCAACAGCTATCCTGCTCTGATGTGAGCCTAGGTACTTAATCACACTGTGGACAAACTATACACAGTCAAAGTTGCTTTTACAGGGATACATCTAATTAGACAGCTTATGTACTGGCACTTATGTAAAATGTTTTCATTAATTTAAAAAAATGCCTTAGTTTTAGAGTTCTCTAAATAGTGGCCTAAAATGTGGTCATGTCACCAAAGTCTATTTATCTCCCTGATTCAATAACAGGCCCTGTTTCTAACACCTACTCTCCCCCAACCCAAGTATCTTTTGTTCACTGTGAGTGTTATTCATATCAGTATATCATCTGTCAACATCTTGTCATTGTGCTGCTCAAACAACTTCTCTCCTGTCTGGAATTGCAAATGTTATGCAAAATTGCCATAAATAAAACTTCAGGGGAAGTAAATTTGTATGGCAGAAGATTAATATTTTATTAGTGATAAAAAAGTGTATCGAAGACATCGTACGGAGCAATAAAATATGATTATAAGGCAGAGGGGTTAAAGAAGCCTAAGGTAGCTTCAGACAGTCTGGTATAATGGGATGAGGAATACGTACTAAAATAAAAGGTCACATAGTAAATTATATAGTAGTGAACCTGTGGCAGCCAAGTGATGAAAGAGAGATGAACATAACTGAGGAAAGAAAATTAAAGTACAATAGAACAAGAAAGCAGAGTAATTGGATAAGATAAAACTGGGGGTTAGCAAGCAAACCAAGCACTTGGAAAGGCTAATGAAAGAGGAGGCACACAGAAGATTAACTGCATGATAGACAGCACCAGCTACAGTGCATTGCAATCCTGAATGCCAAATACTACTTCAGGAATGCTGGCCTTCATTGCTGGAGATCATTAGCAGTCTGGGGCATGGGAGGACAGAGCCAATTGTGTGGGTAGTGTGCAGCTCCCAGTGGCCAATGGAGGCTCTCCTTTGCAATGGACACTCTTATTGGATAGATGGCTTTGCTACTACCAAAATAGGAGTCCTTACAATTCAGAGGTAGAACAAGTATTTATTTAGACTGTAAGTTCTTCAGGGTAGGAGCTGTCTTTTTGTTCTCTGCTCATACATAGGCTAGTGTAATCGGTCCAAGGCTGGGATTCCTGAATACTACTGGATAAGACCCGCATTCCCCCTCCCCGCCAGAGTAATTAGGACCTGATCCTGCTCCCACTGAGGTCAATGAGAATTTTGCCTTTGATTTCTGGGGAAGCAAGATTGGGTCACTAGCTCTAGCACACTCAGAACTCCACTATGCCAAATGATCAGCAGAAGGACAACATTCATTGTGATTTTCAAGCAGAAAGGTGAGACAGTAGAAAGTAACATACTTTAAGAATGTCTAAAGTCTGTAACAATGAAAATTGCTACAGTGGGCTATGATGGCATAACATCTTGAAAACACTGTGGCATTTTTTCCCATTAATACAAGTAATAAAAGCTAAAATATGAAATATTCACAAGTGTCATATCTAATCCACTATGCAAAAGCTAACAAGCCTTTAGTTTGAAATACTGGCTTTGTAGTAGAGTATTGTCAGTATTTCCTTGCACTCACTTGGCAGTCCTTGTCCATCTCACTATGAGGATTTGAGTCATGTAATACTAGGTTTGTTCCCTTTTGTTTAGTTTAAGTGGAGTTTACTAAATAGCTAAGATTTGTAACTAAATTCTTTGCAGAGCACTTGAAATTCATAATTAATAGCTTTATTCCCATACTACGTATTTTATTGTCATTTTATTTTTCACTGCATTACCCATTTTACATTAATATTTGAAATGACCATGATCAGTACCTGCAGGCAAATTCAGTAAGAATCAATTTGCTTCTAAATAAATAAGCCTAAATATATAAACAAACTGGCAAGCAGAAAAGTGCTAACTAGTAATGGGGAAATACTTGTTTTTATTGGGTAATTGTGCTTATTAAATAAACTACATTTCTTTATGACATATCTGTTTCAAACCTTTGAGAGCTGCAGAAACTATTTCTTAATTTAAAAAAGATTTTTCCCCATTTGCTCTTTGTCTATTAACGACTTTCTGACAAAATACTCTTTCTAATTTTCCACATGGTACATTCAGCTGATAGGCTGTATTAGCCCCATGTCCTTTTCTTTTTAAACGTACGTGGCCTGATTCTTAGTTGGTGTAAATTGGTGCAGCCCCATTAACATCAGTGGAGATTCATGAATTTATACCCTCTGAGGATTTAAATTTTAATGGTATTTAGGTGCTTAAAGATGCAAATAAGCACCTAGTGGGTTTTTCAAAAACTTCTAGGTGCCTAACTCCCATTGATTTAAATGAGAGTTAGGCATCATGGCACTATTAAACATCCCACTAAGTGCTCATCTACACTTTGGGGTACTGAAATATGTTTAAAAGTCTGGCACCTGGCCCATAAGCAGCTTATGTAAGATACAAAAGGAGCCAAATTGCTCAGTCCATGGAAGAAAATCCTTAGAAGGGGATTCTGGTGGAGGAGCGGTATCTTTCCCCAGATAATAAGTGGGAGATTTGGAACTAGGAACCCCAGTTCTCACAGAGCCACCAGAAGCCAAGGCCATCTGCCTGGAGGTCTTAACTTCTATATTGGTTCTGGAACCTCTGCACATCTCTGTTTCCAGTTTCCCTTGAAATCCCCCTCAAAAGGAGATTTCACAGCATGAAAGGTGAGCATGGTAGGCCTGCATTAACTTAGAAGGTTTACATCACCACTACTTGTGGGCAATTGTGTGCTATTATTGTCAACGATGGACAAAAAATTGTTGCCTAAAGCTGAGCACCTATATATATATATATATGTATATAATTTAAACATCTGAATAATTTATTCAGTTGCTAAGAATCCAGAGTTCTCTTTGAGTTCATATCAGTATCTGTGATAACAGTATATGCAACATGTCTACAATTCTAGTGCCGAATTCTGCATGTCCTCATCAGGAATAAGCATCAGAATGTTAGTTATTCCACATCAACAAACAGGAAATTCTTCTAATTCTTTGTTGGCTTATAGAAAAGTGACAGAATATCAGCATTGGATGTACCCATAAAATTGGAATGAGTTTGCTGCTGACTCAATGTTTCGAATCCCAAACTCATACTTTAGTCCAAGGCCCATGGTTGGATTATTAGAGCAGAATGCTCTTTGAGGGATGGAAAAGGAGTACTTGTGGCACCTTAGAGACTAACCAATTTATTTGCGCATAAGCTTTCGTGAGCTACAGCTCACTTCATTGGATGCATACTGTGGAAAGTGTAGAAGATCTTTTTATACACACAAAGCATGACAAAATACCTCCCCCCACCCCACTCTCCTGCTGGTAATAGCTTATCTAAAGTGATCACTCTCCTTACAAGGGATGGTTGTACCTCTCCTCCTTGTGTTGAGGAACTGAGGACACAGTGCAATAAGATGATGATGTGATGAAACACAACAACACAATTATCAGAATGCTGTGATGTGACTATCCAGAAAGAGGACTTATTTTGGCTTTACACGGATATAAAATATGGGATGCCGGCCCACTAAATTTGCATGATTCAAGTTTTATTCAGTTCAGCCTTTTCAAGGCCAGCTCAGTTTTTTTGCATGGACTATTCGCCCACAGCCACAGAAGTTGTAAGAGAGAAAATGTTGGGAAGCCATTAATATGGTGGGAGGGATAGCTCAGTGGTTTGAGTATTGGCCTGCTAAAGCCACGGTTGTGAGTTCAATCCCTGAGGGCGCCATTTAGGGATTTGGGGCAAAAATTGGGGATTGGTCCTGCTTTGAGCAGGGGGTTGGACTAGATGACCTCCTTCCAACCCTGATATTCTATGAATATTCCTTTTATTCCAGAATTGATGCATAAATCTGCCAAACAGTATAGACATTTAATACACTTGATTTGTGAAGATTTTAATCTTCACAGAACATATTTTTTCTTTCAATCATGGGTTCTTCTTTGCCTAGGGAAAAATCCAGCAACTCATCACAGCAAATTTGTTTAGTGCTTCCATCAAACTGTAAACTATTGCCTCTCCACTACCTGAGATGCACTGAGGTACTAGGTCCCAGTAAAGTTCTGGTCCAAAATGAATCCCAATGTAAATGTAACATCTCCAACAGTAAAACAAGTATGAGAAGAAGTTTGTTTTGAATGAATAACTTCTCTGCTTATTCACAACTGCTAAAATAGAAAGGAAAAGATAGTGATACTAGAGGCATCTGTTTCAAATACACATCCAAAGTAAATCAAACATCAGGAGACCTACAGTAGGTGTTGCTAAGTCAAAGAACATCTATCTTCAAAATATGAAGATTTGATGGTATTTCTCTCACATACTGGGATTTACAATATACTATTGTGGCATGCAAGTTATACATTTGTGTGTGGTTCCCTCTGTTGTGGTCTTTTCTTTGGTTTAAATACATTGCCTTCTCTTATGTGCATCAGTAGTGGCGTTTTATTTATTTATTCATTTATTTGATTATTTTTCGACACTTGTATGCTACAATTGGGATTTTCTTTGGAATAAATATTAATGTAACATCCGCGATTCTTCCACTTCCCTTCCGTTAGCCATCCCCCATTTCAGAATTCTCAGATATAAGCCATTTTAGTCCATGAAGAACATGTTAGATTTATGGGATAGGCCACTACATTTTTAAAGTTTTTCAGCTTTATTTCATAAATACAACTTTGAATGTGCATTCTTCATTAATGACAGGAACTGGATGGTTGGAAGTTTGAGCTTTTCAAACTTCAGACAATCCCCCGGTAAAGAATCTCTCATAAAAAGAATCTCCAAGTGTTCCAGGTTCACGAGCCTCAGCAAAGCCTCAGCACCAGTAAATTATTGAAAAGCAAGCGGCAAAACATTAGACACACGACAATACTGTCTGGAGATCAAAAAGTTGTTGACAAGAGTGTTATTACATTGATTTTGCTTGTGAGGTGTATTGTATGAATATTGCAGTGCTCAAAACACACCCCCTGCCCTGTGTCTGTCTGTCTTCTCTGCTTGGTTTAAAAATCACTTCCTTCTTCCTCTTCTTAGTCTTTCTGGTGCTATATTTGGAAATTATGAAAGTGCTGATCTGTGATGCTCAATTTCTCCTCTCACTCTATTGCCCTTTTTACACACCAATCCTATGCAGACTCATCTCACAGACAGACCCCAAACAAACCCATGTTAATGGTCTCATTCACTGACATGTTCTCTTTGATTACAAAAGCAGCGCTCTCAGCCTCTCATTGCGTTCCATGGTTATGCTGGCAAGCATTCGTGCACTACTGTTATTTATCAGACGTTTAATAGTGCTGTCCAATCTCATGAAGAATATTGAAGCTTACTTCTTTTTGCTCAGAAAAGTCAATATGACTGTGTGTCAGTGGCACCCCTTTGAATGGATTGCAGCAGCTGTCACTTGGGAACCTAATTCAAACCTCATTGAAGTCAATGGAAAGTCACCTTGTGATTTCAGTGGACTTTGGCTCAAGCCCACAAGTGCAGTCGTAACTTGTAAAAATTGATGTTATGGAATATGTGTTCTCAGAATCCAAAGCGCTCCTCCTCGCCTTTTCCCATGATAAATAATGACTACTTTGGAAGTATACATTGACATCTTAATTTTTGAAAGCATTGCACAGGATGTTTCCATGCAACTCCCACTGGTTTAATGCAACTCACCTGGTGAAAACACACTTCAGCACCTGGAAAATATAGTTATACCCAACACACAATGCCTGGGCCATTATTCTTGAGAGGCCCCATTGAACAAAGTACATTGTGAGGACAGAACGTGTTCACTGGATATCGACAGTCCCCATCAGAGATTGTCATTTATTGCCAGGTAATTGAGTAGATTGTCCTTTCTGGACCCAGTTTAAAAAAAAACAGCCTGAGGATAGTCCTGGGTAAAGTAAGACACTTGCCAGGGATGGCAGTGAAAAGATAAGGAAGCTTGCATTTTGCTTTCCTAGTCTGTAGAGTCTGTGGGGCAGAGAATCTTTTTGTTCTGTGTTTCTGCCGCACCTAGCACATTGGGGTCCTGGACGATAACTAGGGCTCCTCGGTGCTAACGCAATACAAATAAATAATAATAAAATACAGTAATAATAGACTTTTTGCTTATTTTACTTAATCTACAGTTGCAAAAAGTGCCCAGAAATAAATGACTCTGGTAAGGCGGGTGGGAAGCTGCTGTTAAGGTTGCAGCTGTTAACAATTTGTAACATTGCGATTTAGGTTGCATTCAGTGTTGCGGTACTTGTGCTGCCTCATATAATTCCTTTGAGGTAACAAGTTGTTATTGTGGCTATGACATGCTTAACTCCAAAAGCTTTTGGGAACAATGAAGATAAGCTAATGTTTCATCCTTCTCTAACTTACATTTACAATAGTACACATTCATATTTGTATTTCATATTTTATTTGTGCACAATGTGAAGAATTGATTTCATACCAAGTTTGTTGGTATAGCTGCACTATCTTCTCTCTTACAGAGAGGAAAGTTATTTTAATAGCAGCTAATAGGGTTGGGTTTTTGTTTTGTTTTTGGGGGGGGGAGGGTTTGCAGGAGGAAGGGGGCTTGTCATTAGTTTCAATTATAAAAAAATGTAAATGCAACAGAAAGTTCACTGGTGAGAATGAAAGCTGCTTTTGTCTGAATTTGAACTGTAGACAGCAAAACCATAAACAATAATAATCACTTGTAGGATTAGTTTCTGGGCTCTATGCCACAGCTTTGCATATGGCACAGTGTAGAGCCAGAGCACTGGAGCGGTTGGTTAAGTAGACAGTCTATTTTAATGCAGCTCCTCACATATATTAAAATAGAGTGGAATGCTCCAGCTTTGCTCTCTGGATTGGTGTGGACCTTTTCACTTTTTGGTAATATACTAGGGGTCTGTACATATCTATACTGCACCTCCAAGTTCCCACTGCATGGAGCTAGGCAGTGAGATGCACCAGAGCTGAACACTGTGTAGCCTCATGGGCAATTGTCTCCAAATTTTGATCTAACATGTTGCACAGCAGAAGGTGTCCTCCACTCCAGTGAGGTGAGGACAGAATTTGTTCTTTTAATCTTCAAAGGCACAAAGAGAAGTTTTGCACCCATTTTCCACTGAAAACCAAAGGGAGTTGGGTGCCCAAATCCCACTCATGCCTTTGAAAATCTTCCCCTTTATGAATTGCATGGAGGATTCCAAACCATACAGGAATTGCTCAAGAGAACACTGAAATGCAGCCCACTCTAGGTGATGTAAGGTACATGTGATGCTATAATGAAAGATTTCTTACTCAAGATTTGTTTTGTACTTTAACCCGCAAACTGTCACGTCTTTTCTTTGACTTCTTCCATACATCATGAGGTCTTACCAGCAACTCCAAATATTTAATATGTATTTCATTATATATTTTTTGCATAATAAAATCTGCTCCTTGTGGCAATGAGACATTCTCAACGTAATGTGCTGATACTCAGACAGCTGTCTAGTAATGAATATGGTGCAGAGAAGTGTCTTAGTTATGCACATGCAGTATAACTAACTCATTTTTATTAGATCAGTCAGGATCTAAATAGATGTAATTGCAAAATGGTTACTGATTTGAATACATGGAAAAATACTACTTTGTGCTTTCCCCCCATTACAATAAATGTATTTGCCATCCGCTTATAGAAAGCACTAACTTAGAATAATGTTGATCTGGAATATAGGAAGGATTTTTTCAGAAATTACTGAGAGTGATGTTTCAATGGAATACTTTTAGCCCTGAAATGATAGCTATTTTTGTTTTATTTTGTCCTAGTAGCTTACTGGGTTTTTGCAAGGAAACCAGAGAGAGTACTCAGAAATAAAACTCTGTCTTTAAGGGGAAATTGCAAATGCCAGTCTCTTCATACTGATATTTTTGTAGCATTAGAAATTAAAGCTCAATTAGTAGTTGCTTCATAAACTTTGGATTTGGGTATTACAAAATTAGTTCCTACTTCTGAAGTTCTAGTATTATTCAAGATAAACTTGTTAACCTAGAGAAAAAAATATTTTACCCTGTGGAAACTAGTAAAGGTGACTGTAAATGATCTTAACGGTACATACGGAATTCAATGGAATACTGCATTAATGGTAGATAAAAGTGTATAAAGAAAAAAAACAGAAGTACCCTGTGGTCAATAGTTAAGCAGTTTGGGTAAAATCCTGACCTTGTTGAAGGCAATGGGAGTTTTGCTGTTGATGTCAATGAGACAAGAATTCAACCCTTTAAGTTAAGAGTGAGACGTACTTTACAAATAATGTTGTCAAGGTTCCTTCCCCACTCTGAACTCTAGGGTACAGATGTGGGAACATGCATGAAAGACCCCCAAAGCTTATTCTTACCAGCTTAGGTTAAAAACTTCCTCAAGGTACAAACTTTGCCTTGTCCTTGAACCCTATGCTGCCACCACCAAGCGTGTTAAACAAAGAACAGGGAAAGAGCCCACTTGGAGATGTCTTCCCCCCCCCCCCAAGCCCTACACCCCCTTTCCTGGGGAAGGCTTGATAAAAATCCTCACCAATTTGCATAGGTGAACACAGAGGCAAACCCTTGGATCTTAAGAACAATGAAAAAGCAATCAGGATCTTAAAAGAAGAATTTTAATTAAAGAAAAAGTAAAAGAATCACCTCTGTAAAATCAGGATGGTAAATACCTTACAGGGTAATCAGATTCAAAACATAGAGAATCCCTCTAGGCAAAACCTTAAGTTACAAAAAGACACAAAAACAGGAATATACATTCCATTCAGCACAGCTTATTTACCAGCCATTTAAACAAAAGGAAATCTAACGTACTTCTAGCTAGATTACTTACTAACAAGTTCTAATACTCCATTCCTGTTCTGTTCCCGGCAAAAGCATCACACAGACAGACCCTTTGTCCTCCCCCTCCCCCCACAGCTTTGAAAGTAACTTGTGTCCTCATTGGTCATTTTGGTCAGGTGCCAACGAAGTTATCTTAGCTTCTTAACCCTTTACAGGTGAAAGGGTTTTACCTCTGGCCAGGAGGGATTTTATAGTTCTGTATACAGAAAGGTGGGTGGATGAAATTCTGTGGCCTGCATTGTGCAGGAGGTTAGACTAGATGATCATAATGGTCCCTTCTGACCTTAGTATCTATGAATCTATATTTATGACAAATGTAGAGAGGTCATAATGGAAATTTGTTAAAGTCGATCTCAGGAAAGGCTCAGGACTGGGGTATCAGGGGTTTAACAGGTTGGCATATGCACTAAAATCAGTTGGGAAGTCAATGGGAGTCAGGGGCTGAAGTGTTTTTGAAAATTTCACTAGGTGCCTAAAGGCCTTAAAAATCTGTCCTTAGTGTTTTTATTTGTTTGCTTTTGGTTATTTTTTAAGAAAAAAGTCACTGGAGTTGGAAGCCAGAATGCAGCAGCTTTAAGATAGGGATAGCATTAAAATAGACAACCACGGTGAAGAGCAAGTCTGTGATCCCAGAAGCTGATTTCAGTGGGAATTGTGGATGCTATCATCAATCAGCCTGCCTTTCTGTCTAATCTCATTATTCATGCCATATTCATCACCATGGTATCTAAGTGCCCTACAAAATAACATCAGTCTGTATGCAGACCTGAGTTCTCTACTCTATACTCTTTCTAGGAGAAAAGGAACAGCTGCCTAGAAATTCCATTCATTTCTCTCTCCCATACTCTAATAAGAGGCTGAGTGTAGAAACTGTGGTGCTTTTTTTTTGGGTATCTTTAAGACATGATTAACATTATGGGAAGGTTATGGTAAAGAAGTAGATCTTTGCTTTTCATCCTGAGGGAGGTCAAGTTTGTGACCATCCATACTACTTGTAGAAGAGAGTCCACCAAGCACAGGCCTGCCATTAAGAGGAAATATCTGAGGGCCCAGCCTATTGAGAACTTTGATAATAAGAGCTCAGATGTTAGAACTGACCTCTGATTGGTAGCCATTTCAGGAATAGTAGTCATTTCTCCAGGAGTGATGTGGTCTTGTTATCTTGTCTTGTGCTAAGATGATGTATTCTACACTAGTTAATTTTTTTAAAGTAATTTTGGTTCCATGCCCAAGTACAATGAATGTCTACAATCAAGCTTGGAGGTTATGGGGACACGATTGTGGGATTTGATGGAGTGGGCTGAAACTGGCATAAAGAGTTACAGCTTTTGCCCTGTTAAACTATAACTACTCAATGACTGTTCCTAAAGGCTGCCCATGATAAAAACAACGACTCTATTCATCACTTGCACCTAAATAAGAAAACGGAAGTAAGATCTAGAATTCTGTAGAAAAGTAGACTCACCACTGGCCCAGTCCCTTGCGGCTGGGCATGGTTTAGCAGGCTTTTCTCATTTAGTGCCAACAGCTGTTCCAGCACTGTTGGTTTGCTTCTTCTCATGACTCAGCCATCTGGCCAGGTCACTTATAGTGTCCCATCCCCCTTCCAAGGGGTCAATATCCCAAACAGTGTCCCCCATGGCACTAATCATCAATGTGAAGTCCTCCATCCCTCTAGGGCTTCTTTTCCATTCCCCTCTTCTGTCAGAGTAGAGGACCCATACTTTCTCCATGGAGTCTCTCAACCAAATCAAAAGTGAAATAAAAACACCGCAAAAGCAATGTCTGCCACTTCCCCAGGCTTGAAGTTTGAATCCATCCTCCTCAGCTGTCCATTCTGTGTAGAACACTGATTCTCAGGGGTTATGTCTCTGGAGCCTTGCCCCTAGTCTGGATTCTCCCATCTCATTTGCTCCTAAGGCTGTCCGCCTTTGGATTGGCCTTTTCTCAGGCCCACTTCTGGAGTCTCCTTTGTCCTTGCTGCCCTCTCCCATCAGTGCTAGTCCCACTTGTAAATTCCCCCTAAGACTGTGTTTTCCCAGCTCACCACTGTTAGCCCTGTCTAGAATGTGTGTAGCTACACAATGCAGAAAAAAGCCTGCTGCATCCACACTGGAGTGTAACTACATCTTAAGTGAAAAGAATCTGGCAGGGAGCAGATACACAGTGAGGAAAAGTTTCAGCAGCTCCCCACTGCCAGAGCCGCCTCTTGCTGTTGGAGTCTTTCCCTGCGGCAAACAAAGGAAAGGCTCTGGCGGGGGGAGACAATGGGGGAAAAATTTCATCTGTTCCCCACTGCCGGAGCCTTTCACTGCAGCAAGGAAAGGCTGGTTGACACACTAGGCAATGCTAAATGCATGAGTCTTCTACAGCTTGAGCTAAAGAGCCAGTCTTTGTCAAGGGGGGCTGGGCACACATCCTCTGTAGATGGGGCACAGAAAGGGACATGTAATGAACACTGACTAGTGGGTTACATAAGTGCTTAGGGTCCAGAACTCCCCAGCTTTGACTGTCCCAGGCATAGAGCAGTTGCTGGATCAGGCTCTTAATATGTAATTTTGTTTGGTAAAAAGAAAAGTGAGCAGTTATTTTTTGGAATGGTGCAATGTACATCATATCCCAGAGAAGATTAAAAATACATAATGAATACTTACCTGGAGGGGTTTGTAAGTAAAGGCCATAGCAGAAACACATCAAGGGCCTTTATGCTGAATGACTTTATAACTCTAAGAGAGAAAATATTGATTAGTTCATCAAATATAAAAGAACAGTTAATGATGGCATTTATTAAAATCTTCACTATAATGCATAATTAACACACTCTGCTTCCACCTCAGACACTGCCACAACAAAGCAAGGCTGCTGGGCTAACCAAAAAAAAAATAAAATAAAATAAATGTTAGTTTTTCTACCAAAGAAGTTTGTGATCAATGAATTAATTGAACCTCATTAAACAGAAATATGAAACATCTAATTTGTAAAACTTACCATGTGGTGGCAGGATGGTCTGACTTTCAGGTCAAAACTAAAAATAAACAGAGGAGAGAAGAAATTAGATTCATTTTTGCCTTAAGAAAGAAAGATATTGAATGATGAGTGTTACGAGTGAGCATCTAGGGCCTGATGGTGGTCCTGTTTCTCGCATTAGTGAGCAGTTACTCACATGAGTAGCCCCCTGGACCCCAGTGTGAATAAGAAGTTCATAATCTAGAGTAAAATCAGACCCTCTGATTCACTTTTATCTTCTCACAGTAAAAGTTCCTTGCATTCTTTACAAAATATTATATAGAAAATATTACCTAGTCTTGTGTCAAGGGATTAGAGATTTGGTAGTCCTGTTCCTTACATATACAATTAATGTCCTTTTCCTGTTTTGGTATATTATATCTTACATTCTCATCAGATAATAGTAAAACAACCTTGGCTAAGCTCACTACACACTTGCATCAGCCTCTTTCCATAACACACGTTTCATAACACACTGTAAAAATAAAGATCTCATAACCAATAAAATTCCAAAACAGTTTAGTTATTGTAAACCCGTTTCCATCCCAATCCAGTAGTTCTCAACTGATTCTCCACCAAGATCTCCTATTCCATACTGAGACCTATCCCATCTTTCTAGCTGGGAACCTCCTCTGACTTCACTTAGCAATATGTGAAGGGCAAGGTCTATGCTCCTAAGACACTTGGTCACAATCAAATGTATGTAGTGCTCTACCAAAAAAACAAACAAACAAAAAAACCAGGGCAAGGATCCTGCCCTGAGGAGCTTCTACCCTATCACACAAAGTTGATGCATTGGGCAGCAGTGAAGATATGGAGACATTGTAGGTGAGATCAACCTGGGAAGCATTTGTGAAATAAATGGGTTTCCAGGAGAGGCACTGGAAGTGGGAGGCAGTTCCAAGTATAGGGGAAAGCACTTAAGACAATGCAAGTCAGAGAGTATGAGAAGGAGGCAAAGTAAGTAGTTAGGAGAGCTGGTGTGGAAGTTTTTCTCTGGGAAGCATCAAAATGATGTGACATACATTATCTGGAGATAAATCTTAACCAAGAAGGGGCAAATCCTAACTCTGACTCTTCAGTCACAGAGGATTCCTTGCCTGTAGGAGGGTCAGGGCTGAAGAAATAGGGAGGTGCATGGATGGGATGGGAGTGGGAAGGAGCCAGGTATCCTTCTCTATCCTTCTCCTGTTGGATGCCATGCAAGGGACAGCAGAGCCTCCTTCATCTCAAGACCTGATTTAATTTGTACTAGGCACCATATCAACGCTGGGATCAAAGGAGCATAAAGGTGACAAAGTTTTTAAGTGTACCTTGGTTGGACCACAAGATTCAGTCCACAGTAACCTTGGCTCCTCTTTTATTCATGTTAAGATCATTTCATTCAATTACAATTACAAATACCATGTGTATGTATGTCATCCCGCTCAATGGGCCTCTGATCCTGGTTGGGGCTTCTAGGTGCTACTGTAATAGAAATACTAATGGACCCTCTCCTGCACATGTGGCCATCGCCATATTGGTGGACACACTAGGAAATGCTAAATGCATGAGTCTTCTTCAAGACAAGTTACAAGGCCTACTGTATTTATGTATTAAGTGACCACCCAGCACTCTGGGAGTTGCATGGAATATTACAATCAGTGCATTTCATTAGATCATAAGTCCTTTTTGAGATGTGCACTCTGGGCACCTTTTATAATAGATAAGCTGTTAAGAGCATCACACTTAAGACTTTTCATTGTCACTAATTGAGCCAAAAAGGTCAAGAGAGAACCTCTAGAAAAAATCAGGGTCCTATAATGATAAAAGCAGTTGGCCCTAAATGGAAAGGCCACAAATGCAGTGATATAATTCAAGTGTTCTTCTGTACTGTTGACAGCATGTTTCCCCTTCACTGATTCAGGCAGCAGACACGCACCCCGAAAGATTACAGAACATTGATGTTAATCACTCTAAATATTTGGTTGAATGAAAATAATAAATTATGGCCCATGTGAACTTTCCATGGAAATATATATTAAAATTACATGAATGAATGCAACCATCTGAATATCATATTTACAGTGAAATGAGAGAGAACATAGCTGACAATATAGGAGCTGATCCTGCAGCACTTACTCATAATAGCAGATTCATTGAACTGAATTGTGGCCTCATTTGCACTTGTTTTACGTAGTTAATTCAAATGAGTTTAGTAGAATTAATCCTGACTTACTCAAGTGTAACCATTTGCTTTGCATTTGATTGTAATCAGAGAAGACCAAGTATGAATGTGGGTCATGAAGTTCAATGCCTGCCATGGGCCAGCACTGAGCAGGCAACCCCTTTATAGAGAGTGTTTATTGAAATGTAATGTATGAACATACTCTGGCACCAATCCTGCATCACGATCCCCTATGAGGGACTCCTGCTGCGGTGCAGAGAGCTGATGAAAGCAATAGGATTCTACCTGGGTGCAGGAGTCCATGATGGTAGTTTCTGGTGCAGGATTGTGTGTTATTTCCGGAGTTGTCTTCCACAAAATAATCGCAAACTCTGCAGGTTTCACTGAAAGCTATGGTTTGTCTACCTGGCAAGTTACTGTATGGAAAGCCAGAGTGTGAACTACTGCACAGCAAATCAGAGTGTGAACCTATAGCACGCCATCTTGCCATGCAATAATGTCCCACGCGGACACTGCTACAGAGCACTGAAAGTCCTAGAGCAATGTCACTCTGGGACTTTCAATGCATTGTAGTAGTGTCCACACAGCAAACTACTGGATGGTAAACTGGTGTACTGTAGGGTCACATCCTGACTTGCCCAGAGATATTATAGACAAGCCTAAGTGCCTAAGTCACTTTCAGAAATGGGACAACTCATATTTCACTTGGGTACTTTTGGAAATTTTATCCTTGGACTTTAAATAATTACAGTATTTGTACATTATTCCTTAAAAACAGTTTTTCAGTCTTTGTCACTTAGATAAAAGCTGCATATTAGATCATTTTGCCTAAAGTCATATCTGATATATTATCCAATGAAAAAAGAAAAAGTGGACAGCAAATATCTTTCAGTGGTAAAAGTATAGGCCTGATTCTTCACACCCTCACTCCAGTTTTATAACAGAGTGATTCCACTGATGTTCGTGGAATTACACTATTGTGTCACTGATGTTACAGACTAGAGAATTCAGTCTGCAGTGTTTGTTCTAATTATCAAACCGCTTTAAAGCAACGTTGATATTAGAGCAATACTGCCTATCAGATATGAGAAGACGTTACAAACTAAATTATTTAACAATTGGGTTTTTAACATACTGTTTTATTCAACTTGACTTGTGCTACATGAATTCAAGAAAACAACCAAGGCCTATTGTTTGCTGTGTTGTTGTAGCCGTGTTGGTCCCAGGGTACTAGGGGCAATATCTTTTATTGGACCAACTTCCACTGGTGAAAGAGACAAGCTTTCGAGCAATGCTCCTTGCTGTATCAGACATTCGGAGTCCCGGCCCTGTTCCACAACTTCTTTAGGAGATGCCTTCCTCTTATTCCACTTCTAGTTCTGGTTTACAGGGAACAAGACTCCTTATTGAACAAGTTCATCCACTTGAACTTGAACAACTGGAACTTTACCTCTTATTCTACCAACCAAGAAGCTGGGCTGCGGTGGGAAGGCAAAAAGAGGGAAAAAATCCTTCCCAGCCTCAGAAAGATGACTAGCGCAATTCCCACAGCAGACCTCAAAACCCAGTCCTACAGGAATCCCTGGGGTACGAGCTGCTGTTCTGGGAATGTAATGGTGCCTCAGTTGATGGGAAAAGATTTGTATGCCCATCCCCTTGGGTGCAAGGAGCAATGGGCTTTTGCTACACCCCTCAGACCAGTGAATCAGCTAAGCTACTCCTCTTCCCAGACCCACAAGAAACTAGGTCCCAAGAGGTGGAGGGAAGGAGGTCGGCAGGTGGTAGACATTTAAAGAAGCCACAAAACCCTCTTTCCCTACTAGGCCAGACAAAGCCCCATCCATCTCTGAGGCTACAGGGTGGGGGTGCATTTTCAAAAGTGAGTAGTGATTTTGGGTTCTCAGCTCACCTGAAAGGGGTCTGGATTTTCAGAAAGTGCTGACCATCCACACTTTCTGAAAATCAGGCTACTTTAAGCTGACTTAAGTTGGCCACCCAAAAACAGAGGCATCAAAAATCACTAGTCACTTTTCAAAACATAGGCTATGGGGTTTTTGTTTGCTTGGTTTTATTTTATTTTTATTTTTTTGAGGAAGGGTTCATTTAGTTCTAAATCTTCTGTGTACCAAATAATAGTTCTGTACAGTATTTGCTATATCCTTAACTAGAGATCCTTCTTTGAAATGAGTCATCTAAAACCCTTCATGGTTACAAACTGATTAAGCATTATTCCTTCAATTATTATAACAACATTCAGACATTCATGCTTGCCTGGATTGCTATCAGCATGTGAAGCATTCAGCATAAGCAGAGAAGTTTCTTTCAGTGGTAGTAAATCCTTTAATAATGTGGAAGTGTTATATAACCTTCTAATGCACAGCACATAAAATTCTTGTTCAAGGAAGAGGTGAAGCCATACATTTAGATAATATCTGCCTAAGCTTTTTCTCTAGATAGGAAAGAAATTATGATAGAGTATGCAAGATTTAATAAACTGATGCCGTTTTACCTTTTTATGTATAATAGCATTAATCTGCCTGGAAATCCCCAGACATCTATGCCTGCAATATCATAGACTGGATAATGTGCAAACTTGTTGGTGCTAAATTACACACCCAGGTCACCCAAACCATAGTGTTATAAAAGTGCAAAAACAGATTGGCAAAGTTGCATAGAGAAGGAGTAGAAGAAATCTCTATTTCTGTTCTGTTATGCTACATAATTGCTAGCCTTTTTGTTTTTCATTGCATTTTTCTTCAAAATAACTTTTAAATTATGATGTAAAAACAATTAAAATGGAAGTTTCAGATTTTGAAATTAAATTAATTAAATTTTTCAACAATTTCCATTATTATGAAAATGGCATTTTTCAGGAAAAGACTGAAGTATTTTTGAAGCTTTTCATTTTTCAGTATTTTTGACAGAAACTTTATGTAGAAAAGAACACACCTCCTAATTGCTCCGGGGTTTTGCATTGCCACTGTGTAAATTTTGATTGGTCACTTTCAGTCTTTTCACACAAAAAATATTTTGAAAAAGAAAGGTTACATTTCAGCAGAAGCATCTGCCCAGCTCTGCTAAGAAGTAAAAAGAAAAAAAAATTCTGGGATGCAGATGGCTACCGAGGGATCTAAGGGCAATATAGCCGGTCAACTGTGCTATGATCCTCTTTCTGAACAAAGAATAGAAGGGCTTCATGTGTGTGATGTTTAACTTGGTTTCCTTTCTGAAGGGGCTAAAAGAGAAAAAGAAAATGGCGTAGACCATGAAGGACTCCCTCAGAGACGCTGGAGTTTTAGACAACTCAGAGGCTAGTGATGGATGTGGAAGGGAGGATGGAATAATATAATACATAGGAATAGAATTAAGAGCAATGGACAAACATCCATGGGAACTTTCAACCTAGTTTCCTGATTGCAGTTCTATCTGGCCCTACATGAAGGTTATGAAAAGGAGAATGGGGAAGGAAGTTTTGGTTCATTATATCTCTCTAATTCTCCCATGTCTCAACTTTTTCAAAATCTCAGTACAGCAATTGTCTACTATTAGTTGACAGTGTTACTGATGTGTAACAAATCAGTTCTGTAGTACTTTTTTTTAAAGGACAAGCTCATTCCTATTTCTGGTTCCAGAGAACCTGTGCAAACCTATACAAATGGGCATGACTCCATCAAACCTGAATTCTCTGGAGTTGTTAACAGTGAGATTGCTCATGCAAACCAGACCCTGGAAAAACACTTTCAAACCTATTCTGAGCCATTTTGGATTGGCTCACATAGCTCTCATGCAAATGTAACCTAATACTAGTCAATTTGTCTTAGAAAAATGATGATGCAAATTAAAACTGAAAGATGACCTATATCAAGCAGTTGCAGTCTGCAGTGTGAAAATTTGTTATTAGTGTGCAATTCTGTTTATAAAATTCTTGCTGTGAATACTAATATCAGTGCCCAAGGCTGTGTGTCCAGAATTCCTAACTCAGTCATTTGCATTAATGTTCTAAGGACTGTAATATTGCATTAATCCAGGTTTCAAATTACTCAGAAACTATGATGTGGAACCCTGTATATTTCCTGTTTGTGGGAAGGTATATATACACATTATTTATATTTATGGTACCTTAGAGACTAACAAATTTATTTGAGCATAAGCTTTCATGTAGCTCACGAAAGCTTATGCTCAAATAAATTTGTTAGTCTCTAAGGTGCCACAAGTACTCCTTTTCTTTTTGCGAATACAGACTAACACAGCTGCTACTCTGAAACCTATTTATATTTAGTTATCCTACTATTTTCAAGTATTTCTTGTCATCTTTGCTTGTTATCTTGTTTTAGGTTAAAAACACAACACAAGCACAAAGACAGGTGACACACTGTTTGGAGTGGCTCATGACCATGAGTGCCTACCTCACAGCAGATTGTAAAAAAACAGGGCAGACAGCCCAAACTGGTGGTATGTTCTATAATTAGATTTCACAAACCCAGTAACAAATATGAGTATCACCTGTTTCAGTTTTACCATGAAGTCACAGGTAGTCCCCTTACGCTCTCCAGTCTATCTTGCCACCCAGGCAAGCTGTACTTAGTGATAAATGCTCACTTACACCAAATAAATAAATAAATAAATAAAAAATCACAAAATATTCAGGTTGCTTCCAGTCCCAAGAGACTAGTCATTTACTCCAGATCAATTGGTACCCTAGATCTTACACCAAAGTCACCACCTGTAGCCAATCCTGTAATAAACTAAAGATTTACTAACTCGGAAAAAAAATGAGTTATTTATCATAAAGCAAGCAAACATATACACACAAATGAGTTACTATGTATGGGTCCTAATGGTGACAGAGATGTAGCAATCTGTCCATTCACAATGTCTTTCAGTGTGGACTCAGATTGACACTGGAGATGTCTGCTTTAGCTTATTGTCTCTGGACCTGTGAGTGTTCAAACGTCAAAGAGATGATCATTTTTCCTTGTGAGGAATTTTTAAATCTTCTTCCCTCAAAAATCAAGCTCATAGTAACAGGTCCCTTCTTCATGGAGTTGGCGAGGGAAGGAATGTACTTAATGTAGTCTTTGATCCTTGATCTTGCACAATGGCTCATTTCCGTTTAATGAACAGTATTTAACTTGTTAGAGACCATCGTTTGCATTACACAAGGTTTTTTCCCTATTTGATGAGTTACATAGTTACAGACATTTACAATGCAAATGCTTGCTATCAGTTTATAACATGGGGTATAGCTGAGTGAGAACAATGCATGCAGCAGTCTACAAGCATTTTATAAAACACAAAACACATTCTTATCAACTTTACATCTAATATTTATTTTGATAATACTGGCACACAGGTAACCAAGACTGGTATCTAGCTATGCATTTGCAAGTGTTCAGTGAGGCCTGGGACCGTGGTATGAGCTGGTATCTGATCTGCCAGAGTTACAACGGGCAAGGCTTTAAAAGAGAGAGAAAAATAAGTATGGTTTGAAAAACAAATAAAAAGTGGTAATTAGGGTGAGGCTAGTAGTCCCTCTGAAATCACATGAATAAGGACTAGAAGAATCAGTAATCTATATTGTAAGATGTCCATGTAGGGATCTGTCTTCTTAAATCTCTATAAAGGCTTGTTTACACTGGAACAGTCAAGAAAGTCAATGCACTTAAACTTCACACTTTTAGTTAATTCATCTTAGCTTTCCTGAGTGTCCATACATAGACAATCCAATGTGCCTAAGAGTCTTGTATCTTTTTGGCAACATGGAACAGATCCAACTCCCATGTAAATCAATATGCCTCTTTCCATTGATTTCAGTAGAAGTTACATCGGTAATACTAGAAGACCAATAGAAATATGGAGAAAGGCTACTTTAACACATTATTGTATTCTGGGTGTTCTCCAGCTCTTCTGAGTCAGAGTCACACAAGGCATTCTGAAATGATTCTACCCTAGGGAATCCCAGAATGTGTCTCAGATAGAGTCAAGCTTCCCCTGCTTGTAGCCCACCAGATTGCTGTGGGGCAATCCAACCTCTGGATCCCTGATTGTTTTAAGCTTCTCTGGATCTCACCAGGCTGCAGCACTGTTTCTTCTCTTGGCATCTCTGTCACATTTCCTTTGCATCACCTCTTAGTTCTGTTACTCCTTCACAGAAATGGGGCCCTGCAGCCCTCCTGCCTTAGATCCCTGTACCAGTGCTGCCCCCCCATATATTCAGTGTCTTAAACACACCCACTCCCAGAATTCTACCATAGGTATAAGCCTTCTGGGTTAGTTTAACTTTTTATATAGCTGTCAGGGTTCCCTCCCCACTCTGAACTCTAGGGTACAGATGTGGGGACCCGCATGAAAGACCCCCCAAGCATATTTCTACCAGCTTAGGGTAAAACTTCCCCAAGGCACAAAGTTTTTGCCCTTGGAGAATACGCTGCCACCACCAAGTGATTTAACAAAGAATCAGGGAAAGGACCACTTGGAGTTCCTACTCCCCTCTAATACCCCGCCAAGCCTCCACACCCCCCTTTCCTGGGGAGGCTTGAGAATAAACAAGATGAGCACAGACCAACCTTGGGTTTTTTTAGGACACTAAAAAAAAAACCCAATCAGATTCTAAAAGAAACATAACTTTATTAGAAAGAAAAAAGGTAAAAGAAGCACCTCTGTAAAATTAGAATGGAAGATAATCTTACAGGGCAATCAGATTAAAAAACACAGAGTATTTCCCTCTGGGCCAAACTTTAAAGTTACAAAAAGAAAACCAGGAATACACCTTCCTCTCAGCACAGCGAGAAAATCACAAGCCAAAACAAAAATAAGCTAACGCATTACCTTGCTAGTTCTTACTCATTCAAATGGAGTTGGATTGCTTGCTTCCTTGACCTGTGTCCGGCAAGCACACAGAGCAGACAGGCCAAAACCTTCCCTCCCCATCCTCCCCCCTTCCCCAAATTTGAAAGTATCTTGTCCCCTTATTGGTCCTTTTGGTCAGGTGCCAGCCAGGTTACCTGAGCTTCTTAACCCTTTACAGGTAAAAGGATTTTGTGCCTCTGGCCAGGAGGGATTTTATAGTACTGTATACAGGGAGGTTGTTACACTTCCCATTATATTTATGACAATAGCATATAATAGTTTGCATGGATGTCTAACGTCATTGCTTTATACTTAATCAAATCCATACAAAAATAATAAACCCTACATGTATTTTCCTTCATTCCAGCTCAATACTCTCTTGGGGGACCACTAGGCCCTGCTCCCCCACAGTTATTTTGCAAGTATAGTTTTTGGCTTTTCAATTTATACTATTTACTCTATTTAATAACAAAAGAGTCTTATTCAACAGTAAATTAATACCCTATGTAAGTTTTATTAACAACTGACGCCAAATAGGTGCTAAATTTGCCAAACCTCAGCATGTCAGATTTCAACAATTATTAATTTTCATGGCTAGATCGTAAACCAACAACTTCTCCCTGTACCCCACAAATGGTAAGCTGCAATGGAAATATAGACTGGTCTCAGTGTTGCTAGTGAGTACAATTAAAGATGTATACCTGAAAACTCTATTGTGTCAGCTTCTTTAGAGCATCTAAAGAGAGAATGAGAGAAGATGAGATCATTTTCATAAGTGTAGTACTCTGATGCCTCCCTGGTAACTGGAAGCTGCAATTACAATGATTATACTGCATATTACTCTTCAAATGTATTGTAGGTCTGACATTTGGGATAGCCAATGATAGATAAAATGAAACTACAGTAGTGGCACATATCTAACTAGCAACAACTTGCAAAAAGTAGGCCATCTTGAGTTTCTGGAATATAATTTAAAACTGTAGAGCCCATAACTCTGCATCCTCTGTTTCATATCTATTATGGAAAAGAGATTCCTGTGCTCTTTCTATTGTATTTTCATGAAGGGAAAAAAAAAGGATTGAATGAATGTTCAGCATGAATAAGGTCCAATACTATAATCCAGTTCACATATATAAATACCTAATTTCTAGCCACAACGCTGTTTCTTGCTCATGTAGGAGGTTACAGGTAATAATTCATGCTTTTCTTTCACAGTTTCCTGTATTGTAACTGGAGCTGTAAATATCACAGTTACTGTTCATAGAGACTCAAAGAATGATCCCTCTTCTTGTTAGCATGCAATCCACTAATTCAGTTACTCTCAGACTTCTTCAGCCAAGGAACTTTTCCAATCCCTTGCACCCTACAACCTGTGGATGCATGTCCAATGCTTTAAGAATTTTCATCAACATGGTCTTTAATCAACATTATTGCTTCTCCTCACCACACAGACTTTTGTTGTTGTTTAGTATCCCATTCTCCCTCTAGTCTTCCTGGAACTGCAGTGCGTGGCTGGCCCTCTTGTTTTCTTTGCCCTTCTTTCACCCTTCTATTTTGCTGGTGTGGCTATGGGTAACTTGTCAGGTCTTCCCCTTTCCTCGTCATCACCACTTCTGTCAATGTTACTTATTATTGCTTTTCTTCTTCCTACCTGCTATTGCTCCTTCTCTTTTATTCTGGTTAGAGCTGTTATTGAAAATGGTGTTTGTTAAGGCAGTCACTGTTCCTGCAGCAACTCTGTTGGTGCTGCTACAGGAATGATGAGGAACCTAGTAAGTGGCCCCAGAAGGACCTGCTAGATTCAAACAGGTTGTCTATGAAGGCTCTCCTAACTACTTCAGTACACCCACTTCATCTGGGAATGATTAGTAGAGCCACATTACCTCTGCTCTGTCCCTGACTTCATTATTGCTGGACAAAAAAATAAACATGGCTACTGGTTTGTTGTCATGGGGAACAAACCAGAGTTAAAGTTAGGAAGAATGCTAGAATAAAGTAAGAATTCTCTGACCCCGGCCTCCCACTTATCCTTGGTAGATGTGAGGAAAAACCTCTGTGTGCTTACAGAAGAGGTCAAAGCCCAGAGATATCCTCTCCCCCACCCAGATGTGGGTCAACAGCCACAGGACTGAACTGAGCCTAGGTGTCGGAGAATAGAGTTGCTCCTTTGGAACTCCAAGAAAGTCACTGCAGCTACTGTTTTCTATTCTGGTTCTTACACTACCTTCATCACTGAACCATCTGAACACCTTCCAGTAATGCATTAAGTGCTTTCAGGATCTCTAACAGGTAAATCATGAGGAATAGCTGAAACATAATCCTAACCAGAGTGCAAGCCCTGAAATGTACTGTATTAGCACATACTGTAGGTAATATCATCTAGAGAGACAAGGAAACAATATGATTAAGGGCTGGATTGTGACACCTTCGCACATACTGATTAGTACCTTATTCCACAAGAAGTCCTACCGAATTCAATGGAATTACCAGGAGTGCAGGGTGCTATTCAAAATCTGAGAAAGGGTATCACAATCTGACCCCGAGAGAGCAAGACAACTATTACTAGTAAACTTTTTCCTGATGTATCTAACTTAAGTTTTTATTTTCCCAATGGAGGGTGGAGAAAGGGGGAAAGACAGCATGCCATGATTAAAGCTGGCACACAAGTTACGCCTTCCAGCTCATTTTGATGATACAATGAAGAATATATGTGGCAAAGTGTCTAGTTTGGTAAAGCTTCCTCCAGAACAGTGGTAACAAGAAGTGGTGATTTGAAAGGCAAAGTAAAGGAATTTGCTTTCATTTTCTTCCAATAATGGTACCCTATAGAGAGAAGATAAAACTTAAAAAATCCAAGGACATACTAATTACACAAATTATCAAAAGACAATTCAACTATGTTTTGCTGAAACTGGGTTGATATATTTGCTTTTAGGTAATTGTGTGATAAGTGGCTTTTTTCTTTTCCTTTGGGTGTTTGTAGGCTCATTTCTCTAATTTAAACAACTATTTTACTGTAGTTTATTTAATTTACTATTGATGTACAACTGGACAGCAGATGCACCAAGGTGTTTTATATACCTACTTGAAAGTTGGTAGCACACTTCAGGTCTATAGTCTCATTCATGAGCCCATAAAAATGACTCACTTCTGTTCAATAAATCATTGCAGATTGGCATTATGCAAAACCTGGAATATCTGATTTGTTTTTCTTTTTGGCACAGTTGTAGTTATTCCTGCATTCCCTCTGTGTTCTGGTTGTACACTGTATATTTACTGAAAAAGCATTTAACAATCCTAATGTATATGTTGTATATCATGATATGTGGCAGTATTTTCGAGGGATACCATTGCAATGTGAGTAGCTTATCAGATGCATTTTCCCATTTTATTTTAATTTTTAAAGTTATCTAAGGCCTTGATTGATTTACAGATTTAAACTTTTATTCTAGTATTTCTGTCCAGGAGTCCATTATATCCAAGATGACTATCCAATCTCTGATGATGTAATGCTGGAATTTTGCCTTCCATATTAGACATCCAGAGTTTGGTAGCTTTACTTATAACCTTCCATCATGTCAGTTTCTCCAGGCTCTACCCTGTGATGGGCAACTGCTCTCATCACCATGTTGGCTGCAACATATTTAAAGATGGCCAACCTATATTCAGGACTCTCTCTTAGAAATTTGATTGCAGAAGAAAGGTTTCTTCCTGAATAATCTATTAGGTAAACAATAGCAACCTGTCATCTTAAATCTTTAGAGGTCCACCAGTTCTATTGTAGATATCTGTTGGTCTGCTGGCTCCTGGAGGAAGTGCGCACCAGGAAAGATCTTGCCAGGGCTTCAGACTAGGCAATATCATGTGTCCAACACTGGGGAAACACATGATTGTGTTGGAAGGACTCAAGAAGAAGTTTCACCAGTTCAGAGGCTTCTTTTAATTCTATTGTTTCATGATAAAGCTGGGGTGGGGAGAAGCCGTTCTAATCCTCTGACTTAGTTCAGATGTGAATTTTTATTCAAAAGTACAAACTAAGAAATAAAGTCCATTCTCGCAACTATGAAGTGGCACACAAGAAGAGAACTGAAGAGATAAGGAGGGAGAATAATGAGTTGAAGCCAAAAACTGGTAGTGGAATGTAAACCTGTTTAAGGCCTTTAATGCTGCTGCTTACACCAGAAATATCACATTCTAGAAATCTCTAATCCAACAGCAACCATTTTATACAAACCAGGATTAAAAAAAAAGTTGCACTGAAAGTACTGTTTTAGTGGGTGTTGGTCCTGCTTTGAGCAGGGGATTGGACTAGATGACCTCCTGAGATCTCTTCCAACCCTAATATTCTATGATTCTATGATTGGGTTCTTAACAAAATTCCTTAGAAACCCATGGGTTTCTTCTGACTTACCCATTGCTATTTGCCACTGATAATATTTTAGAGGCCCTAAACTGAGTACTATACACAATTTCTTGCTTTCATGGTGTACATGAAATACATTAAGTTTCCAGTTACTGCTCAACAGACAGAGCAATCAAAGAGTTTTTCCTCTGTGAGAGTTCCACAGTATAACTGAATCATTAACTGCACTCATTTGTCTCTTCCCACAGGAAAGAAATCGATAAAAATATGTTTGAAAAAAATGAGAAGAATGATGAGAAGGATTTGATTTAAAGGGACTTAAGGAAGGAAATCCAGAGAGTTAGGGCTATCACTTGACCATAACTCTTCCTATTGTGCTCAGTGTCTCAGAACAATGGGTAATCTTACATATCATATGGTTGGAAACTCCAATAAATTGACACAATGGTGTAATTATAGATGCAGAGGCATCCGTTATCAGAAGCCAGCTTTGTATATTCTATATCTCGGTATACTTATTGGTTCCTATGTGTAGTATTTCTGCAGCATTTATATTCTATTTTGTTCCAGGTACATAAATAAAACTTGCCAAATTTATTCCTGTGGGTGTAACTGATCCAAGTCCAAGGACTTTCTAAAGGAATAGGAAGGATTGAAACTTGGCTGGTTGGGGTTTTATTTGTGACAGCGTAGCGAGATAACAGACCTGGTTTAAAAGATTATTTAGCTGAGAGAAGAACTGTGTTAACTCTCTGCTGGCAGCCAGTCCATATGTAGGCATCTCAGGAGTGACAGAAAGACAGAGTAACCCCCAGCCAGACACTCTATAGAGGGGAGGGAAGAGGAGGAGAGGAACACAGAACTCAACCAAGGACCTGACTCCCAAATAAAATTGGAAAGGAGAGAAAGAGACACCCCCCCACACACAACCAATCTTATCCTCTGAGGTTATGAGTAAAGACAGAAGAGTACTTCTTGCTCAGAAATTTCATCTATCAGTCTGGGGAATGGCACAAATATTGAAGCTGTTGCGAGTAGAATAGATAAGGGAGAGCTCAGGGTAAGGTGCAATAATGTTAAAGAATTGTAGAAAAAAGGAAAAATAAGCTAACAATATGTTTTGCTAAATAGCTAATTTGTGAGTGGGGGAAGGGAGGAAAGGCACTTACAGTAATTGATGTGACCGAATCAAATGTTACTAATATAGTAAAATAATAACCATAATAGAGTTTCTAACAGAGTATTGGATCTAAAGAGAAAATAAAATAGTTACACATACTGAACAGCATAAAAGTGTAAGATTAAAAAAAACTAAAATAAAAATTATGAGTGAAATCCTGGTAACAATGAAGTCAATGAGAGTTCTGCCATTAATTTCAGTGGAACCAGGAGGTTGCCCATATGCATATTGAGGTCTAGAATTTCAAACGTAGGGTTCCTGGTTTGGGCACAAATAATTGCAGTTACAAGTTAAGATTTTATATGTCTAAATATATGAGTAATAGGCACTTCAAATACAATGCTTTTTAAGTGACAAGAATTGTGCTTCTGCACAAAATTCTGGGACCAGAATTGTTTATGGCATTGTTTGTCCCCACAAAAATTGCAGGAACCAAAAAGGACAGCCAGTAAAGACTGGTCTGAAAATTTAGCCCTGAAGCATTAATCATAAAGGCAATTGTCAAGGTTCCTTCCCCACTCTGAACTCTAAGGTACAGATGTGGGGACCTGCATGAAAACCTCCTAAGCTTACTTTTACCAGCTGAGGTTAAAACTTCCCCAAGGTATAAACTATTTTACCCTTTGCCCTTGGACTTCCACTGCCACCACCAAACGTTTATCTGGGTTTATTTATTAGGAAAGCGTTGTTTGGAAACGTCTTTCCCCCCAAAATCCTCTCAACCCTTGCACCTCACTTCCTGGGGAAGGTTTGGTAAAAATCCTCACCAATTTGCATAGGAGACCACAGACCCAAACCCTTGGATCTTAAGAACAATGAAAAAGCATTCAGTTTCTGAAAAGAAGGATTTTAAAAGAAGTAAAAAGTAAAAAAGAATCACCTCTGTAAAATCAGGATGGTAAATACCTTACAGGGTAATTAGATTCAAAACATAGAGAATCCCTCTAGGCAAAACCTTAAGTTACAAAAAGATACACAGACAGGAATATCCATTCTATTCAGCACAGCTTAATTTCTCAGCCATTTAAAGAAATCATAATCTAACGCATATCTAGCTAGATTACTTACTAAATTCTAAGACTCCATTCCTGTTCTGTCCCTGGCAAAAGCATCACACAGACAGACCCTTTGTTTTTCCCTCCCCCGAGCTTTTGAACGTATCTTGTCTCCTCATTGGTCATTTTAGTCAGGTGCCAGCGAGGGTATCCCAGCTTCTTAACCCTTTACAGGTGAGAGGATTTTTCCTCTGGCCAGGAGGGATTTTAAAGGGGTTTACCCTTCTCTTTATATTTATGACAGCAATTATATGGCAAAACTATTGTATTATGTTCTCTTAAATCTTGTCATTCATAGCTGGGGTCTGGAGATATTGATGGAGTTTGTTATCAATGAAAAGGTCTATAGATTTGTTTCAAAGCTATGCTGTGCTAAGCTATTCAGATCAGAGGGTAGTTTGGACACTTGTCTAGTGGTATCATCATTATTACACATTGAGCTCATTTTGTTTATATGGTACTATGCAAATGCATCAGAAGATATAGTCCTCCTTGCCCAAGGAATTTATAATCTAATATAGACATATAACACATCAGGTGACTACTCAAGCTTGAAGTGGAACAAATCTCTTGAGCAAAAATTGTTGACAGTCCAGATAGAAAAGTTTATCTTTTCGGGAGCAGTTTGAAGGAAACTTCGTTTAAAGCAGGTGGCACCTCATATCACTTGGGGCTAGATGCACAAAGGGACTTAGACACTTAATTGCCACTTTAGGCACCTAAATCCCAGATTTAGGCACCATTAGTATTTACAAAACCCTTGCTCAGTTGCCGGCTCACACTGTAGGGGCTTACGTTTTTGCAGTAAAAATTTCCTGGGTGCCTATATTTCTGCCTCTGGACATGTTCACTGCAACCTCACTCTAGACTATCAGATACCTAAGTTTCAGTGCAATTCTCAAACTGGGTAAAGATAGGTGCTCCTCTGACTAACTTGCCTGTGGGGACCAATCTGGTAGGCATGCTCCATGCACATCTAACGCCACAAAAAATAGCCCCATGGGTGGGGAGGGGAAGAGGACCTGCTTTTATAACTTTTAGCTCAGTTCAAGTCCCCCTACAGCTGATGAGGAGAAGAGATTTGAAAAGGGATCTGCCAGGTGCATGTCCAAACCACTGCCTACAGAATAATGTAATGTGGGGCTCCCTCAATCTCTGTTACTGAAGCTTTTCCACTTGGGATAAATAATTAATACTTTAACTATTTAATGTCAGGGTTTTGAGGGAGAGAGAGAGAGACTGACTGACTTTATAGCCTGGAGGTTAGAGTATTCACTCAATAAATGGGCAACCCAGGAGCCAGTCCCCCTGTTTCAATTACTCCTTAATGGTTTATCCAGAGAGGGGCAGGATGCAGGATGCACTCCTCTTCTTGGCATCTCTCATTGGCTAGCTTAGGCCACTGTGTTCCTAGTGTTCTGGTTCTGTGAATCCCACTCTTAGGCACCGGTCTCCGTCTACCATTGTATGGGAAGCTGAGCACCCAACTCGGGCTTTGTGAATCTTAGTTATTTTATAAGTATCTAAAAGAAAGGCACGGCAACATCTAAGTCCCTTTGTGAGTCTAGTCCTTAGTGTCCAAATAAATTAATAAAATAAGAGCTATACTCTGCCTTCAAAATACATACGTACACTCCCATTGAAGTGCAAAAGCTGTGTGCACCTATCAGATAGCATTATATTGCTCTTCCATAAATCAGACAATACAATAGGTATGGAGTTACAACTTGTTCTGATAAATCATGATCAGTCACTGAATGTGCAGATGTGACTTGTTACAATTCAAAAATCTGGAACGAATTGTGATGGTTGTAACCTTGAGAAGGGAGTGAGTCTCTTTATCTTTCTGCATTGGAAAGAGACAAATCAGACATCGATAAGGACAAGCTTTAGAAATAAATGTATGTTGCATCAGTTTCAACTCTATGAAAACAGATTTTTTTTAAACAGCTCCCTTTTTTTTATAACTATGTGCAATTGTATGCCCTTCTAAGTCATCTAGAAGGACAAAGTAACCTTACAGCATCTGTTGAGTTGTATGACAGTGAATGCAGGGGGGAAAAAATCACTAAAGTTATAGATGACACACACAAATGAGTTCCCCACTTCATTGTGTGCAAGTGCTTGTTACAAATATCCACAAAAAGCAGATTTCATGAATTCATCTCTTCAGCATATGCAATTAACATTCCAGTCCAAACTAAATGAATTATTAGCTCACAACTCTTGCCCAAGATATATAGATATATCAACCACTCCCATTCTTTATCTTTGTTGGAACTCAGTAAGAATGGCATTTAGAGTAGGTCATTTGTCCTGGGAAAATCCAGGGATGCAATTGACTTATTCTGTACTTTAAAATGATTTATCCTTTTAGCGTCATTTAGTCAGAAAGGAGACTGTGATTTTAAGCAATGTTGTTTGTAGTCTTGTCTGAAGTTTCTTGTAATTTTCTTGAATTCATTCTCAGTTTTACCAGTGTAAATCCCCTGGACACTTCAAAATCTAATTGGATTTGGTCTGTGTCATGAATTGAGTGCATGTGTGTGTATATCTGTATCTGTCTATATCTATCTATTTATCTATGAATGAGTTTTGTATCCTGACACATTATCTTTCACCTACCTTTTAAGTTGAAGTGCCAATTTATATAGCAAAATATAAATATTATGGGGGCATTGACTAGGTCAGGTTATTTCCTTTAATTAAGATCTGGAATGAGCAAACTGGTTTGTATAAATTAAAAACCAACTTGAACTTTTACCACCTCAAGCTTGAATTTTATCTTATTTATAAAAGTTTGGGCAATGGGAAGTTAAGGGGAAATGCATCAGAGAAGTTTATGGAAGCACAGGATAAGTATCTGAAAACTAATTTGGCAATGGCTGAGGAGGAGGAGGATAATAACCTCCAAAAAACATGAATTACAGCATTAGAAGAAGTTCATAGATGATGCAGATGGGGAAAACCAAGGGAAAGAGGGGAGTGGTGGTGGACTGATGGTAGCAATGTGAAACGAGAAAATGGCACATAAAGAAAAAGAAATGAACCCCTTGAATACAAAGCGAATTAAATACAAAGAAGCAAAGTGAACTGCTGAGCAGGCAGTGAAGGCCAAAAAGAATGCCTTGGATGACCTCTACACACTATCCAAACTATCCATAGCTAGCTAGCAAAAACGATCTGCAGCATTGCAAAAATGAGATGCAAAGGGAAGGAGGATGGTATTGCAAAATCCATCATTGTAAATGATGAGCAAGGGAAGCTGCTAGTAACACCTGAACAAGTGAAGGAGAGGTGGAAACAATACTTGCAGAGTTTCTTAAATAAAGCAAACCCCTTTAGGGAAAAGTTGCAACATGTGATCCTAATGTGGTATCTGAGGCTCACATAATGGACGAAAGATGAGAAATGCAGTGCAGATAATGAGGAATGGTAAGGCACAGGACCCAATGAAGTGACAACAGACGTCTTGAAAGTCTTGGTGAAAGATGGATAAAATGGATGAGCTGAGTGGTTAAAGCCATTTGGCAAGACAAGAGAATTCTTAAAGACTAGTGCAATTCTATCTTAGTCCCAATACATAAGATGGGAAGCATCCCTGAATGTGGAAACTATTGAGAGGTAAAGCTATTGTTGCATGGGATGAAGATATAGGAATGCAACTTGAATGCTAGGATTAGGAGTATGGTGGAACCCCTCATTGAACAAGAACATTTTGGTTTTAGGAAAGGATGAGAAAGTTTTACAGATGCCATGTTTGTCACTCAGTAAGTGAAAGAGAAGCGGCTCGAGTACCAACAGGATAGATTCTGGGTTTTTATAGACCTAGAAAAGACATATGATCAAGGGGACAAAAGGATGCAGTGTTAAAGAAATATGGAGTGTCTGAGGATTTAATAACTATGGTGACTATCCTATATAGATCACCTAAAACAGTGATCTGAACATGTTTTGAAATGACAAGCCCCTTTGATGTTAAAGTTGAACTACACCAGGGATTGGCCCTCAGTCTGCTGCTGTTTCTAATATTGATTATATCAGCAGGATTTAGGATGGAAAAAGGTGAAAAGTTGCTATATGCAAATGCCATAGCAATAAAGTTATGCTCAAAAGAAGACCTAGAGGAATAATAAATATTAATATGACCAACTAAACTGGCATGGGATGAAAATGAACATGACTAAGACGGAGGTCATGTGAATCAGTAGAGGTACCAAATGGAAACTGGGTATAAAGACATTATTGGAGCATGACTAAATCAGATGGACCAGCTCAAGTACCTAAGCAGCTGGGTCACAGAAGATGGAAAGTTTGAATGTAAGATATAGTCCAGACTGGGGAGTGCTGGAAGAGTGTGGAATTAACACCTCAGTTGTTGTGTATTACAAGAATTAGCCACTGAGACTAAAAGCCCAGCTGTAAAGACCACTGGCACCCCCTGCTATGCTGTATGGTGCAGCGGCATGGGTGGTAAAACGATGGCAGAGTCAACACCTACAGGTGTTCAAGATGCACTGTCTTCAAACAGTAGAAAAAAGTTGCACAAAGGGGCAAATTTTGAAATGAAAACATTAGGATGGAATCAAAGTTTGTGACGAGGATGACAAAATCCAAGAAGTGCAAATCCATTGGTTCAGACACATGCAGAGGACGAATGAAGGGGACCTGGAGAAAATAGCATGGCAGGAGAGGGACCTCGAGGAACTACTAGATGGATTGCATCAAAGAAGATGGTAAGCAAATGGACCTTTAGTGCTGCCTCAGGCAGATGAAGGGGGTAGATGCTTGCACAACAAACCAACCTCAGATGGTGGGATAAGGGGAAGAAGAAGGCTGAGCTGGTTTATTTTCCCATTTCTTCATGTTATTTTTCAAGCCTCTGCACTGCTGGGTTCTGGCCAGGATGGGACCAAAGTTAAAAGTGGTTAAATACAGTAAGCAGATGTTCTAATACTTCCAGCATTTGGGGTGGGGTGGGGATATGAAAGGGGGAAATTAAGAACAATTTATGTGCTCCTGAATCTACATAATCATTCAGATTATCTTCATCATCACTACATTTGCTGTTTGGGGCAGGGACCATCTTTTTGTTCTGCGTTTGTACAGCACGTACTCTAATAGGGTACTGGTCTATGACTGCAGCTTCTAGATGCTACCGCAATACAAATAATACCAATCTGGACTAAATATTTTGTATTTGTGATCATGTTTAATAGACAAAGAAGGGGACACAGCATGATTTCTGCCCTGGTAGGATTGCCCGTCTCCTCTCACTTATCTTTCTATTCCAAGTTCACGAGCACAACTCTCATTTTCCTTCTCTTCTTCCTTTTCCATTCTCGGGATGCAATGATAAGAACATTGGCAAATTATGGGATGGCCCTAGGGTAGGCATTAATCTAAAGCAGCACAGCACTGAATATTTTCAAGTTTTCAGTGTTTTTTTGTTGTGTGGTGAAGGCCACTTCTTTGTCTCCTAGGGAGGAATAATCTGCTCTTGAACACATGTACTGCCTGATAATATTAATTGCCTACCTACATCCCGGGCCTCGTGTACTCCACAGCACAATAGGGCCAGGTGCAGTGAGCAACCCTCTGCTCATAAGCAAGAACCCCTCAGTTCTGCAAGGTAATTTATTCTGTCTCCATGAACTACCTTTTGTTCACATCCCTTCCACGCTTACAAAAAACATGCCTTACAGGGGAAAATATTCATTAATGTAAAATTAATCAATAATTAATTTCAACAGTTATTTTTGATTATGTTTTTTTTGCTATGTTCTCTTGGAGGCCCAACTCCACACCTCAGGCCGAGGATCACACAATTTAGTTGGGGTAGCATGGCTCAGAACCATTCCCTCTCTGTGTGCCAGGTAGCTTCAGAAATTCATTGCCCCAGACTCTGGCTGGTACACTGTTCTCAGGCAACCTACCTGGCCAATTTACCCATGTTGTTGCCCATACTTAGCAGAAACAGGACTCCTGCTCTGCTTCCGTGACCCGCTTCCCGGTTGTATTGAACAATGCAGCGAATGTAGCAGACTTAGCTAGTACTCGGCATGACTAAGGGTGTTGGAATCTGGGCTTGTGAAAATGGTCATGAAGTGTCACTTCTCTTATGTTTGATGTCCCAATTCTGTGTACCTAATTACCAATATTTTATTTAATTGCTTCTTGCTCAGTTTTATTTATAACAGTCCTATTAGTTCCTTTGAGGCACATTAAATTCAATTTACATGATAAAACTTGTTTTGCAATAGGGTTGTATGGATACTACTTACTATCATATAATTTTTTCTATGCTTTTCCCACGTGAAAGACATTGTTACAATGTTATCCATGGCTGGGAAAAAATGAATATTGTATCCGTACAAAATCTTAAACTGTCTCAGGTCTTTCTACAAAAAGGGGAGAGACATAACAGAAGAAAAATAAATAAAAAATAAAAAGACATAAAATTATTAAAAACATGATAAAAATCATTTTCCTTTCCTTTTCTTTATTTTTAATTGATATTTGGAGCTCTATAGACCACCTAGATCCAAGCTGAATATTGAGAGTCTGGGGTCTAAAGGACACAGCAAATAGCATAGCATGTTGATCTCATTGCAGTGGTGGTTTCTATGCAATAAGGAGGGATTTTTCCTTTCATATATCATTCACAACTAGACGGACTGATTTCACATCATCTCAAAATATAGTCTTAGCATAAAGAAAAGAAGAAAGAAAAATCTATCTTTTGTTGTTTTGATTATTAGCCACATTGAGCCTAGCTTTCATTTCCCCTGTCCTACATCCCAGGCTCCATTGATAGCAAAGGTTATGTAAATAGGAGAGAGAAATAAATACAGCATTTTCTGCTGTTTTCTGAAAGTTATATCTATTGTTTATGCACACACAGCACGCATATATCACTTTGCTGGTATATCCAGAAATGCATTGATTACTGTGTTTCCTTGCCTGTGTTTTTGTCCCAGTTAAGATGATACCACAGGCACAAGGGCATTTAGGTGCCCAGCTCCCACTGAAAGTCAATGGGAGTAGGGAGCTTAATGCTTATTTGTGTCTTTGAAAATCTCCACCTTCTATTTCTCCACTGATGCAGCACAAAGGAATCGGAGCATGACAACAAATCAAAACCAAGATTTCCAAAAATAGGAGTATAATCCAGACTCCTAAATCAATATTTTGACCCCAGCCCAATGGTGCCAGCACTGGGGTTGGGGGGGAGGGTGCAGAGGAGCCATGCCCCACCCTTTTTAATATGAGCATAGTTTGGCCTTTGCCATTTTTTCCATTTTCAAAAATATAGAGCACCCAGTAGCTCCCACTGACCAATACTTTTATAAATGGGGCAGATGCCTCAGCATGGATTTAGGAGCCTGTGTTTGGGCTTCTATTTTTGAAACTCTTGCACCAGTCATATTCAATGTTGTTGATGTTTTCTCAGCTTATACAGTATTAACCCAGTTGTGACTGGGTTTACCAACCTCACATTAAGGATGAGGCAATAAGGTGACCGTCTTTTCAAAAGTCAAAAGCAGGATATATGCAGGAGTCCCACCACCTCCATGGACTAGCCCTTGCTGCTTCTCCTCCTCCCAAGGCCCTGCCCCCAGCCAGGCCAGAATCCAGAGCCAGGCTGTAATGGGGCACCTGCCCCACACTGGATTCTAAGGGGCTAGTAGAGCCCTGGGGAGACTGCACAGGAAGCAGCCAATCAGAGAAGGGCTGAAGGGAGTAGCCAAGCAGGCCCATATAAAAAGGGAGCTGCAGGGCAGAGGAGGGCAGTTCTCTGCTTGGAGCCCAGGGAAGGAGGACGGCATCTCTGGAGGGCTGAGAGAACTTCCAGCACCCTGGACAGAGAAGCGCTGCTAGCAGGGACTGGGGAAGCGGGAGACAGCCTCTGGCTGGCTGCTGGGGTTTGCAGGTTGAGGCCCTGAGGCACAGGGAAAGAGGATGCCGAGACCATGAGGAAGTGGCCAGACAATTAGCTGCAGTAGTCACTAAGGGAAGTGGCTGAACAGTGGACTGCAGGTCCCCCAGAAGGGGAGTGCACAGTGTGCAGCAGAGCTGGAGGGCTGTGTCGCTGAAGAGGACACTGTGGTCCTTGAAGAGATGTGGGTCCTAGAACAGGAGTGACAGTGGCGAGGCACTAGCTGAAGAGGGCGCACTACCATGCAGAGCTAATTCCCAAGACAACCAGCAGGAGGCGCCATAGTGGTGGGGGAGCCCCATTACATGGGCCTTGATGAGAGCTGCCTAAGGAGCCCGGCCACTCTGGGGAGCTCAGATCCTCCACCTGCCCTTGGCAGGGGGCCCGAGAGCAACCCTGGCTCATGACCCTGTCCCCCCAAATATGCTGATCTTCAGGACATGCTTCTTTGTAATTACGCTATTAGCCCTTTGGGGAAAGGACTAGCTCTTCCTGCGTGTTTGGCATCACCTAGTATGAGCGAGTCCTCATCCTGACTGAGGGCTTTAGGTGCTACAAGAATACAAATAATATTACTATTATTACAAATAATAATTAAAATAAACTGTTGGGAGTGTTCAGTGGATGGGAGTAGGTGAAGGAGGAGGCTTAGTTTTGGAGCCACATTATTGTTGGGGTTTTTTTTTAGTTTTGGATGTTTGTCCAATTTTGGGAATAATAATGATTTTTATTTACATATTATGTTTGTGCACCTAGAACTCAGAATGTGTGCATTTTTAATAAATAAGAATAAAGAGATCATGTTTGTGATAGGAGTCAGCACTTAATAAAGAAAAAAGTTCCTCTCTATTTAGTGAGATTGTACTAAATAATGGTCTTTTTTTATTACGGTGAAGCTGCTCAGACCTTGGCCTCAATTCGACAAGGTACTTAGGCATATAAGAAGTCCAACTTAAGTCAATGGACTACTCGCTTGCTTAAAGTTACATGTATTTAAGCATCTTGCTGAAGTGGGTCCTAAAACACCAATTAAGTTCTTAAAAAATTACGCATAGTGTAAAAATACCTGCTTATTTATGACAAATGAACCCTTTGCTTCCTGGCCGCATGAAGTTCTTAGTGAATGTATCTTTGACAGAATAGCCAAAAGGAATGGCAAAGTTTGCCTTGCAGGTGTTGCTCCTGATTCAGTTACGTGGAGAGCACTGTGTGGCATCTCTACATGCCTCTTCCACATATCCTCCTCCAATCTGTTTTAACAAAGCCTGGGCAGGGGCAGGACAGCTAGGGGAAAAGCTGGGTGTTCACAGTTGGCGCTCCTGCGGGAGGCAAAGGAATGGAGCCAAGCACATCTGACCCATCTCCCGAGCAGTTTCGGCTTTTTGAAGAAAAATTGCAGGGAGGAAAAAGCCCCTAAACCAAAGGAACTGAAGCTGGTAGGAGCAGACACAGCAGCAGGTTCTGCAAGAGGGACCACTGGATATTGATGATGCCATCAGGCTGTTTTCTACAATTTTCATTAGCTATTCACTCCCCTATACTGTTTGCTCCAACCCTCTCCGACCCCCTCCATCAGTCTCTCTTCACCTTAACCTCAATCTACTTCCATTCACTCCTCCTCCTCCTATGCCTTATCCCCATCCCTTCCATGGACCATCTCCATTCCCTTTTCTTTCCATTTAGCAAACGTCCTCTGAACCCCTCCCTTCCAAAATCATAAAATTAACATGACATTTGCAAAGGGTCACTGTCTGTATGTTCTATCCCTATCCCCGACCCTTTTTCTATTTTGTTTATGTGGACTGTAAGATGTTTGGGGCAGGTACTGTTTATTATGCTGCTTTATAGTGCCCAGCACACAAAGGTTTAGTTCTTGTTTGCACCCTGGACACGACCATAATACAAATAATTACTAATAACTAAAACAAACAAGCCAGGATCTCTCTGTGTGTGGCATGGTGGTGGAGAAAGGGGGTTGGAACTGGGGTGTGAATCAGAGGGCAGATGAAGATTTGGAAAAGTTGGAAGACTTTTCTTTTTAAAGTAACTGATTTTCCCGCTAATACATAAATCCCAATGAGGTGCAGTACTTTACTGTAAGAATAGATGTGGAAGAATACTTCAGAAAAAAGGGTGTTAATATTTTTTCTTAGAATAGAAAAGCTTAAAATGAACTCATTATAGGCTTCTATATTGCACATAAACTAATGAAAGTTCTGTCACAGTTTTGCAAAAGTCCAGATTTCCAATGCACTTAGACAGCCACTACAGAGCAAAGCTCTGCAGAGACGTCAAACACCTAATCCCTCTGAAAACCTTTAAGAGCAATGTCTCTTTGCACTGTTTAGTGCTGAGCATCAGTTTTCCTAGCCGCCTACTAAAGGTAAACCTTAACAATCCACTTATCATTTATTGGGTTGTTGATGGAAAGTAATATAAAAACATCAGTTTAGAAAACGATCTTGTCTGTATCTAACCTGCAAAATTTTCAAAACTGTAATTTCCCTAGTGGGAAATCTATTTCATTGGGAAAATATTACTATATATGTTGGCTACTCTTCCATGAATTATAGCCAAACTTTTGCATAACATTCTGGCATTTTACACAAATTAGAACCTGTACCAATGGATCAAATATATGACATTAAAAAACAAAACAAAACATAAAAACAACCCCCGCAAAGTTACTCCCTCATGCTATTAACCTTGCTCTATCCTTGTTGTTGAAATGAATGGATGCAGTGCAGTATACAGTTAGTCCTGCAGAGGAGGTTATTTTTTCAACTAATGATTTTTTATTTTACAAATTTAAATGATAATCCTAAATGATATACAGAATTGCTATCTTCCCATAAATATTGGTCTCAATATAAACTTTGAAAGCCACTAGTTCTCTTGCTAAGCGTTTCTCCTTATTTCAGAAATTGCTTTACTTTGCAAAAGAGGAATGTGGAGTTCACTTGGAGAAAATATATGTCTTGGGGGCATTTTACAATGAATGACTTGCCTTTCTAACTGGAAGTGCTTATACTATATTGAGAAATGGATATACATTGGGTGGTTACCAGCAGTTCACTTTGTTGTAATTTCTAAAATGGAGCTTCCTGTGTTTCAGATAACAATTGATTTTTTTAAAATAGTATTCCGTTACCTATACAACTTGTTTTATATTGGCTCCTCCCTCCCCCAAAGATGCTTAATTACCTTTTGCAATAGTACACAGAATTAAATTATACAGTTGCTAGATATGTGGTTTCCAGTATCCATTAATGTCTGCAGGGGGAAAGAAAGATATTGAACTTAGATGCTTTTTATTGCAGACACAGTAACTGAGAGATAATCATTCCCAGTGGTAAAATTCAGGTCTCACTTTCAATAAATGACTATTTATATGCAGGAAACTATGTTAAAACAATGTTGAGGGTTTGGCTTTATCCACTGAAGTTAGGAAACTGAGACTTATGACTTAAAGTTTATCTGTATGAATGTCCTGTTGTGCCTAAGTATTACATATCACACAATACTGTACTGTGTGAAACAGATTCAGTTTTCTTCTGAAGCCCCCTGAGAGAGGATTAAAAACCTCAATGACTAGACATCGTAACCAAAATTCAAACCAAAATTTTAAACCTTCACTCTGATTCTTCTAGCATGTGTGGGTTTAAGACTCTGTAGAAACTCATTAATATAGTGGGCTGCATTTTATAATCCCTATGCATGCAAATCTCCTATGGATTCCAATTGGAATTATTCATACAAAATTATCATATGATTGATCCTTTACAGCTCTATTCCCCCTATGCTATGTACTCATTACTCTCACTAACATCAGTTGGAGTTAACCTTGCATATGGAGGTAAAATGATAGTTTAGGGTCCAATTTTGCCAGCCAAGTATGTGACACAAATCTGGCTAATACATAAATAAGCCATTTAATTCTTGAAAGTTTACTCAGTTCTTACTTTTTGGTGGAAGATAGGGCCTTGAAAGAGTGCAGATTATAATAAACAAAATGGTTCTGATTAAGAGTTTACTTTTTTTCTCTGCTCTAATTATATGGATTGGAAGGAAAGAAGGAACAGGGAGTATGTCCTCCTCCACTGTACCCCATGTAGCCAGCAGTACAGTATCCCCTGCTTCCCTCAGATTGGCAGAGGCCCCGGGGGGGTTTGCCTTCCTCTGCAGCATGGGGCATGGATCACTTGCAAGTTTAAATGAGTGTAAATGCTGGATTCTAATTGAAGTCTTTAAATCATGATTAGAGAACTTCAGTAACTCAGCCAGAGGTTATGGGTCTATTACAGGAGTGGGTGGGTGAGTGAGGTTCTGTGGCCTGCAATGTGAAGGAGGTCAGACTAGATGATCATGATGGTCCCTTCTGGCCTTAAAATCTATGAGCTCTAGGTGGTAGGTGGGGAGTGGGCATGTGGCTGTTGATCAGAATGCAAAATGTTCTCAATGGATTGGAGCCTTGGTATAGCCTATGAATCTTTACATGACCTGCAGGAGTTCTCTGACAGAACTGCACCTCTGCTCCCCAGGGCAGTATTTATCTTTAAATGATCCAACCGCTCTTGCACTGCCATCTGATCTGTAACTTGAAGATGATATTTCATTTTGGACATATATGTTAACAGCATTGGTTAGATTTGTTTACACTGTATCTATTTGCTTTAAAATGTCCCCTGTTAGGGGGCTTATTCCTTCACCCACTTACTTCCCTGGTTCTTCTCGCATGAACAGAGAGCAACAATACCCGAAGTCCAAAGGTGCAAACAATTCGATGTTTATTGGGGTGAACTTCCAGCAAGCATGATTCCAGTTTCCTTCCTTAGTATCCTCCTTCCGAACTCTGACACCACAGAGCCTTACACCTGTGTCCCTGTTCCCATTTCTCCCTTTAACCAAACAGGATTCCAGTTTCCTTACTCCCATTCCCTGTTCTCATTTCCCCCTTTAGCAAAACATGGTTCCAATTTCCTTACCCTCATTCCCTGTTCCCATTTCCCCCTTTAGCAAAACATGGTTCCAATTTCTCCACCCCCATACCCTGTTCCCATCTCTCTCTCTCTCTCTCTCTCCCCCCCCCCCCCACACACACACCCTCATTGACTACAGATTATATAGTAAAACTTCAGTTCTGCTTAGCTATACCTTAACCAATCATTTTCCTGAAATTTAACTAACCAATCCTAACATATTGTAACATGATTATGTAACCAATTATATCCCACCACCTTAATTAGTTTACACCCAGCAAAATTAATTATACAGCAGACAGGAACAATCACAGAACCAGACAGAGATTATACAGACAAACAATAGCAAAGTGGGAACTATAATGACAAAACAATACAGAAGTGAGGATTTCACATCCCAGTATTGATAAGTGAGTTCTTGCCAGACAGGATGCTGTTTCCTTTTACATTTTCTAGGCACTTCCCTTTCTCTGGAGGTGATAGGCATTATCAGGACAGGATTGTATTCCTAACAGCCCAATAGCACCTTCTTTCAATGTGACTAGTTTGGAATGTGAGGATGTGACCTGTCGCTTCCTAGCTTATGGCTGCCTCTGCTGCTTAGCCAAAGGCCTTAGCCTAAGCACAGGGCCTCAGACTGTCACAGTAAGAGAAGGCCCTTACACCAGCAGACAGTGATTTTGATTCTTTCTTTTATACTTCTAGAACTAGCCAAGTGATAAGAATACACCTAAATTCTTAGAGTACAGGCCTTTACAGACAGGCCTGAATATCTATATCCTAACATCCCCTGCTTAGAACTATGAACTAATCCAGAGAGGGTAATGGAATCCTCTCAAACTACAAACAAGTAAAAAATGTACATGTGTCATTAGAGAAATTCTCCTCAGTGTAAAGGGACCATGCCAGGCCAAAATGGCAGTAGAGCCTCCTGAATTTCTTCCCTTTCAGTAAGCAACTTTTGAGGAAGAGGGAGAAATTTTATTTCAAAACATCACAGGTAGCATACACAGGTATCTTAGAAATACATGCAATTATAATAAGTTGTGGAGGTACAATACAAAATACTAGCATTGCCCCTCCCACAGAAGCATATTTCTTTGTGACTACTTAATTCCTACTAATCCTCCTCACTGAAAGTCTGACCATTTATAAGAGATTGTTCTCAGCATCATTTTCCAGGGCCTGGCCCTTTAAATTTGACAGAGGCAAACAGCGGGAGCCCTAAGGTGGCCGTTCTGTAATTGAGAATTGCAGCTGCTTACTGTATCTCCCTCTCTTCTAGCTGGTTAACATTCTAAACACCTGATAATTTTTTCCTTTTGTTGAGGAAGATAGCACATTCTCATAAGCTATTGCTGTCATACTACACTGTGGGGAGCCAGGCTGTAGAGAGAATACACAAGAGACCTCATAACTCCCAGACAGATCTGAGCTTTGTTGCAGCACACTCTGTGGGAGCAGAGGTAGGAGCAATTTAGGGTCGTTCCTCAGCAGAGAGTTTGTGAACTCCATAGATCCACTCACTGTCTAAATACCCTATCTGGGCTGCACAGCTATGTGCATATTGTTGGTCTCATTCTGAGTTGAGGGGAGAGAAGACTGCAACCTTCCAAGCACATCTATTCTGACTTTGTGCCAGGGACAATAATTTCCCTCTGTATGAGGAAGAATATTGAGGATAACATAAAGCTGGCACATCATGTATTTGTCATGCATTGCATTAGATTTCTCCACCCATCCCATTCATCACCCAGTACTCATGCATTAATGAGGGAACATTTTCTAAGTTCACAAGAAGTTAATTCACGTCACACAGCATTGATAACCGTATCAACAAAACAGTTCACAAGGATATACTAGGTGAGTGATTTCTGAAGCCATCTAAATATATCACTCTGCTGATTTTTTGGGGGGAGGGGAACAACCAGTTAATGTTGGGATATTATGAAAGTATATCGAATTTCATCATAAATGCACATAACATCATATATGTGCATAACATCATTATTTATCACAGAACGGTTTGTAATCAATGCAATTATGTGCTTTCTTTAGCCAGGAGTGTACCACAAGAGTACATTGTGAACATGAATGGAGATGTCTGTCCTAATTCAGCTCAACATTAGCATTTTACATTATCAGCAACAGGAACTGTTCCTATGAATTTAAACATTCTTACCATAAGGAGCTTTCTTACAATACATTTGCAATTATATAGTGCCTGGCCAAAGAGTACTGGCTTGATCCTACTCAACTCAGGCTTTGTTCATTGTACAAAAAAGTGCAAGGCAAAAAAAAAAAAAAAGAATAAATACGATACAACTGTTGTGAGACTATCCATGGAATTTTGTAAATCATGTTGACACCCTCAAAAGAACAATGATCTGTAAGTGCTAAGTGTTAATTGTTAATATATGGGAACAAATAATGTAGCCCTTCTCATGCCAAAACTCAGTCATTGAGGGATTTGTGAGTAAGGACTGTAAATATTTTTCCTGTTTAGCATAGTTGTGGATATTTTTCATTATCCGTATAAAGCTTGAATCTTTTTTGAATCCTACTAAGTAATTAGCCTCTTTGTTATCTTGTGGTGGTGATTTCCACAGATTAAAGGTATTACTATTAAAAATTAATTCTATTTTAGCATTACACATTTGAGACTTTGTTCCCATGAGTTTTTAAGGACCTTGCTTCACTTTGTGATCCCACCACACTTACATCCTCTGCTCAGATTGTTCCATTTAAGCATTGTCATACATTTAGGGTGAGGTCAGTGGGCCTTTGGGAATTGCAGCCTCTCCCTAAGGAACCTGGACCTGGACAGTGCAGGATGGTATGGTAGAACACTCAACGCAGTGTGCCCATCCTGTTCTCCAGATTGGAACAAATAAATCTCGTAGTCTTTAAGGTGCTACCGGACTCCTTGTTGTTTTTGAGGATACAGACTAACAGGGCTACCCGTTGACACTTGACATCATGTACTGTGTATTTTTTTCTGATTATACAGTGTGTGTTTATTATGCATATAGTAGCACTACATCAAGATGAATACATGTTGATGAAGGTTTTGTGTGTGTGTGTGTATATATATATATATAAGTAGTGTTCACAGTAAGTGAAAACCATTTGAAAATCTCTACAGTGACACTGCATCCTTAGCATGAAACACCAAAGCAGAGCTATCCCTTCTGAACCAAATCTCAAATGCAAGGATACAGATTTACATTCAGTCATGCTGCAAACCCTTCAAATGAAAACAAAGTTGATGACTTAAATCCCCCCGGACTACTAGAGGCAGCTTTTTGGTAATATTTCTGACACCAGTTCTATTGTTTTTTGGGTTTTTTTTCTTATAATGCACTGACCTAGATCTGTTGGTATAATTTTTCAGCTTCTAATACTGATAATATTGCTTTTAGACAGTGGTTTCAGGGCCCTTTTGAGATGAATTCTTCAAAGCTGTGGCTTAATCCATTCTTTATTAGCTTCTGTAAAGTGATTATTTCTTCAGGGCTGGATGGAAGTACTTAAAGGAAATGAGCATTCTGTTAGCAAACATTGCTGCTCCACTTCCAAAGTATTTGCTGGAATTTTAGCATTTTAGGGTTGAGTGATGAGGATATAAAACAAAGGAAGAAGCCAATAGAAAAGTTTCTTATGCTGACCATGTTGACTCTCTGGTATTTTTTCACCAAAGCCCCAGCGTGACAGGTGTTCAG